>NC_135719.1:107841265-108147878 GCF_964656455.1 Halichoerus grypus | reverse complement strand
ATGAGCACAGACTAACGTTCATTCTTTTTGACAAAGAGATTTTCAGTGTTATTAGGAAAAAATTATTAATATGGTTGTTTCATGTTATACCTACCTGTATCTTTTTGGATATTTCTTCTAACATTTTTAAATTTACAACCTATAAGCAGTAATAAGGCAAGTGAAAAAGTCAGTTTTTGGTCACATATAACAAATATATTTAAACACATACAAAGCTACTTTACAAGGTCATACTTATATGATCATTTTTATGTTTCAATTTCAATTTGAGTGTGGATTTCAATTTCGTATATTCTTGGGAATATAATTGCAGGGACTCATAGACCCCAGCTGAAGGAACTCCTAATCCAAAGAGTCTTTATTCTTTGTCCTTTCTGTAACAAGTACCTGCCTGTTGCCCTCAGCCTCACCTTGTACCCCAGTGTTGAAGTCTTATTAAGATAGGTAAATCAGAAATGCAGAACTGTGAATGGGTCTGGAAGGGTTGAAGAGTGATCTCTGTTCTTTTAGCTAGAGCCCACATGAGGGCTTCCAAAAGTGAGCTCCCTAGGCTGATGATCTATGAAATTCTCTTCTTGCTCAGTACAGTGATGTATTAGCTGATAAACAGATTATCTTAAGAATATCAATAGGAAGCCACCTGCAGTGTTACCTACCTGGAAGAGCACATAAACCAAGAAACTGAGAACAATTCACTGGTGACAGGGGTAGCCTGAAAAGAATAAAACTTTAAGTTTAGTTCAGTTTTTATAAAGTTATAAATGGAAATTCAATTTAAGAAATGTGTGCTTGGCACTGAACAAGGGTGTTTTAAAGTTTTACCATAGTCACAAAACAAAAATGCGTATGCAAATATCAATATGTTATTCACAAAAAGGCCCAGAAAGACTGGAAGTTTTAAAACAGGGACTTATCATTTGCTTTGTCACAATTTAATTCTTTTTCTTTTTTTTAAAGATTTATTTATTTATTTGAGAGAGAGTAAGAGAGAGCACACGCAAGAGGGGGGTAGGGAGAGGGACAAGCAGATTCCTGTTGAGTGCAGAGCCCAATGCAGGGCTCACAGGGCTCAGGCTCACAGGGCTCGGGCTCACAGGGCTTGATCTTAACAACCCTGAGATCATGACCTGAGCTGAAATCAAGAGTAGGATGCTTAACCCAGGAACCCCTGTCACAATTTAATTCTTAAAAATGGTGAGTTAATTTAAACTTAACTTAAAAATAATAATGCCTAGATTGCCTATGGCTAGTATAAAGCATACTTAAGTTACCCTGTGGTATGTTATCTGAGGTATTTTGTATTAGTAATCTTGGGGAGTTAGCTAGAAAATGACCTTCTGATGATTTCATCCCCAGCATTCAGTCTATTGAATTACTATTTTAAGATTTCTTTATAGGACTTCCTTAAACAGATACAATTTCATATGATAAAAACTGCAGGTCATTCTTTGTTGTAATGGATTTTGGTTAAAATAAAATAATTTCAAGAAATCATATTCCCAGTTTGCAGTACTCAGGGACAAAGCAGGTAAAGGCTAACCCGGTCTTTAAGACAGAAGATGAGTTTAGAGGAAAACAGAGGGCATTGTATAAATATCATGTGACTTGGAAAATTAGATGAGTTTTTGAGTTTTAAAGGGGATATAAGGGGTAATGAAAGATAATTGCTATTTGATGGCAGAACAAAAGGAACTTTAGGGATAACACACTCTTTTTCTCTTCCTATACTTGGAAATGGTGTTTTCTCAAATAGAGAGATTATTACATTTACAGGGATGAGAGAAAGCACTGATTGTTGTAGAGATTCTAGTGTAACAATAAGTCACTGCCAAGATTTGGAAGTTGATTCTATATAGAAACATTTGTTTTTGCTCTTGTATCTATGGTAACATGACTTTTATCTTAAGCAGGGTCTGCTAATAGATGCATTATTGTGGCAAATAGTTCTAGGATTTGACTAAATGATAAACAATTAAATATCTCATCCTATGTTTGGTATATTATTCTTTTGTCATAAAAGAATAAGTAGGTCTTGGTACTAAATAGGAGATTTTCTGATCCTATCTCAGCTCCTTAGTTACTTGTTTCTACTATGGTTTTCCGAATGCATAAAGAATGACTTTCTCCTCTGCCCATCCCCCACCCAAAAGAAAAGCCTATTCTATCATAGATAGTAAATAAATCATGGAGTTAGAGGATCCCTTAAAGATTAGAATAACACAATCAGCAGAAGAGAATCACTAAATATTTTCAATATGTGGACTACATTATCTACATGGATTATGATGTACACATCAAATAATTTAGCTCATCATTGATCAGAAGTGTTAACATACCATGATATCTGAATTGGAGTCTGTTCATCTTCAATAGGCTCTTCGTCTGATGAGTCAAACTCACTTGTTTGCAATGAACTAGGCTTCAAAAGAAATCAGTTATGTTAAATAACTGTAAAGAAGAATATGTACATATAAGCTGATCCTTGCTTAAACACACACTGAATACCTATTTGCAATTTATTCAATCTGGAATATCAGAATGATCAGGGATATCAATAATAAATTATTGATTTTACCATCCTATTAATAATTGCAGTGCTCTGTAGTGGAAAGAGAATTGGATTGGGAACTAACCAGGATTCTGGTTTTGTTTCTGCCACTTACTGTATAATTTCGGAGAAGCAACTTCAGCTTATTCTGGGTTTCAGTTTTCTACAACTATAAAGTGAGGAGATCTATTCATTAATTCACAAACATTTCTTAAACACATTCATTTGCCAAGCTCTGGAGATGCAAAGATCCATAAAATAAATAGTTCCGGTAGAGTTGGAGAGATATGTGCATAGATTATAAAAGAAAGTTGTAAATGCTAAAACGGAAACATAAACTATGCACTTTATTAGTTTTTAAAGATTTTATTTTTTTATTTGACGGAGAGAGAGAGAGAGCACAAGCAGGGGGAACGGCAGGCAGAGGGAGAAGGAGAAGCAGATTCCCCGCTGGGCAAGGTGATTATGACCTAAGCCCAAGACAGATGCTTAACCAACTGAGCCACCCAGGTGCCCCTAAACTATGCATTTTAGAGCAGAGAAGGGAGTGACTGCTTACAGAGTGGGAGAAAACTTCAGAGTGGATATATTAGCTGGGTTTTGAAGGATGAGAGGAAGTTTTTGGCAGATGAGGAAGAAGTTAAGGCAATAAAGGCAAAAGGAGAAAGGGCTTGTTTTCAGGAACTGTGACATCAGAGCAGAGGCGATGAAGCCAGATAAGTAGTTTTAACTACCCCATTTCTCAAAAAATAACCCCAATACGGCCTAGTAGTTTGGTTGATGGGGGGTGGACAGGTAGAATAACATGCCCTCAACTTTGTGAATCACTGGACTAGAGAGATCAAAATGGACTTTGTGTAATGATCTAAGGAGTTGGAACTCAATCCTGTAGGCATAATTTCTACATGAGACACATTAGTTTTATAGGACCAATAAAAAACACACCTTTCTTCTTATTTCCAAGTTGGAACCACCTGAGAGATAAAACAGTGGAGAGGCAAATGGAGATCAATATGTTAGTTTTATTACTGAGTGTCAAAGGGAGGATGTGGCTTTAAAGCTGTGGTCAAGTGGGCCTGCCAATTCTTCACTCCAGAATTGGACTTATCCACCCAGTCATGGGAGCAACGGACAACCCAGTGCAGAGAGAAGGGAAGAAAGGGTTCAGCTATTTTGTTCAGCTCCTCCCAAACTGGGGGATCAGATCTCTCACTCTGTCCCTTCTGGGAACAAGTGGAAAAAGAGGCCAGGAGTGAAGGACAGCTGATGCTCCTACACATGGAAACATGGGGATTAGCAAGTGTAACCAGCTAATGTTCTTTCCAGTTCTGAAGCTATATTCTATAATGGTCTTGTTCCTTACTACAAGATCACATTACACAGCCATTTAGGCTATGGATATGAGTTGCTTTGGATCTCTTTGTGTTATTATTATCAACTCAAATGAAAGGCCTTTAATATTCAATAGGTTGTCAACCCTGGTGGTAGGTGATTGAGTCAGGTGGGGCCTCAGCTCCTTGCGTCTGTTTTTCCTTTCTCCTTAAAGCAGTTTTGACGACTCAAGATTTTCAGAGTGATTGTGGCTCCTTCATTCAGGCTCTCCCAGCCAGGTTAACAAATCCTAACAGAGTTGGACGTTTCCGCTCCCCCAGGCCCAGGGATTCTGAACCCCAGAAAGGGATGCAGTGCCAGTTGGCCCCGGGGGATGGTGACGCGCCCACAAACAGGGGTGGGCAGAGGTCTTTCGTGAAGTTTTCCCCATCTGCGGTGAGGACCGCTCACCAGGGGTGCGCGGGGCATCCCCGGACATCCTGCGGGGCTGGGTATTAGGCAGACTGATACACTGAGACATCTTAGCTCTCCATGTCTCAGTTTCTTGCGCAAAACCGGATTCAGCCCTCTCTCGCAGGGCTGTCGTGAGGCTTAGGAGCCTCCGCAGGCGGCAGTTCCCAGTCTGTGCACAACAGGTGCACAGCCAATGTCCGTCGTCCCCACGTCTGCCACCGACCCTGTTCCTTCTCAGTCATCGCTCTCCCCGGTCCAGGGAAGCGCCACCTCCCCGACCCAGGACGGTTACAGTGCAAGTCAGGTCGCGAACGCGCCTGGGCTGTCCCCAGGCCCAAGAACTGGCCTCAGGGCCGCTTCCGTCCCCTGTGGCATCGCTCGTCCAAGCCTCGGCCCGACTCACCGGCTTCATCGCTGGCCGCCCCGCGTCGGGACCTGCTGCCGCCTCCCTCCAGCAGCACCGGCGTCTCAGCCACCGCCCCGCGCCGAGCCCGCCCCTTCGCTCAGCTCATTGGTACATCCTTCTGTGAGGCGGAGCGCGGCGTTTTCTAGGAACCAATCAGACCCTCTCCCTGTTTCTTCCTCCGCCCCCGAGTGCCCCGGCTCGGCCTTTAACTGCTCATTGGTTTCTAGGGGGCCTTTGAAAGACGCGCGGCTGGAGGGCCCTACTGAACGTTGATTGGCTGGGAGGGCGCCCTCCTCCCGCCAGTGGGGAGCGGGGAGAGGGCGGGAAGCGGGAGCGGAGAAAGCGTCTGAGCGCAGCCCCAACACTTTGGGGACGCTGGAAAGCCTTACTTTCTCATGACAGGATTCCCGAGTGGTACCAGGGTAGGGAATTTTGTTTCTTAAATTAAAAAAATTTTAAGGACATAGGGGGAGCACTGTCCTGGAGCATCTTAGGAAAACGCTCCATACCCCATAGACTTTATACTTATGGTCATATCTAGTCATATAAATAGGATGGACACGACTAAAAATCCAAAATATAAACATAACTTGTATGTTTGGTATTTTAGGTTCTTTACCATTCTAGGATCTGGACAAGGTTAGGTTGTAGATTCACATTCCTGTTCACTAAATATGAATGCAGTGGTATTGTATGAAGAAAGGAAGATAAGTCTCCAGATGATTTTAAGTGCTAGTGTTTTTACATAATTGGCTATAATCTTGAAAAGCTGTGTTTGATTATCCTCTCCCCCATTCTCCCGTCCCCATTTAGCTGGCCACGGAGAAGGAAGTCATCGGGAGCAATATTACCTGCACATCTGCAGAATATATGGAAATTTCAGCTCCCTGACTCATGTTGTGAAAACCAGTGGGCATAGAGCGAATAGGAGGAATTCTTTAGTAAAGAAGATAGCATAGTTTGACTTGGAGTCTGTATGAACCAGGGTTCTCCAGAGAAACAGAACCAAGAGGATATAGACACAAAGACATTTATTTTAAGGAAGTGGCTCTCCCAATTGTGAAAGTTTGGCAAGTCCACAAAGTCTGACAGGGGAGTCTAAGGGACTGGAGACTGAGGAAGGAGTTGCAGTTGAAGTTCAAAGGCAGTCTGCTTTAGAACCAGGACTAGCAGATTTTGCAGATGAAGTCCAAAGGCAGATTGCTGTGGAATGCCCTCTTGCCTTTTGTTCTATTCAAACCTTCAGCTGATTGAATGGGGCCCACCCACATTATAGAGGGCAGTCTGCTTCACTCAGAGTCCACCAATTTAAATATTAATCTCATCCCAAAGCACCTTCATAGAAACATCCAAAATAATGTTTGACCAAATATCTGGGTGCAATAGCCCAGCCAAGCTGATACATAAAACTAGCCATCATAGACATGTTGGACTTGATTGATTGATACATTCATTCAGAAAATATTTATTGAGCACCACTTGTGTCCTAGGTACTATTCAAGATGCTGGGAGTGAACTGGAATGAATTAACCAATATCTCTGTCTTTATGGGGCTCACATGCTATAGGTGAAGAGAGTTAGGTAGTGATATGTGCTGTGAAGAAAAATTAAAATAAGTAGAGACTGATGAAGATGCTATTCTAGATAGAAAAGTCAAGGAAGGCATCTTTGAGAAGATGTCATTTGAGACATCCAAATGAAAAGAGAGTGAACCATTTGAGTATTTAGAGGAAGAGTTTTCAGTCTGTCTAAAAAGGCAGGTGCAAAGGCCCTGAGGTAGGAATGTGTTAGGTATGTTCCAGAAACAGCAAGGAGGCCAGTTTGGGAGAAACTGAATGAGGCAGAGAGTGGTAGGAAATAAAGCAGGGACTTGTGGCTTAAGAGCTTCTTTTCTAAAGGATTCAAGAAAGGGTCCAAAGAAAGATTGGGGCCTGGGCTCTGGGTATGTCCTCTCTGGTGGATATTCAATACTCTCTCATTCTCTAAGTCTCACCTTCTTTCCCCTTCTCCCTATGTTGTCTTCACAGATCTCTTTAATCTTCAGCATCAGGGGTCTCTTCCATTTCCTCAGAACATACCTTCCTCCTCAGAATGGATGAAGTCCCAGCTCCATGGAGTATTGTACAGTTTCTGCCTCCTCTGGCCTCAGCTGGATGTGAACACAGAATTAACCTGTTCTGGCCTTTGCTGATTCTGCAGAGTGGGGAGGATGAGCTCTAGTCTCATGGTAGGAAGGGGGTGGGAGGCTGGGTGTCACCTGGGAGCATTTCAACTTTTGTTTGTTCTCTCCATCCTCAGGGCTGCATCTAGGCTTTGTCTTTGCCTAAAGACAAACACATCTCACTTCTATGATGTAGTTTTTTGTTTGTTTGTTTGTTTTTGTCTAGTCCCAGGGTTGGCAATCTGTGGCCAATGGACCCATTCCCACAGGCCTGTTTTTGTAAAGTTTTATTGGCATACAGCTACATTCAGTTGTGTAAGTATTGTCTGTGGTTGCCTTTGCACAACAGAGCTGAGTACCTACAACAGGGGCTGTATGGCCTGCCGAGCCTAAGATATTTATTGTCTGGCCCTTTACAGAAAATGTAAGATATTTACTGCCTGGCCCATTACAGAAATGTTTGCCCAACTCCTGGTATGTAGTCTTTGAGAGAAGTGTATGTTTCTTCTAACAACATGATTTTAAGCCCACTTCTCGCAAAATAAGAGTCCCTGCCTTATTATGCAGAAAGATGTTCTCTGCTTGGCGTGGTCCCTTTGTTAGGGAGGGTCCCACATAAACTGACAAGGTCTTTGGCTGAGCTGTCTGGTTAAATGGCATCATAGTAACCTGGTTTCTGTCAAATCCCCAAGATTCTCCCCTGAAAGGAGGAGTGGGGGCTTAGGTTCAGCCTGCCACACCTGTAGTTCTCAGTTAATTTTTTGGTGTGTGTGACTTCATGGCTGTTAACAGAAATGTATGTGGTCAAAACAATGTGGAAGATTTATTCAAACTGCCAGAGGGAAAAGTGTTAACACATGTTCATAGACAGATGAGTATTTTGAGAGATGCTCAAAGAGAAATGAAATATGGTTGCTATCAGTAGTCGCCCTTGGATGTATGTTTTACAACTAGATCCGTATTTTAAAATATTTTAATGTTAATACTAATGGATTTGACATGTGTGTTAGGGGAGAGAACGATGGAACCTTAGAGTTGAATGCCACTTGAGAGAACATACTTCCTCATTCTTGATATGCCAAGTATAAGAATTTCTCCTGTGATGATGACCGTCAGTACAGTATATGACATGGCAGTACGCATATGTTGTCTTCCCATTGCTTTTCCCTTTGGAGAGTTGCCCCTTTTTCATTTCATGTGTTCTTGTTGAGCAGGTGGTTGAGACTGACCCATAAATGTACCTTATTCTTTTGGTCACAGTTATTGCTCCAGGGAAGGCTCATGACGCGACTGGAGCGTCCTTTCTTGTTTTGTGTGCTTTGGTTGTCGGTGCTCTTATTTTCTTCTTTACCTTCCTTAGGCTTCTGTTTTACCCCAGAATGATGCTGAGTTCTAATTTGCACTGGATAGTTGGAGTAGATTATAAAATCTATTTAAAATATTATTTAAAATTTAAAATGCTCTTGTATTTTATAATTGGAATGGATATCACAGTTTCACTCATCTCACATGCTCTTCTGCAATGTGACTTTGCCATGCTCCAGCATAAGGTAGCACATAATACTCCTCCTCTTAAATATGGCTGAACTTAATGACTAGTTTGATGAATAGTGACAAATGATAAGCTCAAAAAAGCGCCCAGATCAAGAGATGGAACATTACCAGCTCCTTTGGACTTGTGACAGTATTGATTAATTTCACTTGCTTGTGAATTGTATACAAATGGAATATTTTATGTCTGGCTTTTTTGGTTCAACCTGATGTTTGTGAGATTCATTCATGCTGTTGTGTGTGGTTGTACCTGTTCATTCTCACTGTATGAATACACTACAATTTATTTTTCCAATCCACTGTTGGCAGATATTGGTGAGTTGCCAGTGCTGGGCTATTATGAGAAATGCTGTCATAAACATTCTTGTCCATGTCTTTTGGTAACTCATATACGAGGAGTGTTGCTGTTGGGCATATACGAGGAGTGGAAGTACATTTGTTCATTCTTAGTCTATAGTGCCAAACAGTTTTCCAAAGAGGTTATACCTATTCACACTCCCACTGGCGCTGTGTCAGAATTCTAGCTCGACATCTTTGCCAACATTTGGTATTGCCTGTCTTTTTCATTTTAGCCATGGGGTGAGTGAGTCATTTTATTTCAAAGCAGTATCTAATTTCAAATCGTTGAATTTTTGGAAAATTTTTCTGTATTATGTGTTAATTACTTGGTATACATATTTTTCTGTATTACTTTAGAAATGTACATATCACTGCAACATATATATTTTGAGGGTACGAGCCTATGTTAGACTATGAAACTACCGATATGAACTGAGTGGCTCCAAATTAAGAAGGTTCTCAAATTTAGACAACATCAATGAGCTCCTTATGTTGTGGTGGGAGAAATATTAATATTAATGCAGCCCCTCCATATTCCTCATGATAGTTCAGTGAGTCCTCACAGATGACCCTCCATATGCTCTGAGATATAAGAGTAAAGCACCCACTGTCTTTGGCTCTCCTGCTCTCGCTTGCTAGGGTAATGTGTCTGCT
The DNA here is from genome assembly GCF_964656455.1 of Halichoerus grypus. Lineage (NCBI taxonomy): Eukaryota > Metazoa > Chordata > Mammalia > Carnivora > Phocidae > Halichoerus > Halichoerus grypus. The sequence goes on along the minus strand of NC_135719.1, from coordinate 108,138,434 downwards.
CACTGCCCAGGCCTGGAGCAACTGCCGTGCTGGCACCCACCAAAGGGGCTGTGACTAATCACTACCGTCCCACCTGACTATCACGCCAACAGCACCTTCTCTGTCGCTGCCGCTGAAATTGCTGATGCAGGATTTCACTAACCCTTGCATCTTCATGTTCTATGGCAATTTTAATGAAACAGCTCTTTTTAATTTCACTGGCTTTTTTTTTTTTTTAAGATTTTATTTATTTATTTGACAGAGAGAGACACAGCGAGAGAGGGAACACAAGCAGGGGGAGCGGGAGAGGGAGAAACAAGCTTCCCGCTGAGCAGGGAGCTGCTGCGGGACTCGATCCCAGGACCCTGGGATCATGACCCGAGCCAAAGGAAGGCAGGCGCTTAACGACTGAGCCACCCTGGCGCCCCTTCACTGGCTTTTTTAAAAGCCACGGTCACAAGATGTTGGGTGTGGCCAACACTGGGCGGACCTGGGAATCATCCCTCCCCTCTGGCCCTGTCTTAATGTCATGGAGCCCAATTTGTGTCCTTGGTCTGTTCCTTTAGGATGAATTACTTCCCAGGAGTTCTCTGGTCTCTCCCTGTCACCAGTCCTGGTAGGATTATCTCACCCTCTGCCAGGTGTGCCCGGGCATGTCTGAGTCCTGAGTGCTTGGTTTCCAGCTGGGGTGACCGCACGTCTGGGTCGGCCTGGGTTAGTCCTGGCTTAGGACTGTTGTACTGGCATAGGTATTAACAGCTCTCTCTTTTATTTTCACAAGTTTCCGGGTTTGGGCGGTAAATTATATGGTCACCCTCTCTCCAGCCATCTTTAGGGAAGTCTTTCGGAGGCCAAGCAGAATCAACAGCACATTTTAGAGCAGTCAAGACAGAGACTATATAGAAGAGGATTCTGAAGCCCGGAAAGGCTAGTGTTGACAGTGCAGTGACCTGCCTCGCCCCCTGCCCCTGCTCTCCCTGTCAGCCCGGCGGCTGGTTGCCGCTTGGCTCCACCTACCGGCGGTCTCTGTTCTGGTCCCAGATGCTTTCTTCTTTGCACAGAGCTGGAGCAGAGTGCTCTGAAACTCAGTTGGAAGTTAATACTTGGGGCGGTGGGCCCACCCAGCGTGCCCTCGTGTGCCCACATTTCCTAATCGGACTTCTGCTGTGTTCCTCAGACAGTTTCTCTTTTGTTCATATTTTAGTTCTGAACAGGGCCCTGGTGATCTCTTGCCATCTCCTCCATCCCATGGAATGCCCTGGAACTGGACTCTGGCTCCTGACCTTCAGTCACGTGGGTCCTGCTGTCCTCTGCCAGCTTTTCCCACGGTCCTACCCTGTGTTCGTCCTCTTCCCCCAAGCTGTGCGCTCTGCTCTTTGTAACCTCTTGTCACGCTCGCATGCTAGCTTCCCCCGAGGAAGGCAGGTACTCTAGCAGAAAGGGCAAGGTCATTGAAATCAAAAGACCTGGATTCAAGCCTTAGTTCTGCAATTACCTACGCAACCTTGGAACAATCACCCAGTCACCTAACCTGAGTTAGAATCTCCTCATCTGTAGCCTATGAAATGAAATTGCTGCTTGAAAATTGACGTCTGGGCTCAGAGAATTTCCCATTGAGTTTGGTATACATCAGTTATCTGGTGTTTACCAGATAACTGGATCAGTCTTTGGGAAAATCAGCTTTCTGCACTTGAGGAATCAAGGCTCTACATAAAAGAAGCTGGGGAAGAGAACCTGGAACAGCCAACTTGATTTCCCATCTTCATGTTAGGAGAACGTCTGGTCAGCTCCTATTCACCTACCTCAAAATTGCTTCAAGCCCAGAAAGGCCTTGAGTCAGACAGCTTCTCACAGGCAAGGGCGACTAGAACTTTTCCCCATCTCATCTCATTGGTTTTGGGGAAACTACTCTGAGAAACTTGTCAGGAAGGGAGAAGAGCCTGATACTCTCAAATCTCTGTCTTTCAGTAATACTTAGGTTCCTTTTCAATACAATCTAAAATAAGGAGAAAGCGTTATTTTCATCACTTTATACTGAAGTGAATTCAGAATGAGTTGGAAACATGTATGTTATAAGCATCCATATTAATGATCTAAAATATAAAACAGAAATTGGCAAGGCCGATCAGATAATAGTTCTGTTCTTCCTGGAAGGGAAGGTGGCAGTGGAGAGAAGTAGTTTCAGTAAACATCTCTCTTCTGCGCAGAAATCCCCAGGGTAGGACGCAGATCTGATTAAATGAGTCAGGCTTACATTTATTACGGTATATTACAAACATTTTTCGGCATTCAGAAGTGACTGGTGTCTCCGTGGATTTGGCCAGTTCCTGGCAATTATGCACTTGGCTGCTAGTATAAACCAGCATGCCAAATGCCTGGAATGACGATCCACGTCTGAGTGGCTTTCAGTCTGGGAAGCATGTTGTTCAAACACCGTGTTCCTTCCCAAGGTGGCCAAATCCTGGTTACAGTTCTGTCCTTTAAATCTGTTTATCCTGAAACTTGACCAGAAAGGATATGGCCACATCCCTTGCCCCTTTCAGCTTCCGCAGCGCACACCTGGGGGACCTTGCGTGGGTTTTACAGGATCTGTCTGCTGTACGCCTAGTGCCTTAATCAGAAAATCACATTTGGAACATAATGTGTCAGATGGATTATTAGAAAACACTAATTCTTTTAGAGACTGTGAAGTCTGGAGGCCTGGCCCAATTCCCAAACGAAGTAATAACATTCTTTTTTGAAATGTCCTTCCAGTTTTATTTGAATGAGTATTAACCAACCTGTCCTCCATGGTACCTGATTCATAGTTGTTCTTTGTGCTTCAGCCTTTTATTAGGAGGGGACACTGTTGCTTGGCATGGTCTATATAGCAGTGGAAGCTGGTGGAAAAAAACCCAAACACTTTTCAGGAATGTGAGCAAGGACTCTCTTGGCATATATGGAGAGGACTAGAATATGTATTCTATGAGGCAAGAATTTTTGTCTTTTTTGTTAATCATTGTTAATGGTATCTAGACCTACATCTGGCTCATAATAGCCACTTAGTAAATATTTGTTGAATGAATAATGATTGAATATATAATTGATTATAAGCCCAACCTCTTCTTAATTGCACAGTAAATATCATATTGTCCATTTCTTACTCTCTTTTATTCTACTTTGTTTATATTCAGTTTAGACAGAAGGCAGTTACAGGCATTTCTCTACTAAATGGGGCAAATAGAAAGTCAATATGGCACCTCGAATGGGGCCTTGTGTGACATGCCACACTTTTCACTTATTCCTGCCTCCCTCCCTCCCCCAGCCTTTCCTACTCTGCTCCAGAAGAGGCCCCCTTCCCCTGGCTCAGTTTGTGGCCTGGCCTGTCTTAAAGGGAAATTTGTCTGTACCTATAACATGACGTGGCCATGACAATGCTCACCTCTGTTCCTCCAGTTCGAACGAGGCATCCCTTCCACACAAGACAGATCCCTTTCCTCTGTGGAATCTTACAGTATTACTGATTTCTTCTCTCTTTTGCCTGTTCCTCATCGCTGGCTGCTTCAGAGTCCACAGAAGAGCTCAGGTTTCTCCAATATCAAACACACACACCACGCACCCACCACCACCAACACGATGACCCCCAACCCCTCAAAAATAGCCCCATATCAATTTTACTGTCACAGCCCAATTGTTGAATGGAAAGAGATTCTGCTTTCTCACTTCTTTTTTCTCCTCTTATCCTTTGCAAGACTAAACAAGAAAAATTTCTCTCAGATGGAAAATATAAAATCAGAAAATATGTCTCTCTTTTAAGAATAGAATCAGATTTTATTCTTCCTTGCTAGCTAGATTTCTTAGGATAAGAGCATAAATCCCAAATCAAATTGCATTTTGTTATCATGGAACTTTCTGTTGGCGAAGTCTCTTGACAATAGAAGAGAAAAATACAAGAACAATCTCTTATTGTAAAACTTGTTCATTATCCAAGAAGAAATACTCATTTAGACCCCATCTACTGGAGTTGAAGGTTGATGGACTGACCAGGTGAAAATAAATGATGGTTCTTCAAGTGAACCAGTTGATATAAATGAACCAGCAGGATGTTTGCTAATCTTTCTTTTTTATTTATTTATTTATTTATTTTTAAAGATTTTATTTATTTATTTGACAGAGAGACAGAGAGAGAACACAAGTAGGCAGAGGGAAAGGGAGAAGCAGGCTCCCCGCAGAGCAGGGAGCCCGATGCGGGACTCGATCCCAGGACCCTGGGATCATGACCTGAGCCGAAGGCAGCCGCTTAACCGACTGAGCCACCCAGGCGCCCTTGCTAATCTTTCTTAAGGTGCATTCTTGAAAAAGGTTTAGAAAGGCCTTGTGAACTCTTCCTGGTTAAAGGGAACAATTCTAATGCTTTCTTTCTTCTTTAAAGGTAGAGTCCTTTAAAAAGTAATTTCTGTTGTTTATTCCTGAATCCTAAACACGACACAGTGTCTTTTGCTTGACTCAGTATTATCTTCCACACCAACCACACTCAGGATTCTAGCCTGTATCTCTGGCATTCTTCTGATACACTCTGTGGTCACCTCCTGATGACATCTACCTGTCACACACAGTGGACACTTCGGATGATCCCTCTGTGGTTTTTTATTCTGATGACCAATCCCTTCTTAAAATTCCTTCTTCCCTCAGTTCTCAAGGAGTAGGCTATCCTAGTGCTCCTTCTCTGATTCCTCCTCCTCTGACTGTCCTGGAAACATTCCTCAGGGTCCTTTCTTTGGCTGTCTTCTAACTCCCCATACTCTCCCTTGGCTGTCTTATTGTTCCTGTGGCTTCAATTGCCAATAAGCCCATGAATTCCTAATCTCCACCTCTGGCCCTTACCTCTCTTCTATGTTCCAGACCCATGTCCACAACTGCCTCGCACCTTGATGGCCCTCAGGCAGTAAATCTCAACACCTATAAGGGCTGGAATTCTCTCTTTCTCAAACTTGCTTTTCCTCTATATCATTGTAGCCCCACACCTGAGCGTCATCCTAGCTCTTTTCTCTTCCCCCCCACTTGGTGACCAGGTGTTTGTTGCCTTTTCAACTCCTTAATACCTTTTGTTTGGGCCTCCTTCTCTCCCACTGCCCCTGCCCCAGATCAGACCTTATCAGTTCTCACCTGGAATATTGAAAGAGTTTCCCACCTGCCTACTTGCTTCTGCCCATACACATCTTCAGTGCATTTTCCACGTGAATGTTTTGATGATGCCAGCGGGATCGTTTTGAGATGCTAATCTGATCATGTCACTTCCTATTGAATACCTTTTTACCTTTCCCCACTGTAGAGAGGATGAAGTTCAAACCTTGAGCATAGCATAAAATATTGTTTGTTAATTGCCCTCTCCCCAACACCCCCCGGCATAAAGTATGCATCTTAGCTATCTTGTTGGGGGGGTTCAGACTCAAATGCCTACAGTGAAGGGGATGGTGGGGACCAGATGTGGGTGTTGTAAATTGGAGAGTTCATAACCCCATCTAAAGGGGACATTCTTTGGCTCCAGCCTGTTGTTGCTGGGTGGGAATTTGGGCCCAGTCCAGCCAAATTAAAGATTTTTTTTCATAAGAAGCTGGATTTTTATGTTAAACTTTCTGTTTATTAAATGTAGGAAACTAATTTAAAAAATTAAAAAACACTGTGTGGTAGTTCATTATGAAAGTGAAAAAGAAAAACACATGATCTTTGGACTAAATTAAACACATCTGTGTAAGATTGTGCACGATTGATGCCTGTGTCTAGAACTCCCCCTGAATTCTGCATCTTAGCCACATGGAACTGCTTCTAGCGCCCTAAACATGTGGTATGCCTCCTCACCTTTGTTTTTGCTGGCTTGCTCGGTTTGGAATGCTCTCTTTCCTCCTCACGCTCCTCCCACCCCACCCACCCTTCTCCCAAATAAATGCTGAGGATATTGGAGTTTATCCTAATTTGTCAAGACTCCCCTCCTAAGTCCCTTCTCTCTGAGCATTTCTTGGCATTCCTTCACTCCACTTTACGGAGAACCAACTCACTTTCCTTTGCCCTCCAACAGGTTCTGTGGAACTTCTTTTGTTTTTGTTTTCTATTGGTCTCTAGACCTAAGCTGCAAGGGGACAGTTTCCATGACAGATTTATCCAGGCATCCTCAACACCTAGCACAGTGATTGGTACATAGTAGGCCCTTAATAGATATTTGTGAATGAATAAACTAGATGTGTACTTTCCAAAATTGACACTCACTTTAAGTTTTATCAAGAAATGCCAAAATGTTATTTTACAGTTGAAAACTTAATATCATTCCAAAATCCTCATAATGGATATTATGGTATCGGTGCCTCTTTTGGAAGCCAGTCCCCAAAGATGGCCACCAGTGAACATGCCTCCCAATATTCATGACCTTGTGTAATTCCCTCCCCTTGAATCTGGGCTGGCCCTGTGACTTGCTTTTTGACAAATAGAATAAGGTGGAAGGGACACTGTGTGACTTCCAGGGCTGTGTCAGAGGAGGTCTTATGGCTTCCATCTGAGTTTTTTGGAGTGCTTGCTCTTTTTCAATCTCTCTGGCAACCCAGCTGCTCTGCTGTGTGGAGAGGCATGAAGAGGCCACATGTAGGCCACTTACCAGCTCTTGTTGAGCTTCATGCCAATAGCTAGCATCAACTGCCAGCCTGGGAGTGGGGCATATTGGACACCCAGCCCAACTGAGCCTTCATACTGAAGTCATAGCCAACTTTGCACTGAAACTGCATGATGCCCTCCAAGTGACATCTGCCCAGCTGAGCCCATTCAACCCACAAAACTGTGTGATAATAATAGAATTACATTTCAAGCCAATTAAGTGTTGGAGTGGTTTGTTAATACAGCAATGGATAGCCAGAATAAAATAAGCTTGGAATTACTATGTCAAGAATAGTTTGACCTGTCATGCTACAATTGACTTTGGAGTTCTGTGTAGTTTTCTTCACTGAATTATATACTACTGATATGTTTATATATTTGTCAAAAAATCTGAGTTAAGTTCTCTAACAAGCTCATCTCCTTCAAATTCTCTCACAGTGACTAATGTGATGATGAAAAACTGCCAGTATAAATGCCATCCAAAAAGGGCATTTTTCACTTCATTATCATGGAACTGTAGAAAATATTTCCTATGGTCCTTTTTTTTTTTTTTAAAGATTTTATTTATTTATTTGACAGAGAGAGACCAGCGAGAGAGGGAACATAAGCAGGGGGAGGGGGAGAGGGAGAAGCAGACTCCCCGCAGAGCAGGGAGCCCGATGTGGGGCTCAATCCCAGGACCCTGGGATCATGACCTGAGCCGAAGGCAGACGCTTAATGACTGAGCCACCCAGGCGCCCCTCCTATGGTCCTTTCTATGGAGCAGTCATTCTCTAGCAAAATAATCTATGGCAGATTTTAGTCAACAACATTTATTTAGTTTCTAGATGTTGGAGAGCTCTCTTTCCCCACTTTAAAATTAAGGTAATTTACATACAGTAAAACACACCCTTCTTAGTATACTGTTCTGCAAGTCTGGACAAATGTAGGCGGCTGTGTAACCACCATCACGCTCAAGCTACGGAGCAGTTTGATTTTCCCCTCAAATAACCCTGTGCCCCTTTGTAGTCAGATCTCCCCCTTGACCACTGATCTTTTTTTTTTAAACAATCATTTAATGAGGTGAAATACATATAATGTCATGTTAACTATTTTAAAACGAATAATTGAGTGGCATTTTGGTATATTCATAATATTGTGCAGCCACCAACTCTGTCTAGTTCCAAAACATTTCTGTTATTCCAAAGCAAAACTCCTTACAGTTTTCTCTCTCATTCTCTCCTACCCCCCAGCCCCTGGCACCCCCTACTCTACATTTTGTTTCTGTGGATTTATCTATTCCAGATATTTAATATAGATGGAATCATATATATGACCTTTTGTGTCTTCTTTTTTGTGCTTCTTTCACTTAGCATAACGTTTTGGCTGTGCATGGTGTTTGTAGCACGCATCAATACTTTATTCCTCGTTGTGACTGAATAATATTCCATTGTATGGATATGATCTGTTTCTTTGTCTCTCTCATTTTGCCTTTGCAAGGATGTCATATAAATGAAATCATATGATATGTAGCCTTTCTAGTTCAATGAGATGTTCTGATCTTTGTTTTAGAGGGTGTGGATGCCTTCAGAAGTCTCTGTCACTTGTTAAACTTTTCTCCCAGCGGTTCTGTCGAGGCACGATGTTTTGGGCTCATAACTTGTGTGTATTCTCCTCCCCTGTGCTTCATCAAACTTCCTCATTTTTACATGGAGGCCCTGCCCGGAGCGTGGGCACCCGACATTAGTCACCGTTGCTTTAGGGAAAGGTTGTTGGTGTGAAAGCAGAGAACACAAATGTCTGACCCTTCACTTTAAATTGAAAAACCATTTTATGGGTATAAGTAAGATTTGTGAAGAATACTGAAGGAGTCAGGTTTTTTTTCCCCATGAGCCAGAGATGTGAAAAACTATGGGCTGGGGTGGGGGCGGGGGGAGATAGATGCAGAAGTAAAGGTATTAGATGCTGTTGTGTTCCTGGGGAAAGGAACATTGCTGCTCCCCACCCCCTCCTTGGAGAGCATGGTTGGGGGAGGGGAGCATCCCAGGACATTCAACTATGTAAGGGGATATGAGGACAGAGGGAACTTGTGATTATGTTCAGAGTGGGGTCTGGGAAAGCAAGGCGGACTCTGGAGCTTCCTTACTGCCCTGGTGAGATGTCCCCGAAGAAGTGTAGATGAGGCCGTGGAATGTGTCAACACAGAGGGGGCCTCAAAGGCCCGCCTGGTTTCCTGGCTGAATGAGCCACAGTTTCACTTTGAGAAGGACTTGGAAGTTAGCCAAGAGGCAGAGCAAGAGCAGGTGGGCCTGAAGAGGTCTCTTGGTAGGGAGACCAGCCGTGGTGAGAATATATGTATTGTGTGGCTGGAGACCAGATGGGAATTCAGCCCCCTCAGCAAATGCTGGCCTGGGGGGGGTCATCCATCAGAGCCAAGGGCCAACCGGCTCTGACCATCTCAGCAGAAGCCAGTGGAGGACAGATGATGGCAACAAGGGACGAGATGCCTTCTGCAGGTGTCATGATGCTGCATGAGCCTGAGGAGCTTGGAAACCACTAAGGGGAAAGGAAGGGGAGGAGAGACTCCAGAACTGATTTTGAACTTGAAATGGTTTAATGTACTTGAAATTAGCCAGGAGTGTAATTTCTGCCAGCACATGGAATGAGAGCTTGAAAGAGAATGAGAGTCGTAGACTGACTAGTCTCTCTGTGCCTGTCTTTTCCTCTGGCAAAGAGAGGGGCAATCATAGCACCTCCTTCACAGAGTTAGTTTGAGGGTACGTACGGCATTTAGGATGGTGCCTGGCACACAGCAAACAATAAATGTTAGCTCTCGTTATCTGCAAAATACATACATACATCTATATCACAAGCAAACAGAGAAACAGAGAGTGATAGGAAAATATATTGTTTGCAAACCTTACCTATTGTGGTTCTGTGCCGTTGTACAAGCGAGCCAGGAAATCAGAGTTCCTGCCCTTTGGAGCACTCTTTCTTTTCTTTTCTTTTTTTTTTTTTTAAGATTTTATTTATTTATTTGAAAGAGAGAGTGAGAGAGAGAGAGCATGAGGGGTGGGCGAGGGGCAGAGAGAAAGGGAGAACCAGGCTCCCCGATGAGCAGGGGCTCCATCCCAGGACCTCGGGATCATGACCTTAGCTTAAGGCAGACACCTAACCGACTGAGCCACTCAGGTGCCCCTGGAGCTTTTAATTTAAGGCATCATCAAACTTTCGGCAGTCCTTACTGTTGCTGCTAAAGCTGAATTATCAGTAAGTATTGACTACATGCTACATGAATTCAGATGACAGCAGCAACAAGCCTGGATGGTTGTTTCAAGCATGACTTTTAGTGTATTCGCATCTGGGAAGTCACTTGGATCTTGCTCTCAAGTTTGTGCCTTTACAAGCTTAACTTTATCAATTTACCCACAACATGTAGTCTTCCTATGACTCTTCCTCTCTGTTTTCCTCTACATATTACATATAGAGATATTTTCTGTTTAAAAGGCGTATTGGTCAATTTTATAACAGCATATTATTATTAGAGTTATTGCTAGTAATCAGTAGCCAAAATATGTGATGTAGTTTTCCTTGTGGCTCCCTTGCTCATTTTGACTTTGCCCATCCTAACATTTTTAGGATTGTTAAGCATGTTATTCCTTTCATTCTTCACAGTTCTTTTTTTTTTTTTCTTAAAGATTTTATTTATTTATTTGACACAGAGAGAGAGACAGCAAGAGAGGGAACACAAGCAGGGGGAGCGGGAGAGGGAGAAGCAGGCTCCCCACAGAGCAGGGAGCCCGATGCAGGGCTCGATCCCAGGACCCTGGGACCATGACCTGAGCTGAAGGCAGACACTTAACGACTGAGACACCCAGGTGCCCCCATCCTTCACAGTTCTGTAGACATGGTTGGTGTCTATTGACGTCTATTATGATCCTGCTATTGGCTTGCAGCCGGTCAGTTACAGTTGGATTGGTTTTCAGACCATTGGCTGCCTTCCCCATTACTGGTTGTAGCCCTTCCCCTGATCATCCTGCTTTTCTGTTCCTCACTATTTCCAGGTAGTCTGGGTCCTCTTATTTTGTGCTCCTTATGTTAAGGTTCAAAACTTAGTCCCGTGAAAAGAGCAGAGTGCCTGGGTCTGATTTTCCAGCACCAAAACTAAACAATTAACACATAAAGTCCATTAAAAAAAAATCTACATTACACTGGGGAAAAGCTTTTTCTTTGATATCAAGTCTTCTCCAGGAAATCACTAGGCCGGAGGGTCCCACAGAGCTTGCATTGGAACCTTATTCAATAATTAAGATTGTATTTCATTGATTCGGGGTAGTAACTTCAAGAGTTCAGAGTCTGCTTCTTTCTGTTTGAATAGGTGGCCCAAGATTGCCTTTTCTTCCAAATACTTATGTTTTTCTAACATATAAAAATTCATTGTCACTCAGTTGTTATAGTGAAGTAATTGGAAGTCTTTTGATTCTGGAAAGTTCTGGATACAGGTATATCTTACAGTATGCATTAATACCAGGCTCCGAGGGAGAAGGATGAGCTGGGTAATAAACCAAACAATGGGACTCTGGCAGGCTCTTGCAGCTCAGACAGAAGCAAAAGCAAGGACGCAAAAGGAGCCTTCCCAAGGCCACAGCAGGTTGCTCTCCGGAAAAGAGAATCAGTCGTTGATTTTTAAACACCCTCTACCAGAGAGTTGCCTTTCCTTTCCCCTCCCCAGCTTTATTGAGATATAATTGTACTTTTCCTTTTAAGCTGTTTCTGGACCCCTCACCACAGTCCAGCTTCATAAGAAAAGGTAAGTGAGAACCAGTGAGGAGAAATTAATGTGCTTTTTTAGTGCTTTTCCCCACGTTGCTTCCCAAATTGCCTTCCCTTAGGCAAGAGAGCCAATGTGAGCAAGGTCCCTCCCGTGGCTTGCTGGGCTGTGGAGTTCAAGGCCACTGGAATGCCTGTGCCAGAGGAACATGCGGCTCTGTGCAGCTGGGCTGATGGGAAGCCCCGAACAGCTTGCTGAGTTATTACTGCATTCTCGGCCCAAGCAGCGGGAGGCGAGACGATGAGTGAGTGAAAGAGCCCGTGGACTCCAATGTGGGCTGAGGGAACCAAAACAAACACTGAGAAGACAGGCCAATATTTAAATCTGTTTCAAGGATGGAGCACGCAGGAATGTTTGACTATATTTTGTCTAGTGAACAGATTTCATTTTTTAATGGCTGTGTTAGTCAGTGCAAAGCAGAATTGGGGAATGGAATCTGTTTTTCTACCCCCCTCCCTCGTGCCTCTTGGGGACACTGGCCTATTCTGGGTGTACTTAACGTGGCCTGGGAGTCTTAGAGGGAGACCGGTTCTGAACTCACATGCTGTGCCCAGATGCCCAGTCCATCTCTCCTTCCCGAATAAACCTTGCCCGAGAATGTTGGGATGAGGAGAAGACCATGCATGGGGCAACAATAGCATTTCACAAATGGTGCTTTCCTGTTTTCCAGGCTGCTCAGCTCTGGTTGCAGAGCATCAATCTCCTGGACAAAGAGCCCTTCCTTATCCCCTCTCCCGCTATTGCGGGAGTGGGTACCTCTCTGATATTCTTCTTTTATCCCTCCCTAGGATATTCTTCTTTTTTTTTTTATCACCTCACACCAGATTTTCATGCTTACATTCATCTTGCCACTTTGTCACCCTCCTGGATGTCCATTGCAGTTTCCAGCATGTCTGTACCATTGCTCAGCTGCGTGATTCCAGTTCCTTCTCCTTGGCCTCCAGCCATTGTCGCGGGCCAGGGGAAAGCCAGTCCCTTCGCTCCTTGCTGTATTGTTTTATGCAAATATTTTTTACTGACTTGAAGCCACGTATTTTGATGAACAGAAGATGATCATTTAAACACATAGTCTATCCTTGCAATTACATAATGAGGCAGAATATTAGAGTGGAGAATATATGTGTAGATGTGTACACACACTCCTTCCTTTTGGTCTATGGAGGGAGAGCATATTACCCAAAAGAGCAGACAGAGGAATCCGTGTTTACATTAAAAAATTGCCCAAGAAAACTGCCGATTTCACTTCTTTTTTATATTCTTCTCCAGTTTTCAGGAAAGTGTTGGAGGATCTAGCTTGCGGTGGGTGGCATGGGCTTGGGGATGGTAATTTTTCAGTCACACGATTAATAAAAATTCCTTTATCCAGGCTTAGTTTAGCAGTAAGGAGCAATCTAGGCTCATAGCTGTAGAGGGCGCACGTGTCTCAATAATAGCACTGCCATCAGCCCTAGAAAAAGGAGCCAGGTGGTGGGGAGAGAATATTCTTTTCTTACTAGATATTTCATGGCAAAGGAGATAAGGTGCATTTGGGAATAGACACTAAATTGTGCTGTTTTCATATTACCTTTTGTAATATTTTTCTTGTGAATAAACTCATCTTCTAATTTGTATCCTTTGGTGATGGTTTCGTTAGAGGTGCGCAAGCCCCACCCAGTAAGAATGAACGTCTTGAAGGTTTTATACCTTGCATTGGTCCTGCCACTCCGTAACTGGCACTGTGTGTGCAGCAAGATGTAAGTGGTTTTTCAAAAATGGCAGTTGGAACAGGGCATCCCTCAGCATAAAAGCCTTTGGTGGTTTTTGATCTCATTTAGACCGAACCCCACCTCTTACTCTGCCTCCCAAGGCTTCTAGTATATAGCCTCTCCGCACCTTCAACCTTGTCTCTCTCTCTCTCTCTCACTTCCCTCCCTGCATCCAGGCTAAACCTGAAACAGTTTATTCAAGGTGCCGAGCTGGTCCACACTCTGCCCTCTGCATTTGTTCCTGCATCTGCTCAGTGAGCCTGTCCACACACTTTCCAGGGACCAGCTCCTTCCCACTTCTCAGTCCCTTGCTTCACACAAATTCCTCAGAGAGGCTTTCTTCTTTGTCGGTGGGGTCTAAAATAGGCCTCTCCACATCTAGCTTTTTTTTTTTTTTTAGAAAAATTTAAATTGTGTTCTGATTCACATGATGACGTTTTACATAGCATAGATGTCACCATTTTAAAGTGTACAATTCAGTTGGTTTTAGGATATTCAGAAGATTATACAATCATCACCACGATGCCTCAGAACATTTCCATTACCCTAAAAAGAAACCCCATACCATTAGGAAGTCACTCCCCACCCCCATTCCTCCCAGCCCCTGGCATTCACTAATCTACCTTCCCTCTCTGTGATTTGTCTATTCTGGACATTTCACACCCATCTCTTTTGAACCATTAAAGTCCCCTGTTTGTTTCCTTCCTGGAACATACGCCTTTGTTTGTTTACTTGCTTATTGTTTATTCTCATACTCCACGAATAACTTGTAGAGTTTCTTTCCAATTCAGTCTGCCTAACAATTTGACGTGAGCTCAGCCTCGTGGGGGGGGTGGGGTGGTGTAGTGAATCACTGGGGGTTCTGGGGTTGCTGGGCAGGATGACCTCTAAGAGCTCTTCCAATTCAAAGTTTCCACATTTCTGTGCAACATCTTCCCATTCATTACATTTCCAGTAACAGCTCTTTGGGCTCCAGGTCTTCCTCAAGGATTTTCTGTTCTTCACTTGCAATCCGCAGAGTCATAACTGATTTAATCCCGTTTAACCAAGTGCTATGTTGTGCTTCTAGAAAACTCTTTAAGGGCTGGGACCATGCCATGGGAATAATAATAGTAACATTCAGGGAACATGGGCCATGTGCCAAGCATGGGGATGTGTGTGCTATTTGTATTTTTTTTTTTTTTTTCACTTACTTCAATGGTCTTCTTACAACCTGGTGGGATAGGCACTGCTATTATCATCCCATTTTGAAGATGAGAACACTGTGGCTTAGGGGAAAGGACACATTTTACTCAGCTGGTTTGTGGCAGAGCAGGGACTTGAGTCGGGGCAGTCAGCCTCCAGGGCCACTTTCTTAACCACTTCATTCTCTATTCAGCTTCGTAGGTTTCAGCTACATGTTTGCTCAAAGTGCTGGTGTAATGTTTGCCTGCAATATATGAATCAGTATTATTGCACTGTTAAGATTCTTCACAACAATGACATCATAAATAAAGAAATATTTCTTGGGACACCTGGGTGGCTCAGTCAGTTAAGCATCTGCCTTCAGCTCAGGTCATGATCCCAGGTTCCTGGGATCGCGCCCTGCATCGGGCTCCCTGCTCGGTGGGGAGTCTGCTTCTCCCTCTCCCTCTGCCCCACTCATGCTCTGTTTCTGTCTCTCTCAAATAAATAAATAAAATCTTTTTTTAAAAAAAGGAAATATTTCTTGCAGTTCTTAGCATAGCAGCAGAGGAGGAGTCTCTGTTATATGGGATTCTCTGCTGTCCTTTGGGCTAGGGAAGTGACCAACTAGTGTCCTTTGGCATATCTAGGGGCTATGTAAGCATTTGTGCATGGATCAAGGGAAGAATTCCTGTTGGTGATAGCAGCTCATGCATCCACAGCAGTTGGCTTGTGGAAGAAGGTGTTTTCTTTCCTTCAGGAAGGTTGACCCCCAGGAGAAATGCCTCTGAATGCCTTAGGTGGTGTATTAGTCAAGGTTCTCCAGAGAAACAGGACCAATAGGACACATACACACACACACACACTATATAAATGAAAAGATTTATTCTTTTTTAAAATAAAATCTGTAAGTGGGCTGGAAGGTTGGAGATGCAGGCATGAACCAATGCTGCAGTTCAAGTTTGAAAGCTATCTGTTGAAAAATTCCCTCTTGCTCAGGGAGGGCAGTGTTTTGGTCTAGTCAGGCCTTTGGCTGATTGGATAAGGCCCACCCACATTAGGGAGGGAAATCAGCTTTACTCAAAGTCCACCAGTTTAAATGTTAATCTCATCCAAAAACACCCTCACAGAAAATCCAGAGTAATGTGAGCCTAGCCAAGTTGGGCTCATAAAATTAACCATCAAAGCCTGGTACTTGGTGCTTGGGTTCAACCTGCCCAGGGCCTGGACTGGAAAGCAAGGGGGTCAGTATTGGAGAATGTTCTAGTTCCTGTATAGTGAGGGGAGTACAACTACCACCTACTGTAAGGTACTACCAATTGGTTCTCCAAGGGTGATCTTGGTGGGTAAGGATGTGTCTCAATCACTTTGAGAACAAGCACTTGCTTGAGACCCATCATTGGATTGGAGGGTCCATGAGCAGATGGTTCCTGCACTTTCTAGCTGGGTGGACTTCAAGGACCTACTGATCACTCACCCAAAGAAGGCCTACTTGGGGTTGACTTTGTCACCTCTGATTCACATTTTTTTTTAATTGAAGTATAATTAACATATAGTGTTATATTAGTTTCAGGTGTATGATATAATGATTCAACAATTCTATACATGACTTAGTGCTCATCACGATAAGTGTACTCTTAATTCCCCTTATCTATTTCCCCTATCCTCCCACCCACCTTTCCTCTGGCAACCACCAGATTGTTCTGTATTTAAGAGTCTGTTTTTTTTGTTTGTCTCCTTTTTTCTTTGTTCATTTGTTTCATTTCTTAAGTTCCACATGAGTGAGATCATGTGGTATTTGTCTTTGTCTGACTTATTTCACTCAACATTTTATCTCCTAGGTCCATCCACTGTTGTTGCAAATGGCAAGATTTCATTCTTTTTTATGGCTCAATAAATTCCATTGTGTGTGTGTGTGTGTGTGCGCACGCACGTGTGTGTGTATACATCTCTCTGTGTCTCTCTCTATATATCCCCCCTTTTTTTATACTACATCTTTATTCGCCCATCTGTCAATAGACACTTGGGGTGCTTCCATATCTCGACTATTGTAAATAATGCTGCAAGAAACATAGGGGTGTGTATATCTTTTCAAATTAGTGTTCTCATTTTCTCTGGGTAAATACCTAGTAGTGGAATTACTGGATCAAATGGTAATTCTAGTTTTAATTTTTTGAGGAAACTTCATACTGTTTTTCACAGTGGCTGCAAAAGTTTGCATTCTCACCACCAGCGCTTGAGCATTTCTTTTTCTCCACATCCTCACCAACACTTGTTATTTCTTGTCTTTTTGATTCCAGCCATTCTGACAGGTGTAAGGTGATATCTCATTGTGGCTTTGATTTGTGTTTCCCTGAGTAGTGATATTGAATCTTTTCATGTGTCGTTGGCCATCTGTGTCTTCTTTGGAAGAATGTCTCTTCGGGTCCTCTGCCCATTTTTGAGTTAATTTTGTTTGTTTGTTTGTTTGTTTGGTGTTGAGTTGTGTAAGTTTGGATATTAACCCCTTGTTGGATATATCATTTGCAAATATCTTCTCCCACTTAGTAGGTTGTTTTCTCGTTTTACTGATGGTTTCCTTCACTGTCAAAGCTTTTTATTTGGGTGTAGTCCCAGTAGTTTAATTGTGCTTCTGTTTCCCTTGCCCCAGGAGACATATCTAGAAAAAATGTTTCTATGGCTGATGTTAAGAGAATTACTGCCTAGGTTTTCTTCTAGGAGTTTTATGGTTTCATGTCTCACATTTAGGTCTTTAATCCATTTTGAATTTATTTTATTTTTTTTTTTTTAAAAGTGGTTTTCTTTTCTTTTTTTTTTTTTTTAAAGATTTTATTTATTTATTTGAGAGAGAGAGAATGAGAGACAGAGAGCATGAGAGGGAGGAGGGTCAGAGGGAGAAGCAGACTCCCCGCCGAGCAGGGAGCCCGATGCGGGACTCGATCCCGGGACTCCAGGATCATGACCTGAGCCGAAGGCAGTCGCTTAACCAACTGAGCCACCCAGGCGCCCCATTTTGAATTTATTTTTGTGTATGGTGTGAGAAAGTGGTCCGGTTTCATTCTTTTGCATGTAGCTGTCCAGTTTTCCCAGCACCATTTATCGAAGAGACTGTCTTTTCCCCATTGTATACTCTTGCCTCCTTTGTCATAGATTAATTGACCATATAAGCATGGGTTTATTTCTGGGCTCTCTCTTCTGTTCCATTGGTCTATGTGACCCGTGGATTGATTGATTGATTGATTCATTCATTCATTCAACAAACATTTGTTGAATGTCTATTATGTGCCAGGCTCTTTCTAAGTACTGAGGATACAGTGGTGAATAAACATAGACACAAATCAAGAAATCTACATTCTGGGAAGTGACGAGAGACAGGTATTTAAAGAAAATAAGTAAAAAAAAATAGCAGATGGTGTTAAGTGCCATGGAGAAAAATAAAGGTGAGCAGGGAAATAGGGAATGCTATGGTTGGCAGTGGGCAGGATGCTGGTGGTTTGCATTATTGAAGTAGAGTGGGAAAGGAAGGCCTCACTGAAAGAAAAGGTGCTTTTTGAGTAAGGATATAGATTATATATATATAGATCATATCATATAGATAACAGGAGGAAGAGAATTCCGGGCAGAGGGGACAGCAAGGGCCAAGGCCCTGAGGAAGGAGTGTGCCTGGGATGAAGCGAGAGAGGGAGAGTGATGGGAAGTACACCTAGAGAAATAACAGTAGGCCAGAGAGATGGGGGCCTTGAAGACCACTGTGAGGGCGGCAGGTTCTACTCTGAGAGAGCTGGAAGCCACCAGAAGGTTTTGTGTAGAGGAGTGACACGATCTGGCTCCTCTCTTGAGAACTATGGGGTGTGTGTGTGAATGGGGGTGGGAGGAGTGCCTTAGTCCACTGGGGCTACTAGAACAAATACCATAGACTGGGTGGCTGATAAACAACAGAAATTTCTCAGAGCTGTGGAGGCTGGGAAGTCCAAGATCAAGGCGCTGGCAGATTTGGTGTCTGCTGAGGAGTGCTTTCTGGTTCATAGAGGGCTGACTTCTCACTGTGTTTTCACAGGGTAGAAGCAGGGAGGAAGCTCTCTGGGGTCTCTTTTATAAAGGCACTAATCCTTTGGTGAGGGCTCTGCTTTCATGACCTAATTACCTTCCAAGGGCCCCACCTCCTAATACCATCACCTTGGGGGTTAGCATGCCAACATATGACTTTGGGGGGACACAAACATTCAGACCTTAGCAGGGAGTGTGAGGCAGATGTACGGAGGCCTGGCCAGAATTCAGGGGAGAGACGGTGGTGCTGTGGACCAGATGGCAGTCAGAAGAGGTTGGGTTCTAGATGCGTTTTGAAGGCCAGGCCAACAGGATTTGCTGCACATGGCGAGGCCCCTGTGAAGTGTGTGTGGGCTGGAGAGTGATGGGAGAGAAGTTTAACATTTACATTGCCATCCAGCCCTCTTTTGCACATTTACACTCGAGGTAGGGAGAAGATGGCCTTGAGCTTTTTAAGATTCTTGAACTCAGTGAGAGTGTCTGAGGACTGCCTTTGGGGCTGTTTCAGGGTTTGTGACCAGTTTGGTCTTAATGGGCGAGAAACCCCTTCTGTGGCCAGTCTCCGTGGCTGAAAGGGGATTGCCTGACTGCCCATCTTCCTGGTCCTTCTGCGCGGTGGACATCCGTGGTCCAGTGGCCATTCAAAGGAAGTGACCTCATAAGCCTGCCTTTCAAGCCACACAGGATGGGTCCTTGTGCGACATTCAGCCATCTCTCTGGTTTACACCAAATTCAACAACTTGTGGCCTGCAGATACTCAGTATAAATAGCTGGAAAAGCCTGACCTTGACAACCTCATTTCTCATTCCTTTCTTGTTACAGGTAATAGAGCTGAAAATGTGGTTTTAATTATAGCACTAATGAAAACTGAAAATCCAGACAGACACTTGACGAACTCTGCTGTGCTTTATATTACATTTGTGCTAACTACAAAGTGCCCAGCTGGGTGTAACATTATCCCCCTTTCCTCGAGCATCCGCCTGACTGAAGCTGTATAATTGATGTGTACTTTGGCAGGAGGTCAGCTTAGAGGTTTTTTTTTTTTTTTTAAGATTTTTTTTTTTTTTGAAAACATCTTTAACGGTATTTGGGGGAAGGAATACGTTTATTACCTGGGCTGGGAGAACATTTCTCTGTGTTGCCCGACACTCCCCACCCCCATTCCAAACATCTTCTAGAGCGTTCCACACATTATCTTCAGGGAATTCTGGGGCCAGAAGTGGCCTTAGAGACTTACTTTAACTTGGAAACCTGTACCTTTGTCTGTGGCCACTGATGTTGCCAGGGCAAAGCAATGACTTACCACACAAACCTGTTCAGCGCTCTCGTCTTTTCTGTCAGAAGGGCATGCTCAGTGTCTATGAAAGGGAGAGTGATGGTGGCCATATCCCCATCTGCGTGGGCCCATCTGTCCTCACCTGCTAGCCCGTGGCTGCCACATGGCCTCTAAGGGAGTTCCTTAGAGGTAGGGTTTTGAAATAAAATATGGGACACCCAGTTAAATTTGAATTTCAGGTAAATAGCAAATAATTAAAAATTAAAAAGTATTAAAAAATCCTCTTAATTTTTTATTATTCATTGTTTATCCAAAATTCAAATTTTAGCTGGGTGTTCTGATTGTTTTATTTGTTGAATTTGACAACCCTACTTCCAGGATTTCTGAGACTGGACAAGGTTTCTGCAAGGACTCCTAAAGAATCCTCACCTGTGACTTAAAGCAAATCTAAATCTTCCTTTGGAGACAATGTAAAGTTAGCTCTGTTCTAGCTCACCAAAGACTTCTATTCACATTCCACCTGAATTGAGAAGTCACTCTCTCATCCTGCTCCTTAGGTCACAGAATGCCATGGGTCTAGAATGACTGGAATTCATGGCCTTGCCTACCTCAAAAACAATGAAGGTTCTGCAGAGACCCATTGATGGTAAACGTGTCTTTACTGACCTGGTTGGTGATCCTGGTCAAGCTACATAATATTTTTTCTGTTTAATTTATATTCTTTCTGTTTTTGTTTGAATTCTTGAATAGGTGATCTATTTATATTACATGTATGGATTTCAACAAAATATAAAATGTATGTGGTAAGAAGTCTCCTTTCCTTTCCGTTGTCCAGCCATCCAGTGCCCTTCCCCATAGGCAGAAGCTGCTATTAATGTCTTATTTATTCTTCCAGACATATTTATACATATATATGCAAATAAGCACATATTTTCCCTCCTTGTCATTTCTATATAATTGTTAGCATACTATACCCACTGTACTTATTATACTAAAAGCATTTTTTTTCCCTTTACTAGCTCTTGGAGATCTAGTCATATCACGATATCAAGAACTTTCTTACTCATTTTTTATGGCTGCATAATAGTACATTATGTAGATATAATATTTAATCAGCCTCTTTTTGATGGATATTTACATGGGTTTCAAATGTTTGCTGTGACAAACAACAATGTGGGACATGCATCATCTTGCATGTATGTGAGTATATCTTTGGCTAAATTTTTAGATGTGGAGGCACTGGGCCAAAGAGTACATGCATTTGTAATTTGCCAAATTGATCTATTCGTTTCCCATTGCTGCTATAACAAATTACCACAAATATGGTGGCTTAAAACAACACGAAATTATTATCTTATATTTCTGGAGGTCAAAAATCTTAAGACCAAGGTTCAGGAGGGCTGTGTCCCTTCTGGAGGCACCATGGCAGAATCCAGGTCCTTGTTTTTCTGGCTTCTAAAAGCTGCCTGCATTCCTTGGCTTGCAGCCCCCTCCTCCATCTTTAAGGCCAGAAGTGTAGCGTCTTCAAATCTCTTTTTCTCTGACCCTTGCTTCCATCATCACATCTTCTCTGACTCTGACCCTTCTGTCTCTTTTTTGTAAGGATTCTTGTGACTATATTGGGCCCACCTGGATAATTCAGGATAATCTCCCCATTTCAAGATCCATAATGTTAATCACATGGACAAAGTCCCTTTTGCCGTGTAAGGTGACGTAGTTGCAGGTTCTGGGTTAACATGTGGACATCTTTGTGGGGTCATTACTCAGACTACTATACTTACAGAATTTGTATCAGCTTAAACTCCCACCACAGCCTCACTCTCAATCCGCATTCCAATATTTTGAAACTTGATCAATCTGGTAGGTTAAATACCTGGTGTCTCCATGTTAAATTTTAAGTTGCTTTTCTCTTATTATGAGTGCATGGGTGGGGGGAAAGCTATCTAAGAGCCCTATCTTCTTTTCTTTTTAAACTGTCCAAATCATGATTTATTTTTCTATCATGTTGTCAGTTGGGAAATGATTATATATATTAGAGTAGAGGATGTTTCTGAGAAATGAATTGCAAATGTTTTCTTTACCAGTTTGTCATTTGTATTTCAACATTGCTTATGAAAGCTTTTTGCCATGCAAAAGCTGTTATTTTTATGTAGTTAAATTTATCAAATTTATTTATGGCTTCTAGGTTTTGTGTCATGATTACAAAGGTCTTTTCCACTTCAAGGCAATGAAAGAAACATAATTTCTTTTTAAATTTAAATAAATAAAAAAACAACACAGGAATCACGTGGCCTTTGTTGAAAAAGTAGAAAATAAAGACCAACAAGAAGAAAAATAAAAGCCACCTAAAGCATGCATTCTATTGCTTATTTTCCATAAGAGTGGTCAACAGATTACAGTATGTTTGCAGGTAGGGGGTGGGCAGTGAGTGCTGGAGCTGGTTCGTGTGGGTTTGTGAGAGTGGTGGAGCCTTTTGTGAGCATCTCTATCCAATACCACATTTAGTAACATCAAGTTGGTAGTTCTAAGCTGATCGTGTTGAGAGTATTTACACCATGGAAATTGACAACTGCAGTTGCCAGAAATCAGATGTTGCTCCTGGGGGAACAAGTTGTTAAACTTTTACCAGCACACCACTAGAGAACTTGTCTAAAAAGCCTTTAAAAAAATCCAAGAAATGATTTTACTTTAATTTTTATATTTGGGAGTAGCTGATGTGAGGGAGAGCTCATAGGAAGTGTGTGGGGAAGTGTGTGATTGATGGTGCCTCTGTGTGTATATATATATATATATATATGCATACACACACACACACACGCACACACACACTTACTAAAACACGTTGTATATTAAACTGGTGACCTGCTTTTTCATCTCCTTAGTGGTATATTATTGCCATCTTTCGATGTCAGTAAACATTTAACCAAATCATTTTTTTAATGGTTGCATAGTATGCCACAGAATGATTTACTGCCTTTGACCAATCCCCAATTCTGAGACATTTAGGAAAATTCTGTTTGTCTTGGTTGTTCCCTCCAGTTGGTATGATATGAGGCTGCGCAGCTTTCAAGGATGTTGGTTTTATCAGTGAGAAAACTTCAGAGAAGTGCTTTCAGATATACAAGGCCTTTAGAGTGTTGGCATCACTATTCTAATTACCCCCAGCCAGGCAGGCCTTTTGGGAAATGCCCTGGTTTCTTTTGGTGTAATTGCTCAGACTCCCTAGAAACATAAATTCTGGAGATGTTTACGTGGCAACAGCAGCTCAGGAAGAAAGAATGCTGGTACTAGAGATGTGGATTCCAAGAGAGAGAGGCCCAGCCATGAGACAGACAGGGAAGGTGACAATTAAGCCATAGATAAAAATAAAGAGGATAAATCTCATCAACTCACACAGAGATTTCAGACAGGCCAGCGAGAATGGAGGATTCAGAATGAAGGATAATTAGAGAAGGTATTTTTGGGCTAAGACAAAGTGAGAATGGTGTTTCCTAGTTAGCATTAGGCTTTTAAAAAGTGCAACACAATCCTTATTTCTCAAGGATGAGAATATTGTTAATACTATGTTAGGCGTTTTGGAGAGCTTAGGAGAAATGTAAGAAAGAAATGGGTGGACTGGTTTTAATCAGGGAAAAACTGGAATTTTCATAAGTTCATAAGCAGCTTTGAACAACCACTTTGCAAAACCTTGGTTTGATTTTGCTATGTCTGGAATCATTGGCTACCAAGTACGCTTTTGATGATGGGATACAGGATTGCCACACTCAAGTCAGTTCAGAGTTCTCCTGTGACGTTATTTGAACAACATAATTGCTTTGAGTGGGATTCCCATCTACAAAAAGGAGGTAGGTGCTTTGAATTTTTTCAACAAGTACTAAGAAAGAGTATTACTGATAGTGGAATTTTAATTAGTGCCTACATCAAGGCTTTGAAAATAATCTTTTGGTGTTTCCTTGTGCCTAAGGGCACACAGGTACTACCTGGGCAAAATACTATACACACTCTGGTTTTTGATTTTTAAAACCTATTGTTGCCACTGGAAGGCAGTGTTGCCTAGTCACTGTGTTCAGCCGAGCCAATGGGCGGATCTGAAGACTTGGGCTGAATTTGCAGGAAATCCAAATGAGCCCAAAGAAGTGCTTTTCTCTCTGCCTCTTTTCTGAATCTGGCCAAGATCCTGGGCTGCCCATAGACATACCATCCGTGTTGGATGTTTCCTGGTATCGGGTGTGCTGGCATTGATTATGTGAAGTCAGCCTGTGTGGATTAAAGGGATGAGACTTGATTCCCTTTGGTCTCTACTTTTCTCAAATGTACCATGGGACCACCAGCTCTTGCAATATCACAGCTTCATTAAAAGAAAAAAGCAGATGGTGGAATTTCCAATCAGATAAAAGCAACCTAATCAATGATTTATACAGGTAACCTTTCAGAAATCTCGCTTTGACTATTAACTTTCGTTAGACCAAATTATTTCATGATTATCCTAGGTAATTTTTTTTTCTGTCACCTAATATACCTGGGCAAATTCTAGGTCAACCATGAGTTCTCAAAGGAAATCGGCTCAACAATTATATAGTCTTTCTGTATTTTTTTTTCTTCTTATCAACAAATATTCAAGTAAGGTTTTGATTTAGGAGCACTCTTCGGGATTTATGTTAGGGAATATTCTATTGACTTTTATTTCATTTTATTTTTATTTATTTATTTGACAGAGAGAGACATAGAGAAAGAGGGATCACAAGCAGGGGGAGTGGGAGAGGGAGAAGCAGGCTTCCCGTTGAGCAGGGAGCCCGAAGAGGGGCTCGATCCCAGGACCCTGGGATCATGACCTGAGCCGAAGGCAGATGCTTAACGACTGAGCCACTCAGGCAACCCCCCCCTTTTTTTTTTCTATTGACTTTTAATTGTAGACATCTTTAGACTATTAATAATGATCCCTTATCTTTGTATGGTGCTTTAAAAATGTAAAACTTTTCCAAATGTTTTCTCCCTGGATTCTCCGGACAGTCTGGTAAACTTGGTAAAGGGGGAATCATGATTTCCATTTTGATGCTCAGGAAATAAGTTCAGATTGAATCATACTCCCAGAGCCACTTAAGCACCTTCTGGTTCTAAACTGTGCTTTTGTCTTCCCCATACATACTGCATATAAACAAAGGCCCCTTCATCTTAGCAGGCTGTGATAGTAAGGCTGGAATTGGAGCCTTTTATCCACGGGTTTTTTTTTTTTGTCCTATCTTTCCTCCCTTGGTTCATAGAGAAACATACCTCTTTTTGGTTATGTCAATAAATGGTCAGCACAGCATGATTTTTCATGGACTTAGGGTGAATAGGGGCCTCTATACATTAAAAACGTTTCTGCTTCTTAGGAGGCTTTATTCAAAGAGTGTTTCTGTAGAAACGTTTTTTACTTGAAAGACTATGGATCACTTTTCAAAAGCGGAATTGTCTTATCTGAAATACATTCCTACCTGTGCTGAAAGACACAGGTATAATCAATGCCTTGATCATACAGACAATCTTTATCAAAAGTGCCTTAGATCCCGAAGAGCCTGAGGGGACAAGAGAGAGAGAGAGAGAGACAGAGACAGAGACAGAGACAGAGAAGAGTGCTTTACTAGTGTCTGAATGTGGCGAGGAGCTTGTCCCCCTCGTGGACCAGGTGCAAAGGAAGGTTTCAGCAAACTGCCTCGGAATCCCCTCTAATCCTTCCCATGGTTTCAGCATCAGATAATTAACATATTTCTAGATGCAGGCCACTTTAGCTCAACTGATGCCTTTATGTTCTGCACTATCTTCGGTTTAGTGTCATTTTGAAAATTGAAAGCTAGAATGTACTAGGCAGTAAATTGGTTAATGAGGATTCTTTTATTATAGTGGCTATCAAAATGGATTGAAAATTAAATTCGCCTTCCTCACTGCCCTCCAGCAAGATTCATCAATGAAGAATAGTCCCCCAGAAGCTGCTTAGAAAAACCCAGGTCAGATTTACCAGTGGTATTCAGACAGTCTGTAAGTACCATAAGGTAGGATCCTTGTATCCTTGAATAATCCAGCTCCGTGCAAGGTGTGTTTTTGAGGAGACTAGAGAGATCATAGTTGGTGCTCTTCCTTTTACATTAATGTCGTGCATGTTAGTGGAGTTTCTCACATTGTACCCGTACCATTTGATAATATATCACAAACCTATAACTTATAATTTAAAATTTAAATTTTTAAAAAATTTGGAACATTTTTACTGAGGTGATTGTTGATTCACATGCAGTTGAAAGAAATAACAGAGAGATCCAGTATACACTTAGCCCAGTTTCCCCCAGGGGTAACATTTTGTAAAACCCTAGTATATATCTCAGCCAGGATATTGACATTGATGGAATCCACTGATCTTGTTCAGATTTCTAAGTTTTACTTGTACAAGTGTGTGTGTGTGCGTGTACACAATTTAGTTCCGTACAGTTTTATCACTTATGTAGGCTCATCTATCCATCACCACAATCGAGACACTGGATAATTCCATCACCACCAGGATCCCTCACCTTGCTCTTTTAGAGCCATCCCCTGCCCCCAATTCCCTAGCCCCTGGCAACAGCTAATCTGGTCTCCATTTCTAAAATTCTCTCATTTCAAAAATGTTATATACGTGGCATCATACAGTGTGTAAACTTTTATAACTGCCTTTTTCTTTTTCCACTCCATGTAATTCCCTGGAGATTCATCCAAGTTGTTTATATCAACAGTTCCTTCTTTTCTATTGGCAGTCCTATTCCATGGTAGTGATGAACCACAATTTGTTTAACTGTTCACTTGTTAAAGGACATCTGTGCTGTTTCCAGTTTTGGATTATTATGAATAAAGCTTCTTTGAACATTTGTATATGGATTTTGTGTGAGCATTAGTTTTCATATCTCTGGAGTAAATGCTCGACATATATAACATTTTTAAGAGTAACAGGAGTAGTAGAATTTTCATGCTGCCTTCTAGGAGGCATATTCTTCTAAAAGATGATCCATTTCAGCTTGTATAGTGGCTCCAGACTTGTGAACAGGTCTTATAGACGTGTATATTATTTCCATCTTGTCCTAAGTGGAGTAGAGTTTTTATGCATGAAAATAATTTGAATTTCAATTCATTATATGGCTATTTCATGGGGAGATGAGGTCTAAGTACTTTAAAAAAAAAGATGTATAGGCAGAGTTATCACTTCCTGCTTTGCCTTCCCACCTCTAAACTCTCCAGTCATTTAAGTATCTGTTGCCATGTAATCATGTGTTTGCACACCAGACTCCCCACCCTGGTGGTCTCTTGATTAATCATTTCAGTCTTCATCATTTCAGTAACAGATATTCTCAGGGTAGAAATTTAATAAATGTTTCTAAAAGAATGCATTTCTTTTTTGCATAGGACAGTTTATAAATCATCATCATATGTTTAAGTGTCATACAGCTAATTTGTTAAAAAGAATGTACCTTAATATCTTCCAATTATGCTACTATAATCTTATACAGACAAGAAACTCCTGCTTATGACCATGCTTTGGAGAAAATTAGAGAGTGGTTTAATGTCTGTTAGGATAAAAGGAATTTATTAAGGACCAAAGTGATATAATCCAGTTTTTCACATGAAAGAAAATAGATTCAGAATTCAACTCTTCCCTGGGTAATGTCAAAAAATGACATAATCCAACATTAAGCCCAGACCTGAATTTTGTAGTGGGATTAGTGCATGTGTGACATTTAAAAATACTCTACATTTTGACAGTTAGAAGATATTTAATGTTATTTCAACTCAGGTTTCTAAGAGGTATGATTTCAGCAGCACTCCTTGGAGACTATAGCCATCATGGCAGAAAGAGTATCGGAAGTCTAGGATAATTTTATTTTACCACCCATGGTTTGAGTTTGGTATTTTCTTTTATACTTCATGATGAATATTGCATTTCTGGTATTAACACCGTAGCCTTTGTGTATTACATTGCTTTGTTCCTCATTCAAGACGGTAAGGCCCAATGGTCCTGGAGCCCAGAGTCTAGATTTATTTATACAAATAAAGTTAACATTGAAATATCTATAGCATAAGAAAAATATTAACACAGGTCAGTGAAACGTACAAACAATTATTCAGTTATTTTAAAACAATAAATGTGAACTTCTCTCATTACCCTTACAGGGATTTCTAAAAACAACGATAGTTAGTAATTGTCCTATGACCTCTCCTTTTGCTGCCTCTACTAGGCATATGTATTTATATGTAAAGCTGCCAAATGATGAAACAATTAGAAAAATTAGGTTTCAAATTATATAAAAATTTAATTACCTGAAGTAGTTGATACACTCCTGCATGATCTGATATGAATGTTGTCCTTTTCTTTTAAATTTGGCATGTTTTATGTCAAGGAGATTATAGGTATCCTTATGTGAAGATGAGAGAAAAATTTTAAACTCTTCCATTCTTATTATTTTTTGGAGAGTTTACAGTAGCAGGCTAATAATATGTGATATTGTTTTAGAAGCGGCAGCAATTTATAGTTTGGTTGAAGCAAGTTCTTGTAATAATGACAGGCATGGTTCAACACTAATCCATGGGGATCTATGCAACATGGCAAACAATACACTTTCCAAAGCGTGTTTGAATTATGAATCCAGTGGTGGGCGGTCTCTAAGTTCTGTGCAGAATAGCTTTGGTGTGAGTTGATGGAGCATTTTGTACCTGGGATTCAGAACTTTTATGAAGGCCAATACCCTGAAACTCATTCAAGCAATAAATTCACTTGTCTTTGAGTTTACAAGGCAATAAACAGTGAAGGCCTTTGACCTTAACATTTACTGAATACATTTGCAGCAGTTGTGTTTATTGACAACTATTTATAGGGAAGCATTGGGTACTGAATTTGTTAAGGGGAGGGGAAGAGCAATTTTGCAGGTCTTTTTAAAAAAAAATAAAAATGATGAATTTAATTTTTGGCTATTAGACAGATTTTCAGTTTTGGAGTTGAGATTTGATTCTAACTGCGTACAAATCATGCTTCAGGAATTTCTTTCCTTATAAAACTTCTTCCTTAAAGAAGACTCACAGGGGAGAGGACAAACACAGGAGTTAGTGTTTGACCATTCCATTCACTGGGTATTCCACACTTTGAAAGGAGAACAGAAGAAAATGGTAAAGATATTTTAAGGTTTTTTTTTCCCCCCATAGATTCATTGTATGTCACGGAGTAAGTAACTTCTCTTCTGTATAAACTAACAGTTGTATGGAATAATTACACTGTGGCTCAACAGGGAAGTTGGGGGAATTTACTAATCCCAAGTATATTATGCATTTTGAGTTTCATGAGTTATGAACATGAAAGTAAGAGAGGAATCCTTATTACTGAAATAATGACTATGTCACAGAAAGGACAGCCTGCAGTTCTTTATTCCTGAAAGTTGGGAGCGGTTACCATTGCTCCACATTGCAGGTGGGGAACTTGGGTGCCAGGCAATCAAGAGTTTTGCTTCAGTTAGAGGGTGAGTCGGTGGCGATGGCTGAATCAGGAAAGAAGCAGCAAGCACCTGAGGTTTGGGGCAAGAAGCAACCGTAACGGGAAGGTCACTTTTATGCAAGGAGATTTCCTCGTTAAGTTTTCACTTAGACTCAGACCCCAGTTACTTCTCACAGTGAGGAAGCATGAGTCTATAATGGCCCCGGAACTCAGGGAGCCCCTTCTGATCATGCTATTTGAATACGTTCGAAACAGGGAGGAATCCCTTGCTGATTTTGGTGGGGCTCATGCCTTGGAGAACAAGATGTGCTGATCATTATCTTAACATCTGGTGATGGTGGGAGTACTTGAGGGGGCAGTTAACAGAATCCATCCCTTCTAGATTCCACGGTAACACTGACACCACACTCGTAGAAGAATTCTGCAATAACAGCATTTGGCAGCCTTGCAGTTAGCTTAAAAAAAAACCCTCAGTTCAAAAATTCTTCGCAAGCTTTCTTCTCACTGAAGGAGCAAACTGCAAAGTAAACAAAAGAAGTATGTGTTCTCTGGGTCATGTTGTTACTTTTTATTAGACAGTGTATCTGTGGACCCACTCCATTGAGGCTGGGACTGTATTTTTGCCCACTGGCTTGAATGTGGGCTTGCTTATGTGTCTGTTTTAACAGGTTGTGAAAGAAAAGTATGTTTCATCTGCTTGTTGAGGAGAGTGGGGTAGGATCCTTTGGATTGGTTTAGTTAGTAAGTCTGGTGTTCTGGCGTCAGGGGTTAATGGTTCTAGTTAACTCTGCCTCGAGAAAAGGACATGTTTCGATTGCACAGGCTGCCGTCTTACAGATGTGGTCATTGTTCTGGGAAGGGAGGAACGGTGTGAGTGACTTGGGATAGTTCATTCATTAAGACCGGAAAGGTGACTCTCAGAGCAGGTGCTACTGTTAGAATTCGGTTGGTGAGGTTAAGGACCAATAATGGAATCACTTGTTCCTTCATAGAACACAGAGTTTTTCATTATCCTTTTCCCATATCTGGTAAGTGTTTAATTATACCAACTTTATAGTCATACTCTGAATAACATTTCAATATGGGCGTGTCCCACTGAAATTAATTTCATCTCAATTTAGTTGTTTTGGTGGCATGACTCTGGCCTGTAATTGAAGACAACGCTCCATGCTAAGTCACGGTGTTGGGCAATAATATTAGTTGGGCAAAGCAAGTATCTGCTTTCCAAGGTTATCATGTGTAATTCCTTTTTCCAGTTCAAGAACATATCTTGTTTTAAACAACTTTTTGAAAGGCAGCCAAAGAAAAGGTTGGCTCCCATATGCCCTTACCAGCCCTGTTTATGGGATACAGTGTTCCACTTCTTGGAGGAAGACGATAAAGCGAAGCTGGCTTTGGGAGGTGTGTAGGAATATGTGTTCAAGTATTCAAATTCCATGTGTAAGAGTAAAGCCCAAAGGGAAAGAAGAAGAGGATTGTGGATTACTCTCTCATGTTCAGTTACAGGTACCGAGGTAAGAGTGAAGTTCTAATGGTTGTTAGTGAGAAGTGTACATTAGTAAGAGCCATTGAACACAAGACTAAGCGGCATTACTTTTGATGGATCGAATTTGCGGCGAGAGCACGAAAAATGGCATGAAGATTTGGAGGTCTTCTGTTTTCTTTCCTGTTCACTCTTATCAAATATACAGGCAAACAGTAAAATTTTCTTTGAAAGCCAGTTTCTCAAGGGAGGCAGAATTGTTTTTATGATTCAGCTGATCCCCTATTAACTTCAGGGCACTCACCTCGAAAAAACGGGAAGCTGAACTCCCTGAAAAAACTAGGAACTCCCTGAAACAACTAGAAACTTCCCAGAAAGCGGTGCACTCAGCCTTGTGTTGGAAACAAACAGAAAACAAATCTGAAGCCTGCGAAAACCTGTTTGTTAAGCAGCGAGGGGAAATGCCCTTAGCCAGGCAGTCTAAACACAGGAATGCTGGGCGGGAGATCCGATCCACCATCGGAAGGGGAGAAGAGGCTGATAAGGCTGCAAAGAAAGCAGCGTCAGTCACCAAAATTGGTTTCAGAGGTAAAGTGAGGAGGGCCAGGATGTTTGTGATACGATCACATTGTGCCACTAAATCCTGGCACACACCACGGGAGCTGTGACTAAGAGGCACCATTTCAGTTACCCAGCCTGTGCCACTCTGGAGCCTACCCAGTTGTGCTGAGGTGGGGAATGAGATACATCTCATTGACTGTGGAGGAGTCTTCCTCATTCTCAGTGGGGCGCCTGGGTTCTGTGCCAACCTGTTCGACGTATAACTGGGGTTGCGGGTGTTCCACGTCTTGAGCTCCAGACTCAAGACACGCAAGGCTCATTTCCGTGTGTTCACAGGGAGATCATTTTTGTGAAATGGGGACTTTCTGTGGCATTACTTACCCTTTTCATCGAATGTAGGCATACTTCAGTTAGCCTCCAGACAAGGCATTGCCATGCTCCTCTTTCTCCTTTTGGTTTCTCGGAAGTGTCCTCTTTCTGAGGTAGATGGCATCTCTGAACATTTCCTGTGCATTTGTGAGTTTCTAGGATTTCAGCGTATGGCCCCATAATGACGAGAGGTGAAAATTGCAGTGTCCCCAGATGTGCCTGAGGCAGTCGTGTGAGCAAGCCTTGTCACCCTGCACAGCTGAATGTTTGGGACTTGCTTCATCACTTCTGATTCTGCCCACTGAGGGCACAGAAGCGAAAAACCATCTGCTGGGGATTCAGCTGAAGCTAAAATGTATTTCAAGGTGTTCCGAAGCTTGTTTTTGGACACTCTAAGCATAGTGTTGCTGACGGAGAGGTGTTCAGGTGTCCATATGTGGAAGCCGAACATTGCTGCTGAGTGGGAATTGTCAGTAAGTGGAAATCAGTGGCAGAATACCTTAGCCTTTCTTCTTGTTCAACATTAATCTCAGGACTACGTTTATAGGCTGATTCCAGATGTGGTTGACTCTAAGGCTGAGTTTTCAGAGGTGACAGGTGGTGTGTTTACTTCAGTATAAAGAAGGTCAAATGGTATTATAGATCTCAGGGCAAATGTCTGCCTATCCCACGGGAGGGCCTGACGGATCATTTGGCCGCAATCTGGCCCAGAAGCTGGAGGCGAGAGTGCTCCCTCCTGGGAGGAGCGAAGAGATGTTGTTCTCAATGGCCTCGATAGAGGTCGCAGCTTGAAAGGAAAGTGCTAAGTAAGGGACGTGAAATATGAGCTTTTCACTTGGTGTCCCCTGGGGTCATTCCTCTCCGTGCCCCACTCTAAGCTGCTGGCTGGCTCTTGGTGGTGTTATCCCGCAGCCATGGTATTTGGTGAGCTCTGTTTTTAGGAACACTTAATTGGTTTGACCTGCCCCACTGCTTCTTACACGAAGGAGAGCAGAAGGGGAGCATTCCAGGAATAGAGCTTGAGACTCCTGCCTCTCAAACTTGAGCAATGTACAGACCTCTTTTAAAGGGACAACACTGTCTTTATGCATTCCTGGTGTTGACTCACATCCTTTTTGTTACTGCACGCTACATACGCATCAAGTTGGACATATATTCCTGATGCTTACTGAACAAATACTGTTCAAAATAACAACATCAATCAAATAGAGTGGATGGTGTCATTTTGCTCAATCCAAATCCCTGATTCATGGTAGAAGCACAAACGTGAGATCCAGTCCTGTGTTTAGTTTGTACTTTTAACTTCAGGGATGCTAGTTCTGAGATTTTCAGTACATGCAAGTGAATCGTAGGAAAAAGATTAGTGACTTCAAGGCATTGTTTGTGAGTTTAGGAAAAAGTCAGACCTCATGTTAATCTAAGATTGGCTGAAAATAAATTTTTCAAATGCCAGTCTGAATGAGGCATTAGTTAATTGTGTGAAGGTATCTTCAGCAATGGAAAGTGAGATTAGCATTACAGTGCATTGAAGTCTGCGTCAAACGGGTGTCTGGTTCAAAGATTGTTGGAATTGGGACTAGAAATATTCTTTTTGGGTTGTTTGCTAATATATGCAGGTAACAAACTGGTGCAGACAATTATATACAAAGACAGGGGCCACCCAATGTATTAGTGCACACTATAAATGGAATATAGACTGTTACAACAAAGGTTCTTTTGAGCACTGTATGCCTATATTACTATATGCCTTGTGATGACTCAAGTTCCCTTCAGTGGTTTCAAATGTGAAGCACTGGGAGACTGTCCCATGTGGATCATATACTGTGGAGAGGCAGAAGCGGGCTTGGTCATCCCAGAGGATTCACTTGTGAGGCACCAGCAAGATGATTCCGAATTTGCTTATGTTACCTATTTGAGATTATTATCATGTGAAAAAAATAACTTAAAAATTCTAATAAAGTACAATAATCAAAAGATGGCAACAGCCTACATGTCCAAGAGATGAATGGATAGACAAAATGTGGTCTACACATACAACAGCATATTATTCAGCCTTTAAAAAGAAGGGAATTTAGGGATGCCTGGGTGGCTCAGTCAGTTAAGCATCTGCCTTCGGCTCAGGTCATGATCCCAGGGTCCTGGGATTGAGCCCCACATCAGACTCCCTGCTCAGTGGGGAGCCTGCTTCTCCCTCTGCCTGCCGCTCCCCCTGCTTGTGCTGTCTCTCTCTCTCTCTGACAAATGGATAAATAAAATCTTTTTAAAAAAACGAAGGAAATTCGGACACATGTTACAGCATGGATGATCCTTGAAGACCTCATACTCAGTGAAATTGGCTAGTGACAAAAAGACCACTCTTCTATGATTCCACTAGAGTAGTCAAATTCATAGAGACACAGAGCAGAATGATGATTGCCAGGGGCTGGGAGGAGCGGGGGATGGGGAGTTTATTATTTAGCGGGTTTGGAGTTTCAGCTTGGGAAGATGAAAAACAGTTCCTAGAAGTTGGACGGTGGTGACGGTTGCACAACAGTGGGAATGTACTAAATGCCACTGAACTGTGCACTTAAAAGTGGTTCAAGGGATACATTTTATGTCACAGATATTTTACCACAATAAAAAAATTCTAATGCAGCAAGTTCAGTCACCCAGGAATACCACAGTCTCTGAAATGTGGTTGCCCAATGTGAGTCGGGGCACCAGAGCTGGTCCACTGTCTTCGGTGAAACATGGAAAAAACAGGCTGTTGTATTAGGGTTTCATAAAGCCAATTTTATCAGTTTCAAAGGTTTTCATGTATTCTAGGCTTGGTTTATGGAGCTTTTTTTTTTTTTTTTTTGAGGAAGGGGTGCCTAAAATCTTCCTTTTGTCAAATGAACAGAGTAGGAGTTGGTAATGATTGTTATTCTTTAATGCACCAACTTGGCAAAATAAGTAGTTGGGGATATGACGTTTCTGCCCCCAATTAAAAGTTTATTTTAAAAACCAATGAGTAAGATCTGAAAGTCTTAGAACTGCTGCTCTTTAGAACTGGCATGTGGTCCTGTTATTCCTTCCCATTTTGATGGCTATACTTACTCAAGGTGCATTGAACAAGAGAAAAATTATAGCTTAGCATTCTAGAGCCACATTCCACCATCTCCCTCAGTGGCCTTTGCAAAACATAAGGACCTATACAGATGTATGCTGTTGTTAACTCTCTTTCCATATTTATTGAACACCTATGGTAGGGCTGGGGAAACAAAGATGAATAAGGTTTGGTCCCTGCCGTGGAGGAGCCCGTGGCCCGGCGGGGAGGCAGTCACGTAACCAACTGTAACACAGCCTGATAAATTCTGTCACAAAGAGATGGACAGCGCGCTACGGGAGCACAAAGGAGGGGGTAGTAAATGGTAACATTACCCCAATGTTTTACAACTTTTATAGTAAGGAAATACGTTGTTTAAGACTTGAAGTCAAACCCTTCTGGCTGAGACATGGGCCCATTTCCCCTCATGTTGACCCCGGATTAGAAAACACATCATCCCACCAGGACGTGGGCTGCAGTGGCTTGTGAATTCAGGGTGAGGATCTGTGATGGAAGGCAAGTTTGGGGGACATGGCATTTATCCAAGCTTGAGCATGTCAGAGGGAAGAGTTAGGGGCTCATGGGTCGGGTGGATCAAACAGGAACCTGGGTGGCCCAGACCCCAGAGACCAGAGTGAGACAAGCCCACACAAGGACCCCAAGTGGCAACGGGGCAGGAGGACAGCTGTGTTGCAATGTTAAGAGCAGAGTTGATCGCTGTAATGAAGGGAATGGCTCCAATGACAGTAGAGTTGACCCTTGAACAGCATAGGTTTGAAATACACAGGTCCACTTATATGACGATGTTTGACAACACAGCACTGTAAATGTGTTCTCTCTTCCTCATGACTTTCTTAATAACATTCCTTTTCTCTGGCTTGCTTTCTTGTGAGAATACAGTGTAAACACATATAACACACTATGTGTTAATCAACTGTATATGTTCTTGGTAAGGCTTCTGGTCAACAGTAGGCTATTAGTTAAGTTCTTGGGGGACTTAAAAGTTATACATGGATTTTCAACTGTGTGGGGAGGTCAGTGCCCCAACCCCCGTGTTGTTCAAGGGTCAACTGTATTTATTGAAGGCTTACTGTGTTCTAGGCGCTGTGTTAACGTGTATTCTTTCCTTTAGTCTTCACAAGGATGCTAGGGATGTGAATACTGTTGTTATCCCCATTTTACAGATGAGCTAACTGAGACCTAGAGAGGTTATTAACTTGCCCCAAATCACATAAGTAGGACGTGCTAGAGGCAGAGTCACGGCTTGCCTCCAGGCCTCCAGGACCCCAAAACTCATCCTCTCCAGTCCAACCTCTCACGCAGGTGCCGGCTCACTCTCACCTTCCAACTGAGTGTCTCCAGCTGGGTATTCTACCAGCACCTCAATTTTTTTTTTAATGTAGTGTTCCATGATTCATGGTTTGCGTATAACACCTCAAATTTAATGTGTGAAAGTAAAATTCATGCCTCTTCTCTCTGTTCCCGTTAGCATCCCTGTTTCTCTTTTCTCAGGCCTCTCTCAGAACCTCAGCTTGTTCTTCTCCCTTCCCGCTCCTTGCTTGCCCCATCAAGAAGGTTGCCTGGTTTTGTTGGCACCAGACCCACACTTTCCATTCCTGTTGCCACAGCTGTCCAGCTGCACGCTGCCCGTCACCTGCTAATTTGTCCGGGGCTGCCGGTCTCCACCATCTCCAGTTCACAAGACCGCTGCTGCCAGATAAGGCTTCTCCTAAAGCCCAGCTCTGGTTATATCACTCTCTGCTCAAAATCTAACCTATGAATAATGGCAGTGGGCTACTTCCTGTGGACTCGAGAGAACGTTCAGTCTCTTTAGTTAATCATTTAGGGCCTTCGATGATAGTCTTCGGGCCAACTTTCCAGTGTTGGATTGCCTGAAGTTCTCTTCATATCTGTTGTTGCCCCTCACATCCTTTCATCCCAAGCCAACTCTTCCCGATGCCTTACCCTTTGCCTCTGTGCCTTTACTTGTGTGCTACTGTTGCCTGCATTGTGCTCTCTGTCACCTCTACCTGCCGAGGTCCTAGTTGTTGTTCCAGCCGCCACTTCTTCCCCAAGAACCCCCTTCCCCCTGCTGGAAGTGAATCGTCTCTCCTTGGGATGCTGGTGACATTTTATACAGTGGAAGGGGGCAGTCCCATGCTGCCTTATACACACTTGCCTTCCTTCCTCCTTTAGACCTTGACTTCCAGAAGGCAGGGATCTCGTCCTATTCACATTTCAGTTCTCCTCAGGGCCTAGTCCAGGAATTCACATATTTACTGAGGGCAGGAATGGGGTTGGGAGAGGTTGGCCGATGGAAGAATGAGGGAGCTGAGAGAAAATAGGGTTCTAGTCGCATAATCGATACTCTAGATGTCCCCAGAATTTCTCTGAAGAAGTAACTCCAACGTCATCATATATTTTTTAAAAAGATTTACTTATTTATTTGAGAGAGAGAGCGAGAACGCGAGTGTGCTTGCATGAGCGGGGGTGGGGGAGGGGCAGAGGGAGAGAGAGACTCTCAAGCAGACTCCCTGCTGACTGTGGAGATCACGACCTGAGCTGAAATCAAGAGTCAGACACTTAACCAACTGAGCCACCCAGGCGCCCCATCCATATTTTGGTCTCAGGCTTCACTTTGTGGCTATCATGTCACACTGTCTTTCTCCTTCTTCAGATCATTTTCTCTTCACTCTCTTTTGCTCTGCCAGAAACTGTTCCATCTTTTAGGATTAAATCAACTCTCTCCAATCACCTCCAAAATTCATTTATACTTATTCCAAGGATTTATGTTTTATATATTCCAAAAATATTCTTACAGCCTCTGCTATTTACATTTTGGGCAACTTAAATTTGTGGGTATTTGTACCCTGTCCTGTATTCCCTAGTTATCTCTTTGCTGAGGGCAGGGCCATTGTGTGGCACAACATCAGGGCCCCAACATCAGTAGCCTGTAAGAATGGCATTCTCTGGAGTTGAGCAGTGCTCAGCCTGCTCCACAGTATGTGGCAGCCCTGATTGTGGACTCATGGAAGTCAGGTGCACGTTTGTCTGACTTCGGATCATTTTGTAAGTCCTTGTGGGCTCATTCGGACCTTGGGTATCTCCAGAAAGGTTGAATGAGAAGCCAACTGCATGCTGGTTTCTTCACAGAGTTTCAGGAAAGCAGGCTTCTGTTTGGACATCCAGCCCTTGTCTGGTCTGTTATGGCACAGGCAGAGACTCCACAGACTGTCGACGTGAGTGCTGGGAGCCTGGGAAACCACTTGCAGGTGCTAAATTTCACATTTGGATATTCAGATTGGCACCAAGAGGAGAAAATATTTGGAATCCAACAGGATTGTCAATTATGAGAGGTTAGTTTGTGGCCCTTTTGTGTCAAAATTATGTGCTTGTTTAAGCCCTGGCTACTATGGTGATTGGTCCTGTGTAAACACAGACAAATAACACTTTATATTAGTCTACCACCTGTGCCTGTCAAGTTACCTAATTGCCTACTTCTCGTAGGATAAATGTACCAGGCAGTGCAATGAGATGTTTCCCCTTTGAGCGTTGGGATTGCTTACTCCCACTTGGGATGCCCAGCCCTCTGAATGCCACGGCAGCTAGGGACGGGGGCTTTCCTGCAGAGGAGTCATGGAACTCCTCATGAGTTTGAAAGGAAAAATGACCCAGAGGAGGACAAGCAAGAAGAGACAGCCCATTAGCAGCCGAACCATATGACAAAGTAAAAAGCAACTTCGGAGCTGTCAGCACAACAGCTGGGGGAACATGCCAAGAAGCCAGATGCTGCTGCTGAAAGACTATTTTCCACAAAGTTTGGGCCTGTGATGTTCATCTCAGCCCCATGTGTGGCCCTGGGCATGGGGCTTTATTGCTGGATAAAATAACAAAGGCAGGGAGAGGGGGGGATTGTGTGCGTGCCTGGGGGCTGACTTACAAAGTTAAGGAGGATAATAGGAAGTGGAAATCCTGTTCATATAACTTCCCACCACTATCAGGAATTAGAACTCTGTACATACCTCTTTCCGAGGGGTTTGTTTATTTGGAAGGTGACCTAACAAGTTTAATTTGAAGCTAGACATGAGGTTGGTGACATCCCACTGCTAGCTCATTCCATCAGACTTTCCAGCTTTTTTTTTTGTGGTCCCCAGAATATTCTTATATGCGAAGTCTTCTGCTGTGGATCGTTGACCCAGATAAGTGGAGTTTGTTCTCATTTTACAGATGAATGAACCGAAAAGAATCTTACCCACTTAAAGGAATGTGACGTGGCTTGCTTAAAGTTATTCCATTGGGTATCTCCAGGAATAGAGCTTCCTGAGTGCTGAAACCTTGTCTTCAGTCTTACCACCGGACTGCAGCCTCCTGCTTTCTCCCTCTACTTTACCCACTCTTCGGGTTCACATGTTTCCATCACCTGTTCTCTCCCTTGCTCCTTCACCCTGGACTACTGATGTAGGAAACCAATATAGTTCTGTTCATACTCAAAAGACTACTCGAGGAGTCATTTCTTGATTTCCTGGAAGAGCAAAGCATTTTTTTTTAAAAGATGATTTGTACTGGGAAAATTTTCTGGAAGCAGGCTGGATGGATAGTTACAAAAATCTTGAGGTGTGAGGAAATGATTCTTTATGCATCAAGCAAATAGAACAGTCAGAAGATAAATTGTAGAAATCAAGCTTTGTGCATTTCTTAAAGTCTTTGGCGGATGAGAGAACTTGGCCATTATATTTCTAGGGTGCCCACTCTTGGCTTATTCATTCTCCCCCCCCGCCCCCACTGAAAGAGAGCAGATGTGGGACAAACATAGTGTTGGGTCATCTAAAACTGAGATACTCTGTAACTGGTATTGTAGTATGGTTCTGCCTTGATACATTTATATAGGGTTGGGGGAAGTTTGAAGATATTGGGGTTTGCTGGCCAGGTCATTGAGACCTGGTGTGTGGGGGGGTGAGTTTTGAATAGGCATAAGAAAAAGGTGTTTTCCTCATTGTTTTTTCTTTGTTTTCTGAGCTTTTCTTCTGTTTTGGAGCAATAAGAACTTCTCACTCCCTTAGCTTGGGTTCTCTCCAGAAAGCAAAGTCAGAGAGAAGGGCTAGTGTACAGGTAGTTTATTTCATGAAGTATCCCAAGGGAAGGGTGGGGTGTGGGGGAGAGAGAGAGAGAGAGAGAGAGAGAGAGAGAGAGAGAGAGGAGGGTTGGGAATAGTGACAGGGAAAGAGGGAAGCCAAGGTAAGGTACATCACTGAGCTGGTCGCCACCTTGGGCAACTGGGACTCAGTTCATTGAGAGCCCTATGAGGAGCCATGGAAAATGCACCTCAGGATTACCTGCCTAAGGGACAGAAGAGGGGGCCATTTGTCCACTAGTTCCCATGCTCCATAGGTCAAGGTTTGTCCCATGGGCTTAACTTCCTCCAACTTCTAGGTTTGTGAAATGTGGGTGACAAGATGTCCCATGCTGCCACGTCAGAGAAGAAGCCTCCCAGACAGACCCTGAGAGACTGTGGGTGCAGCGGAGGCCAAGTTGCTGCGGGGTGTACCTGCGTGGAGCTGACTGCCACAGCAGCAGCTTGGGTAAAAGGTGGGCTGACAGGACCTGCAGGGGAACCAGGGGTATCTGACGGGTATGCCTCCATCTGGGTGTGGCCCTAGCATCACAGGGCGGCCTTGAGATTCAGGGCAAAGCACAATTCCTGGGCAGATAGTAGGCCCTCCACAAGACTGGGTTGAATTCCATCTGTTTCATTGATTTTTCTCTGAAGTTGTCCTGCTGTAGGACTATAGGATGCTCTGCTTTCCCCCCACTGGCTTTAGACACAGGATGAAATGGGAGCATGACTCGGTGTTGGACAATCATTTTCTGCATTGCCTGATGGATGAGTCAGGGTCCCAGCAGACACCAATGGCATACTCGAAAGGGCAAGCCAAGAGAAGGGTTTAATTACACAGATTGGGTACAGTTGAGGGAAATCAGCAATATTGGAAAGCCTCACCACCTTTAGCCTGCAAGAACAAGAAGAGGGCACAGTTCCTGAGCCCTGAGAATGGTAGCTTTAGCTAAGTGGAGGCTTGCAGGAGAGGAGCTGTGGACTTCAGGAGAATGACGTGTGCAATCTGTGGAGACCCAGCAGGGAGGGAGCTGGGGGGCCAAATACCCTGACCTCACTCTCCTCTTGCCCTCCGATCTCCTGCCGGTGCCTTCCATTGGCTGACCCCAACTAGGAGCCAGAGGGTGGGGGAGCCCAAGACGAAGTCCATGCAGGTTAGCCTTCCTGAGCATAGAACAGAGTGGAGAAGGGTAGAGGGTGGATCTGGAGGGGCAAGTGGAGGATATCCAGCATGGCTGGTGTATAAGGTATGTTGGCAGCTTATGGTCCAGCGCTGTCGTACTGGGTATTGGGTGTTAGTCACACCTACTTGGAAGTGGCTTGCTTTAGTACAAAGAAGGAGTCTTTAGGCCTAACAAATGATGGGCTCACTACAGATCTAACTGGGGGGATGTGGCTGAGAATGTGGCTAGATGGATTACTGTGGGATTTTAATATATTCAGTTACTTGGAAAACATTTTTTTAACAATGAGATTAAAGAGACATTTATTTACTATGTAAAAATTGTGTTGGCCCATGGACAAAGAATAGAAAGGGGAAGATGAGATTAAAAGCAAGTCCATGGTTTGTGGTGAAAGTGAGGCAAATTTTCTCTCTTCTAATTTCCTTGGTTGCTATTTTAGTGCAGTTCTTGCAATAAATTAAAAATAGGGAAAAGCCACTAGTCACCTCGATGAGCTTGTTTAGGCTTCTGGACAACCACGTTGGCTATACCAAGCATCTTGGAGGAGGAAGGCTTCAAACATGAAAATTTCTTGCCCGAGTCTTGGAAACTTACACTAGAATCCATGTGAGGTTCATTTTAATAGAGCCCTCTAGGTTTTTAAGCATTTTTTCCCATAATTACTTCTGTTTTCTTTATAAGCAGTTTTATGGGGAGTGGAGGGGAGGTATTTTCCTTTACCCCTTCAAGTGGCTTCGTGCCCAGTTCCCAGGTCACTGTGCACAGAGTGAGATCCCGTCTCTTACGCAACTTCGGCTAAGTGGGACATCCAAGGTTCTGAGTCCCATCCTGTCTTTTGGGAGGCACGGGGAGAAAGGTAGTGATTGCTGGGTGTGGTGCGAGGGGATGGGGGGGCACCCAGGGCTTCCCAGAACGCTGCCAAGAGCAGCGGCTTTTCCATCTCACCTCTCCCTGCTGGGGAGGCTGCAGCCCCTGCCAGTCAAAGCTGGTGTCACTGCTGTGTATCAGCGTCCACAGACCAAATGCCAGACTCTGTTTCTGGCCCGTGAGCCCGCAAAACGGAGATGGGCAGCCTCAATCCTTCTCTTTCTAACCACAACTGCAAACCTGATTCCAATGTCTTTGGACTGTCACGAGAATTTACCCCGAGGAAAATGTTTTAGTTGAAAGGTATTGTTTCTGATCTCATGGACTATGACCAGTTGACAAGTTATCTGAGCTGAACTGGATCAGGGGCCTGGCTTCCAGATGTGAACTGGTAGTTTGGTGTTCCATTCTCCTCTCACCCCTATCTGCCCAAAAAGAACGAAAAGAAAAAAAAAAAAGTGTGTGTGTGTGTGTGTGTGTGTGTGTGTGTGTATGTGTGTGTGTGCAGGTTCGAAGGGAAATAAATAGCTGGCCGGTTCCTGGCATGTATCTGATGTCTTCAGGTTTGGGACTGCATCTAAAGAGAATTTTGTTTGTATGAAACAGAGGTGCCTACAATTCTATCTAAACTGTGGCAAGATAGTTTTCTGTCTTAGCTTCGTGCAAGGAACCAGTATAGGCATATGGCAGAATTTACCAGCAGCCGATTATGGCCTCCAGATTTGTAGCAAAATTAAAAACTTAATAAGACTACCTGGTAAAGTTTCTTTGCCTCAGCATGGCTGCTTGATATTCTTATCTTTGGTAAGAAATTCATTTTGAGGGGCGCTTGGGTGGTTCAGTCGTGAAGCATCTGCCTTCGGCTCAGGTCGTGATCCCAGGGTCCTGGGATCGAGCCCCGCATCGGGCTCCCTGCTCAGCGGGAAGCCTGCTTCTCCCTCTCCCACTCCCTCTGCTTGTTTTCCCTCTCTTGCTGTGTCTCTGTCAAATAAATAAATAAAAAAAGAAAGAAAGAATTCATTTTGAGTTGTCTAAAATGTCTTGAATGTCAACTGTGCGTTTGAGATGGAATCTTATAAGACAAAGGATGGGCCCGTCACCCATGAGGGGGAAGTGAAGGGAAATGGAATGGAGAGGCCTTGTTTAGAGTTTTTCATGGGTTCTGGAGACAAATTCATAGTCTGCAGACAAGTCCCTTTTGCTTCCATGCCAGCCTTCCTGCCCTTTTGAAAACTGGAATTTTGTCTGTGTGTCTGGACTTTCAGCAGCAGGGCCTGTGGCAGATTCCCGGTGGAAATCCTTCTAGCTTTGGAGCTGGCCATTACCCAGAAAAAGTCCAGTGAACTAAAGACAAGATAACGGACTTTTCTGTGCTTCCTTCTCTTAATTTACAAAAGAGGATACTAATTGCTTACCCTGTAAGATTCTTGTGGTGCTTAAATGAAACAACATGTCTGGTTAGCTCACATGAAGGTCGTTCTTATTTATCTTTCTGAAACTAGATCTTC
This sequence comes from Halichoerus grypus, assembly GCF_964656455.1. Taxonomy (NCBI): domain Eukaryota; kingdom Metazoa; phylum Chordata; class Mammalia; order Carnivora; family Phocidae; genus Halichoerus; species Halichoerus grypus. The sequence continues at coordinate 108,095,159 of NC_135719.1, read as the reverse complement.
TCAGGCCTCACTCTTGCCTGACTTCCTGAGCCCTCAAATACACACAAAAAAGTGAAATACGGGAGACGAGGTGCTAGACCCTAAAGAGAGAGAGCGTCTGAGGCGGCTGATTAGGAAAGCTCCATGGCTCCACATTCTGAGTGGTCAGAGATGGACAGTGTTAGCTGTGTCTCGAAACGTCCTTTTGCCGGCCCAGGCGGGGCTCCAGGCTGTTTCTCAGGAGCAACCTAAACTCAAACCTCAGAGGTGGAAGTCCGATTTCCTGGAGGGTTTCAGTCCACCCCCAGGCCAGAGTGACTGGACAAGGGATTCTCAGAGCCGGCCTTTTCTCAGGCCCTGCATCTCTGACCGAGAACTCTCTCTGGCTCCGCTTTGCCCACGCGAGACGCCATGCAAGTGCAAGGACAAGACAAGAGCATTAGGCATTGCTTCAGAATCAGAGACGAATGTAAACCAATATAAAAATAACAGCACTCTCTTGACCCCGTGTCTTTGAGGTTTGCGGGGCCTCCGAGCTCTCTAACGTATTGTTTCATGGTTTAATCCGCTTTGCATTGCTCTGAATTTAGTGATGCCGGGAGAGCAGGGTACAGGACTCTAGGAACTGAAACAAAGAACAGAAAAACAGGGAGTGCTTGGAACATTAAATTTTTAAAATATTTTTTGTTTTCTTTTCTGAATGTATCTCAAAATACTGTTGAAAAAGAAATCCGTGCAGAAAATTTTTTTTCAAAGAAATCAGTGTGTGTGTGTGTGTGTGTGTGTGTGTGTATGTTTGTCACGGATAGATTTTACTTATCACATTAGAATAATAAAGAAAATAGTAGTATAGAACAGTAGAAGACTTTAGTGCTTTCTTTCCCTCCTCCCTCTTTCTTTGAAAACTTCTAAAATAAACCTGCAAGATAAAATTCAGGGATGTAAACACACACACACACACACACACACACACACAAATATGCATTAAGAGTTGATGTTTAACAATTTGGAAATGAGCTATTTATATGTTGTAACTTTAAAATTCAATTTGTGTGTTTATCAAACACCTATTAAGTGCCTGGAAAAAAAAAGTACACAACTCAGTCTTGCAGTCTTGTCAGAGGTAGTGGGAGTCAGGATGGGTGGAGAGCCTGGATATGCAGGACATAGGGTTATGGTAACACAAATGTGTGTATACAAGTGCTCAAGAACCTTTGAGGAGCTGGGGGGAAAAAGTGACCCAGTGATGGCTGGAAGGCTAGGAACGCCAGAGGTGGAGTTGGAGATGGACCACATGGAACTTTTGAGAGATTTTCTTCTCTTTACAAAAGGGCCTCCATAAAGCAACTGTTTGTGTCCCCCGCTAAGCTTGGCATGTATGGAGGCCAAAGAGTGAAGCAAATACGTGCCACGTTTCCTTCCTCCCCTGAGCAGAGGATGTTAGCAACTGGAAAGCCCTTCTCGCTTTGCTCCAGGAGACAACAGACCTAACTGATTTTCAGTGAACCCGCTGTCAGGCCAGATCTGCCAGAAGCAATGACCAGATCTCAGGCTTCCAAACCTGGGCTGTTCTAGAAGAGACTTTAGCTCTGAGACTCAGAGTTGTTGTTTATTCTCCCCGGATGCCCAGAGTGGGGCTTTGGTGCACCATGGTCTGTGCCTAATTTTAGCTGGTTGAATTGTATTAGTTTTGATGCTACGTTTTTAATTTGAGGTCCCTGGGATCCTTCCAGTCTTTCGGTTTAAATGTCCCCACTCAGGGAGGTCTGTCTGGATGGCCCTACCTTATGTGGTCACAGCCTCTATTACTTTTCAGCACAGCATCCTGTTTATTTTGCTGGAGGCACTTGTCACAAACGAATTACTTTGTTCATTAGTTTCGATGAAGAGAGGGGTCCCTCCATACTAAGACAGCATTATGTCTCAGTAGTTTTAGAGAAAGAAAGGTTAAAGTCTCGACGGGGTTTTGACTCTCCTTTCAAATAGCCTTCTGGAAGTTTACACATGACTGTAGGTCTGCCTCCCTTCCCTTGCTGAGTATCACAAGGTGTCTTCTTTCCCACCTGAGTGTCACGACCCCAAGGCCTTCCTCTGGAGGTGCTTAGGCCCCTCTGGAGTAATTTCAGTGCGGCCAGGCACTGGGAGTGGTGGGCCAGGTCTCTGGGTAGTTGGCCCTTGTGTCTATCCCTGCGATGCACTTCTGAGCAATGCCAAAAATGTATTTCAAGTTCTGAGTCTAGGGTATCTTTCTTTCCCCTCCACATACATTTGGTACTTAATGTTTGTCTTCCCTACTGGATTATTCATACCGTGAGGAGAAGGACCATGTATGTCTTGCTTTTTCGTATGTTCCCAGGGTGTAGCATAGTGTCTGACCCATACTAGGTTCTCAATCAAGGTTGATCTTTGCTTCTTCCTGTCCCCTCTAGCCACCTTTAACTTCTGAAGTGCTCCCCCCCCATCTCCCAGCAGCTGTGTAGCCCATTTGAGCCACCCAAACTTGCAGGGTGATGAGGAAGGAGAGGTAGAACAATTGCTTCTGGTTCTCCCACTAATTGGTAACAAGCTGTCTTTTGGGGGACTTGGGGGAGGGGTGGAAGAATACAAGGAGTCCCCAGAAGTCAACCTCCACTCCCCCACGTTCCTCACTCCCCAGCCCAACTTTCTGATTCAGCCTGGCGGTTATTTGTTTTTAATTGGCCTCTCCTGTCCTCTTGCATTCTCTCAGCCCAGCTCCCTATGTGGGCCGTTCTTGTTCTTGGATGCTTGGATCGCTCTTTATCTCCTCGCCATCTGTGTAAGGGGATCCTGCCAAGATGATCAGATGTGAACTCAGTGCCAGAGACATTTTAATTAATTTATGGTGATAAAATGCGAAAAGAAAACCAATGAGGAAAATCTGGGCCAAAGAAAATTAAACATAAGAGGAAACAAAGAAACTAGAGCCATGCGGCCTTGGAAGGAAGGGCCTGGTTGGCAAAGGAGCCAGCAAACACTCTCTCTCTCTTGCCCTCTTCACTTTTTTAATAACACCCAAGTGGAAAAGCCACAGAGGACCCAGGGACTGGAGGGGGCGAGGGAGAAAATTGAGTAGCTTGCTGTTTGCCTTGACTTCTGGATTAGGTCAACTGAATGTGCGTGTGTAGAAGATAGACAGCAAGGCTGTAGGATCACAGACCCCGTTGTGATAGGGGTGGCTGGTGTTCCTCAGGTAAGCCGAAGAGGGAAGTGCCTTAAGCTCCAGCTCTGGAAAAACCTTCAGCAGAAGCTTAAATAAGTCAATATTTAATGAAGTATGGCTTCATTGCAGCCTGGCAAACACTACTTGGGTTGGGTAAAGCCTCTACTGGGAAAATACTAAAGAAAACCAGTATTAGCTAGCTTTTTCCCAGCTGAGACAAAAACAGGCCAGCAATATTTATTTGTAGGCTACCAGGTCATTTGACTCATTTGCAAGTTTGATTTGATTTAGTTTTTCTTCCTTTCCCCCCCCTTTTTTTATGTGAAACAACTGAGTGCTGAATTAAGACAAATTTTGCCGTGACTCTTTCCAAGTGAACTTTCTGTGAAGACAAGAGAAAAAGGGGAAATACTTGTGAACCAGCACATAGGAATTCTATCAAAATAAATTATTTTTTTTTAATTTATTTGGATATTTTTATAGATATGATGGTCTTAATCCAGCTGGTGTAATTTAAGGACAATAATATACTCTTAGAAGCAACCTGGAGAAGAATATAGTAATGAAAGGAAAAAGGGGGACACAATAATTGAAGACAAGGAAAGAAATTAGACAAACTTCTCAGTGATATGAAGGAATCTAGAGCACATATTACCTATTTTTCCTAATGAAGAGGGAACTATTTAAAATTGAATAAATTTTTGTTGAACATAGTAATGGATCATTTTTACACTGATTTAATAGAATAATAGAATTTTAGAGCTGTAAGTGACTTCATACTATGGGTCTGAATCAGAACTGCCTGGAGAGGTTTTCTTTTTCTTTTTTAAAATTTACACGATTGGGGGCTGTCTAGGTGGCTCAGTCAGTTAAGCATCTGCCTTCGGCTCAGGTCATGATCTCAGGGTCCTGGGATCAAGCCCCGCATCAGGGTCCCTGCTCAGCAGGGGGTCTGCTTCTCCCTCTTTCTCTGCCTCTGCCCCCTGCTCATGCTCTCTCTTTCTCAAACAAATAAACTCTTAAAAAAATTTACATGATTGGGCTTCACCTACCAGGGCTTATGGGGTGAGGCATTGGTATGTATATTTGAAAAAGCCTGCAAGAGATTCTTATACGTATTTCCATTCATTCATTCATTCATTCAACACTTGTCAAGTGCTTACTATGGGCCAGACACTATGGCAGGTGCTGGGAACACTATGGTCAGGAGAAAAAGACATTGTCCCTGCCGTCATGGAGGGATGGTCTGTAGGTAATGTACAACCCTTTCATTTTCAGTTAAAGACACTATTACTCTGAGAGTTTAAGTGACTTTCCCTGGTCACCCAAGTAGTGGTGGTAAACTGGAATGGAAGGTTGTCCCCGGATCTCTCAATTTTTCCTTCCATATCCTTTCCATTAGCTACCCTTGCTGATTTCCTATCTTTTATTTAGGCTAATATTAAATTGTTTGAGGCTCCATTTGTACTGGAAAACAGCTAGTTTTGGATCTTGGTTAAAATTCTTGCCCTACCATGTGTTAGCTTTATGACAGTGGGTAAGTGTATAACCTCTAGCAACCTCCAATCCCTTCATCTGTAAAATAGAATTGTACCTACCACACTGAGATGGAGGGACTGGATGTGACTATTTTATAAGACGATATAAATGGAAAAATCTGTCCAGAGGCTACAACTTTGGGAGAACTCAATTATTGGAAGTTCTGTCCAGTTCTATGCAGGAGGCCCCCAACCTTAGTGGGTATTGCTGGGGGTGGGGTGTGCGGGGACCCAGCCTGAGAACTGGTGGAGTGACCGAATCTCCCTCACCCTTTGGAATGTGCTGGGTCAGTGTTGGGCTCTTTAGCATCAGGTGAATCCTGCCATCCAAGCAGCAACGGTATGCTTGGGATGCCAGTGGTTGGTCTCTACGGCCCATGACAAAACACTGGCCGTCTTTCCAGAGAAAGCCAGACATTCAGAGTTGGCAGAAAGACAGTCTGAAATCAGAGGGAGGAGTCAGCCCTGGAGTCAGAGCCTGGAGCCTAGTGGCAGTGATTTCAGAAGCCCCTATAGAATGGCTTCTTGGTTTTTGGTGCAGACCTATCAGCCTTGCCCCAGGGCATGTTGTGGTTACTTCCCACACTGCCTCCTGCTGACCAGCTCGGCAACCTTGGCCGTGGCCTGAGTCTTGAGTGAGTTCTCCTTGCCAGGACAGAAGTCACCACCCCAACTTGCTCCAGGTACTAGAACCAGATCATGACACCAAATTAGAAAGGAAGATATGAGAAGAAATTGGTTGGATCAAAAAATTGATTGGATGGGCCACCAGCAGCAAGAATCAGATTTATAATGCACTTCTCAAAGTCTTTTAGATCTTTATTATGTAAGAGAACATATCGTCCCTCCTAGGTATATAGCCAAGGGAAATGCATATACATGTTTACTAGAAGACACATAAAAGAACGTCTGTGTGTTCTGTATATTCAAGAGTAGCAGCTTTGTATATAATAGACCCCAGCTGGACACTACTCAAATGCTCATCAACAGTAGGACGGATAAATACATGGTGGTATCATCACACAATGGGATATACAGCAACAAGAATGAACAAACCATAACTACATGAAAAAACATGGTGGACTCTCACAAAAAACTATTAGTGCAGGGAGCCAGATGCAAAGGAGTATATACACTAATTCCATTTATGCATAATGTTCAAAAACAGGCAAAACTTATCTATGATGTTAGAAGTCAGGAGAGTGACTACCTTTGGTGAAGGGGCAGTAACTGGAAGGACATGCAAAGTAAATTTCTGGGGTGCTGTGGTGATGTGGGCTCTTTCTTGATTTGAGGATCAGTTGTGTGGGATTGTTGAGTTTGTGAAAAGTCATCGAGCTGCATACTTAAAAATTTTTTGCCTCTATATCTGTATATTGAGTTTCAATGAAAAGGTTAGAAAAAAGAAGAATGTGTTAATATCTCTGCACTGTTATCATCATAGATTGCTGCCTGGACTGGAAACCTGCACTGTGGTTTTTCTACCAGTAAAATAATAAAGTAATACTCAGCATTTTCTTGTCTGGCACAGAGTAGGCACTCAAAGAATATTTGTTGAATAAATGAAGAATGGGTCTTGGCTCTTCTGTGGGACAGGTAAGCTATTAAGTAACAGTGCTAGGGCATTAAGTAAGAGCGCCTGGGGAAATTTCTATTATCAGAGATTTTCATTCTGGAAAGCACTGTGTCAGACATTTAGGAGGGGAACCTGTGCACCATCTGGCTTCAATCGGCATGTGCAAATCCAAGGTACTCTTCCTTGGTGGTAGAGAGCAGCCCACACTTAGGGTAACCTCCCTGTAAGGAGCTCTTCCTCTGTTCCACAGCCCCCGGAGCCCTTCATTAGGCCCAGTTCAGCTGGATCTTTGATGTCATCTCTGTGTAAATGCTACCCGATCATTTTCTCTTGGTCTTTGATGAGTAAAATGTGAGTGGGAGATGTTTGACCTTGGGGCATGGCTTGTGGCAAGGCAGGAAATGCCTCATCTTGTTGGGGTACAAGAAGGGAAATTAAAAGGTACCATGAACTGGTGCACGCGGACTGCCTCTCAGGTCTGCCAGACATCTTTCAGGAAGTGTGACGGGGCCTGAACACAGATTTGCCAAGTGGGGCACATGGGAGGCAGCAGCAATTCAAGTTGCCCTCACTCCAGCCCAGGTGGAATCTCTTTCAGTCTGATGCGCCCTCTAGTCAAACCTGTTAGGAAGCCAAAGGTGTCAAGTGTTCGAGAACTGGTTTAATTAAGCCACAGAAAAGGCCTGTTTGAGGTCATTTTCCATTAGAAGATTGTGGGTGGTGAACGTGCAAATATGCATCACACTTAGATCCAGTCCTGCCCAGAAAGCCTGGATTTTGCTTCCTTTTCAAAGGTTCAAAGAACATCACACTCTGCAGCTCAACTCCAACAAACAGCACAATATCAAGAAATGTGTGCCTTTTGAAACCCAGTTTCCAAAGATGTTATTCCTTTGTCTTTAAAGATAGCTGCCCTTGGGGTGCCTAGGTGGCTCAGTCGGTTATGTGACCTACTCTGGATTTCAGCTCAGGTCAGATCTCAGGGTTGTGAGATCAAGCCCCATGTTGGGCTCTGTGCTCACTGGGGAGTCTGCTTGAGATTATTTCCCTCTGCTCCTCCCCCCACGCTCTCTCTCTCAAATAAATAAATAAATCTTTAAAAAAAAAAAAGATAGCTGCCCTTCTCTTGGTTCTGGTGGTACAGGCGAAGAAGTCTTGGTTTTCAGAGCGCAACCCCAGAACTGGGTTCTTTACACCACGTGGAATGGTGGTGAGCTAACATTCTATTGGGGTCTCTCAGAGATTTGCTTCTTTTTATTGATGAAGTTGCTTAACCAGCTTGTGTAGCAGGAGTATCTGTGTTTTGCCAAATGTCAAATAATGATGACATTTGCACAGAGATGAAGTCCAGGGGTAAAGCCTGTCTTCCAAGGGCAGTCTGGTTCAGAGGGTCTCGTGGAGCCCATCCTGGAAGACTAGATACCCCAGCTTTCAGTGCTCAGGTCTCTCTTGGCCCTGGACATTATCCTTGGGGGACAGCCATCAGTATGGTGGCCTCTCCCCCTGCCAAGGGCTAGGGCAATCAACATGATAGGAGAGGGCAGATGCAGTGGTTGGGGAGGAGAGTGGAGAAAAGCTGGATAGTGTAGGCTTTGGAAATACCAGAAAATGCCAGAAGACCCAGGGTGTTGAAAGACTAACAAACGTATTGTTAGCATTAGCCCTGGGTTTGCTCTCCTCCTTCTGCTATTAACACTGCCACCCCTAGATCCATTTGGGGGGGGTGACAAAAAGGCTTCCCTTTTTTCATTTGAGAGAGAGAATGAGAAAACGAGATTGATTGATTGTAAAGATCCTTGCCGATCTGGACATGTGAACTTGGGAAGGTCTGCGGTCATGTGTCCCCCTTGGGCCTTTGTTTTCTTCTCTGCTGCAGGGCAAGGATATTAGACTTTCTGATCTCTAAGGTCCCTTTTAGCATTAAAGTTCTGCGTTCCTTAGTATCTTCCAAAGAGCTTACTAGGAAGGTGCTACCACCAGAGGCTTCAGTTAAAATCTAAATGTATTTCCTCTGAAAGATAATGTTGTAAGCCTCATTAAAATGAATACCTCAGGTCAAATGCGCTTGCCAAATATACTTGATACTGGGATTCAGGACACAGGCTTGGCTCATTTATATTGGAAGAGAAGGGAGGAGCATTCTGGAGAAAGGGGAACTGACAAAGGAGCTCAGGATTTAGTGACGTTCTATGGAGGATGCTCTGCCCACTATCTTACAGGAAAGGTTACTTGAGGCAATTGGCAAGATTCTAGAGGCAGGATTTCTTTACCCTCATAACTGGCATCAGGAATCCGAAACCCTTCAGGGTAACAGAAGGCAGCTAGCCTTTGAAATGGTCCTCAGTGATGCCCACCTCCTGATAGTCACAGTCTTGGGTAATCTTCTCCCAATGGGTATTGGGTAGATCTGGAATCTTATACCTAATTCATGCAAGGGCGGAGAGGGTCTATAACATATTTGTCATCAATACATGCATATTGAATAATTCTACTTTCACCAATGAAAGCCTATTTCTATCAGTCATGATCCTAGTAAAAAGATCACTACTTTTGTTTAAAAACAATTACCCATTTCTGACATTGAATATGTTAAACTTGTGAGCCTTGAGTTGAATAAGGAGCATTTGTAGTAGCTGCATTCAGAGTATGGGTTTCCTGAAGAGAACTCTAGCCAACCACTGCAGGTCTGTGCATTCTTTTTTTTTTTTTTTTAGGTTTATTTATTTAAGAGAGAGAGTGCATGTGAGCCGGGGGAGGGGCAGAGGGAGAGGGAGAGAAACAGACTCCCACTGTAGACTCCCCACTGAGCACAGAGCCTGATGTGGGGCTTGATCTCATGACCCTGAGATCATGACCTGAGCCAAAATCAAGAGTCTGATGCTTAACCGACTAAGCCACCCAGGTGCTGCAGGTCTGTGCATTCTTGAGTAGAATGATTTCTTGAACCTGGGCAGCTCAAGCCCCAGACTTAAAGCTTAAACCAAGTCGTACACAATGTCCCTCTGCACATGTGGAAGTATCTTAAAGCAAATTATAGACCAGTGGTAAATAAGGTAGGTTTGCAGAAGGGTTTTAATTTCTTGTTCATGTTGATGGCCAAATCCTTAGTCTCCTATTTTCCTTTATATTTATTTATTTCTTGCTTTCTCATTCTCCATCTAGTGCCCTGGTGTCTTTCTGACACCTGATAGGAATAAAAGAGATGATTCTTTGGCCAAAGATTTCAGTCTCTTACCACTTGAAACAAGGTTTAGAAAAAAAAGATGAGGAGTGAAGGGAGGGGTTGAGGTAGTGGACTTGAACTAACCACTTTTGGACCACCCAGGACTCGGGTCCATGGCTGTGGGAGGTTGTGCAGGTGCAGAAATCATGGCTCAGACTTGGTAGATGTCCCAAGGCTCCATCTGTGCTAGGCATCTGGCCATCAGGCCTCCCTTTTTGTGGAAATACATTTGGATTGGGCTGCCTGGCATATCAAGAATGACTAGACCTTCTGAGACTGGGCTGCCCAGGCTCAAAATCCCACCAATGTTTTAAAAATATACAGCTCAAAACCAAGTACAGCATTGGTACCTACATTCTAACCACTGCCCTTTTAGGTGCTCTGCCCAACACCTTTTGAGATGCAGCAGCCCATTTTATACTAAAGATCTGCAAACTTCCAGGTCTCTGAGGGCAGTTGGGTGACCCAAGGCAGCAAGCCTCATTACTACAGAGTTTTGGGATTTAAGTTCCCAGGGAAGGTATCCTGGAACACCCTTATAAAATATTCCTAAACTGGGGCGCCTGGGTGGCTCAGTCAGTTAAGCATCTGCCTTCAGCTCAGGTCATGATCCCAGAGTCCTGAGATCTAGTCCCACATCAGGTTCCCTGCTCACTCTCTCTCTCTCAAAAATAAATAAAAATTTAAAAGTTTTTTTTTTAAATATTCCTAATCCAGTAAACAATGGAAATGAAACAGATTAGATAAAGTTTTGCAAAATAAAAAATAAATTGACCATCAAGTTACTTCCTGTTCTCAGAATAATTTTTCCTTTTTTGGAAGGAAGCAGCTAGTGGTAGGCAATGGCTTTGACCAGCCTCCTCTAAGCTAGTCACCCACCCTATCCCCATGGGCTTCAGTCACTCATTAATATTCTGCCTTTGCTTATGGTTACTTGTTCCCTTTCCCCGGCAGATTAGAGTTTTAGTGGTAATCCCGAATCAATTGAGTGGACTTTCAGCACGTGCGCGCACAGGTTTGGCGGACGTGGGTGATATAGGTGCAGAGCCGCGGTTCACGTAGTTCCTGAGAGGGCGCCAACACCCCTTAAATAAGACTTGTCCAATGAGCCGAAACAGCGAAGCCCTCGGGGAGTCCCCTAGCCTTTGGTCTCTAGGCCGGTGGGGACCGCTTGGATTGTGCCCACAGAAACACGTGCTCCCATCGGCTCCTCTCCTCGGGGCTGAGTTTGCGCTGACCAAGCTCCAGTTGTGTTTTGCTTTCTAGCCCGCCTTGGTGGGTGAGAAAGGAGCAGGTTTCTTTTGGGTGGGGAGGAACATTCCTTTCTTCCTGTGGGGAAGGTGGTATTTATGTTTCTCAGAAAAGAGGTTCCTGGAGAATAACATATTGCTATATGCTTTGGCTGTTTGGGATAAAAAGAGAACAATTTAGGCAATCTATTTCTCCTCTGAAGTGCTGTCAGAAGGGTCAAGAGGGAGTACAACCTAGGAGAGCCCTTCTTCAGATTTAGTGTGTGAAGAAAGCAGCGGTGCTGAACTCTGCTTACAATCACCTTGGAACTTTTTTAAAAAAACACCAATGCTGTGTTCCACCCCAGACCAGTTAAGTCCAAGTCTTGGTATTTTTTAAAGCTCCCCGGGTGATTTTCATATGTGGCCAAGGTTGAGAGCCACTGCAGTAGAATATGGTATAGCTTATATTAAAAGTGTGAGGGAGAGGGAATTGTGATTATCTGAGGTGAACGGAAAAAGAAGAATGCTTTCTCTGAGTCAGGCGTTGGCTGGGCACTTGCCTTATGTGGTCCTATAATGCCCACAGTGACTGCAAGGTAGGTGATGTGTCAGTCTCACCATTTTGTGGAAGAGGAACTGAGGCTTGGAAAGATGAGCTGGTTTGTACAAGGTCACCCAGCTGGGAAGTGGTGGAGCTAGAATTTGAGGTAAAATCTATGTGATTCCTAACCCACGTGTTCCTGCAAAGGACCTACGTAGGGACCAATGGAGAGAAAGGGCCACACACTTTGCGGGGGGAGGGGGGTGTTTGTGGGGATGGTAATGGGCCAGTCAATAAAGAGAGGCAATTTCAAGTTAGTTTTAAGGGCGAATGCCAAGTGTTCATCTGCTGTGCAGCTTTCATTGGCCCTTGCCACATTTCCTGCTGCTGTTATTTTCCTTTTCCCCTCCCATTCATTCCTGCTTCTTCTGGCTTTCCAGAAGGTAGTCTGGACCAGAATATGGTACATATCAAAAACAGAATTCATTATCTTTCTACCCAAACCAATTTCTTCTCCTCTGAGCTGTGTGCTGCAGAGGTGTACCTCCATCCCACTGGGCGCTCTAGCCTGACAACAGAGACTTGTCTTCAACCCTCTCTGCATCCTTATATGCCTCTGTGTTGATGACAGAGCTTGGTCTAGAGCCAGCTTCTAACTATGTGACATCCTCCTCCTCCTCTCTGCTCCCTGTTGTCATTGGACCATTGCATGATCCTTCTCTTTTTCCTCCTCCCTCATTTGATGATGTCATGATAGAAGGAGCATGCTACTTATTTAAAAACAGGAATAAGTGTAAGCTTCTCTGAGTATGCCTATTCATATAGTTTTGACTTTTGAAAGCATTTTCTACATATTCAAACAATGAAATAAAATCAGCAATGATGGAAGGTAAAAAAAGGATCCTAAAGCTGGAAGAAAACTAAAGCAAATGAATGCAGCTATATTTCATATGAATAACATTACTGTAGTGAAGGGGGAGAAATAACTGACTGAAGTAATTTGTGAACACAGTATGACTATATACACTCAGTCGTGGGCAGGCTTGGGAGATGGGGAGAAGAGCAAAAAGTCCTGAACTTTTCACTGTAGCTTTGCTTTTGGGAGAAGCCCTTCTGAAGCTCTTTTAGATGTATTATAGGATTGGGCAATGAGTAAATTAGTTCATGTTGTTGGGAGTTCATGTCACTGTGGAATAAGAGGTCCAAATGTGGAATAGGGAAGTTAAGAAAGAACCCAGGGGAATGGATTGGAATTAGAGGCTGGCGTGGACTCAGAATTGTGTGTGTGTGTGTTGTGTATGGATACATAGCTATGTATATTTCCCAGCTTTGTCCACGAAAAGGGCCAAGAAGCAGTGACACCTCAGTTGCAATGAGTACATTTAGTGCTCAGATCTTGTTGTCTAATGCCATTCCCCCATACAGGGAACTAGGGCTCCTTGGAGAAATGGATGATTCCAGGGCTGAAGCAGGGTAGGTACAAGATAAACCTGGAATATCTTGTTTTGCTAGAAAGTGAGAAAGTGCAAAAAAAGAAACCAACAACAAACAATCAATGGGATATATCACTAGGACCCAGGAGCCAGTTAGAAGGGATTCCCAGTGGTCAAATCAAAGGTTATTTGAGCACTAAAATTAAAGACAGCAATGAATTATAAGAACTGAAGAAAAAGGAATCCATGAGTCCATACTGACCATACAGAAATGAATAAAGAAATCAGTGGAGGAGAAGGGAGGGCTCTTACTTATAATGGAATGCCAAGTACCTGCTGGTAAATGTGGAAGGGGTGCTAAAGTTGGAAAGTTATCATTTTGCAACCATCATAGTAAAATTGCTTCAGGTAAAAATCATCATTAGATGCTAGATCTAGGAGAGAAACTTCGATTAGGAACAGTATATTTATGTGATCTGAAAATGTCTCCCCTCAAACTGCTTATTAATAGCAAAGTAAAAAATAATAACTATACATAGAATGGAGAAATTGAAAACACTGACTGGAGATCAAAATTATTATCACAAAGGAGGAACACTCATGTATCATCCCTCCTGGGAATGTATCTGAATCTAATCGTATCTGAATCTAATCAATAGGGAACATCAGACAACCCCAAATGAGCAACATTCTATTAAATGAAAAGTGGGGAGGAGAGCATTATTCAAAAATATCAATGTTACAAAAGACAAAGAAAGGTCGAGGAAATGGTCCAGATTAAAGGTGACTAGAGAGACATCATGACTACATAGAGTATGTGGTCTGAGACTGGGTCCTGTACTGGAAGGGGGGGAAATGTGGTAAATGACAGTTTGGGGATAATTGACAAAACTGGAATTAGGCTGGAAGGGTGAAGTTTTGCATAAACGTTCAGTTTACTTGAACTGATAACTATACTGTGGAAGGAATATTTCCACTTAGGAAGTATACATTGAGATATTTAGTGTTAAATAGCCATGATGTATGTAATTTACTCTCAAATGGTTCAGAAAAACAAGTATACACAATACCTATGTATATACATATATACATATTTTTTAAAAGAACAAGAGCAAGAAAATAAATGATAAAGCAAACAGGGCAAAGTATTAACAATATGGGAATCTGGGTAGAGTATATATGGGTGTGCTTTGTGTGCAACTATGTGTGTAACTTTTTAAAAGATTTTATTTATTTATCTTAGAGCATGCAAGCGGGGGCGGGGAGGGAGGAGCAGAGGGAGAGGGACAAGCGGACTCTGCACTCAACGTAGAGCCCGATGTGGGGTTCGATCCCATGACCCTGAGATCTGACCTGAGTGGAAATCAAGAGTGGGACACTTAACTGACTGAGCTACCCAGGTGCCCCACTATGTATGCAACTTTAAGTTTGACATTATTTCAGAAAAAAAATCATTTAAGAACAAGCAATATGAATTCTCTCAAATCTACTATATACCAAATTTTGACACTTAGGACACCACCAGTTCACAAACTCATGTTCTCATCAAATGGAACAGTCACTTTATTTTTCATACAATGAGTATGCACTAATGACATAAGCAACATAAGAAGTTTATTTGTTATATAAGTTGAGATCATACTTAACATTTCACAGTAAAATGGTCCCCCCTACTAAAACAGGTTGAAAATCACTGGATGATAGGATAAAAATCCAAATTCCTTAGAAGGTGTCCAAAGTCCTCATGACTTGTCCCAGATTTCCTTTGCCCTCACCCCCTGGCCTCTGTGTGTCTCTCAGCTTCTTGTACTTTCCAGCCATTCTCCCACCCCCTTCACCCCCACTTTCTGTTGCATTCCTGTGGGTCTTTGTGCATGGGTTTCCTCTGCAGGCCCTTCCCCCACCATACTTATAAATCTAGTGAACATGTTCTCAACTATAAAGGCATCTTTTCTGTAGAGCCTCCTCTGAGGGTCCAACTACAGCTGAGGCTGAGGGGATCACCCCCACCTTTGGGCAATCTCTGCATCTTGGGTGTGCCTGTATTATAGCAATTACTGCCCTATGGTAAAATCATTTATTTCCTTTTCTGTTTCCTCTGAAATAGTCTTTGAAATCAGGGACTAGGTATCATTCAGTCTTTTGTAGGTGCACAGAGAGGGGTATGCAATATAATGTAGTCAGTGATGTACGGAGGCAGGGTCACACCTGCTCGCACCTGCTCTGCCAGGCTCAGGACAGTCTTTTGTGCCCATCTCTTCCCTACTCCTCAGGGTGGAGTGACCTCAGGGGGGTAGCTGGAAATGGGGCCGGGTGGGAGTATTCCCACCAGGAAAATTTATACCACTTCTAGAACCACTGGAAAAGAGTTTTTTTCTTTCTGGTGTCCAAGGGGTCAAGATGTGAATCTGGAGGTGCCAGGGTGTTTTCTGGAAAACTGGGTCTGAGGGAATGATGCCTACTCAGAGAGAGAAGGACATGAGCGAGATATAAAAAGCAAAGCACTTAAACATTTCATCCTTCTGTCCCTAAGGCTAGATACACACTTGCCCCACAGTTTAGTCAGGTGAGCCAGTGAGTTCCCACCACCCTCCACTTTTTCTGTGTTGGGGTTGAGCTAGATCAATTACATTTCCAACACTTGTACCGAGCAGAGGCCAACTGCATCCTCAATTGTTTGGAGGAGTTTGAGAGCACAGACAGTCATGCAGATGTCACCTGGTACCTAATGCTGTCCTGGGCACATAGAAGATGCTCAGTAAATCCATCAGATCCACTTTATGGAACATCCACAGTGGCCTGGGCATGTGGCCTGGCTAACTGATCCTGCTTATATTTGTTATCCTGCGGAACCCCATCCATTGGTGTGTTGCAATACTTAAATTGCATTTGTTTGATGTGGCAACAACCAGCCCTTTTTATCCTACTGGTGTCTATAGAGAACATAGTTTCTTTCTTGCTTGCTTTTTTTTTTTTTTTTTTAAAGATTTTATTTATTTATTTGAGAGAGAGCTCTTGCGAGAGAGCACAAGTGGAAGGGAGGGGCACAGGGAGGAGAAGATGCAGACTCACCTGCTGAGCAAGGAGCCCAATGTGGGGCTCGATCCAGGACCCTGGGATCATAACCGAGCCAAAGGTAGAGCTGCCCAGGTGCCCCTAGAGAACATATTTTCTGAACCCCAAATCCGGACACATGAATAGGCAGGAAGCAGTTTAAAATACATGATTTAGAAGCCTGAATTGTGACATTTCTGGGATATTTTGCTTGTTTATGGGGATAATTAACTCAAGGATAGCCACATGTATTATATGTTTATTTAAAAATTTGTTTTAAGAATATTTTTAGAAATTTCACAACAGCATTGGGTTAGATGCTCCCAGAACAGAGCTGGAAACCAGAGGCACCCAACGGTGATGTCTCCGAGTCAGACACCCATCAAAACTTTATCTCTCAACATCCATGCCATAAAAAACAGCATAGTTTAACTCCAAAGTTCTATTTTAGATTTGGTTGCTCAATTATGTTAAACCTTAAAATAGAAGTGTACCAAGCAGACACCTCATTTTTCAATATAGAATTAAGTTCTGCCTGATAACGGATGGATACTTTCCACATTAATGTAAAATGTGAGTATGCATTGCGAGATAGTGTAATGCACTCCAGGAACAGACCGTGATATATTTAGATACTGATTAGAAGTAAAACTGATACATCATTCCTTATAATGTACATGAATAGTATCAGTGCATAACAGTGCCTCTTGGGACTGAGGTCATTTATTTTTCCTCCTGGATATATTGTTTATATCATGTTCTCTCCCTCATGTTATATATTAAATTGTTTAATGTAAGCCATAAGAGAGCAAATGTCACTAAAGGTCTTCCCCCACACCCCCTTAAAATCTGAAGAATCAAATCTTCTAAAGCAGGTGATCTGTCAGTTTTCATTCCTGAATGTCATTGGTACGTACAGCTTTTCTTATCAGTTCATTTCACATTCCCAAATCAAATGACTGTTAATCTACAACATCTGAGCAGAAAGACTGGGGGCTTCCTGGCTTTTGTGCAGGCTACTTTCTGGGTTCCAAACATGTGTCTACAGGAATGAAAGCTTCTTTGAAGTTACTGGGAAAATTAATTTATTATTAGAAAGTTTCCTAAGAGGTGAAGACCATTTAAAGTCAAATTGATAATAACTACTATGATTATTTTCAGCAATGTGTGTGTGTATGTGTGTGTGAACAGTGGTGTAAGAGTAAAGCAACTGTATGTCTTGGAAAATCAGATGGTCAAAAATTAAACTGTTCTGCTCTGTGATCATCAGCACCTCTTCAATCTAGAACTACAACAGTAACAATCACCATTGTTGAGGCTTATGATATGTCTGGCAGCGTGAAAGAAGTTCATACACATCATCTTACTTAATCTGCACCCACATAAATCCATGGTGAGGTGGTTATGATTATTCCATATCTAATCCATCAGGAAATCTTGTTTCTTGAAGATATTGCCTTCAGAATATCTTCTGCATCTGTTTCCTAACACCTCTCCTGTGCCTGCCTGGTCTAAGCTGCTCTCATCTCTTCCCTGGATTACTGTAAGAGCCTCTTAATTGGTCTCTCCGCTTCCCTCTGGTCTCTGTGGTATTCCTTAGCGCTGTTCACCCAATATCCCATCTTGCAGGCACATGGTAGGATTGTACTTTCCCACTGCCTTTGAAGTTAGATATGGTCCAACGATCTCCGTTGGCCAATGAAATATGAGTGGGAGTAATGCATGTCACTTCCAGGTTGATGTTTCAGAGCCCATGCATGAGTCACCGTGCTCCCCATTCCCTCTGTCATGGTGATTCTAATGGAGGCTTCTCCATCCCTGGCTCCCAGAATGAGGAGAGGTGGAGCAGACCCCAGCTAATTTGCAATGGACACGAAGTAAGAGTGAGAAGTAAGCCTTGTTTTATAAACCACTAGAATTTTGTGGTTGTTTATTAACGTCTCATTTTATAGGTGTAGAGAAACTGAGACCAAGGAACTTAATTCCTGGGGAAATGATTATGTCAACTTGCAACAGTGAAAGATGACTTAGCCTATTCTGATTGATGCACTCCTCTCCCACCCTCACCACCCCCAGTCTCATCTTCAAACAGCAGCTTGAAAGTGCATCAGTCTATGCTGCTCAGAACTTCTAATGGCTTCTTGTCAACATAGAATGAGACCCAAATGGCTCACTTTCAGGCCCTTTATGGTCTGGCTACTTCTTTGACCTCATTTCTTACCACTTTCCTCCTCATTTTTCTTAACCCACACTTGCCTCCTTGCTGTCACTTGACCATTCCTCAAATGCTCCTGCCTCAGGGCCTTTGCACCTACACTTTGCTTCTGCCTGGGTGGCTTTTGTCCAGATGTGTAAGGCTCCTTCCTCATTTTAATCTGGTCTCTGTTGAAATGTCCCCTCCTCAGAGAGACCTTCCCTGACCACCTGATCTGAAATAGCAATCCATTACTCTAACTTCTCACCCTGCTTTATTTTTCATCATAGTGTATATTAATTTACTACTACCTGACACTATAGTTTCTATTTCTTTGTCTCCTCTCTGTGTTCCTCCTGAGGCCTGGGATTTTTGCCTGTTTTGCCCACTGCTTGCACTTATTATATAGTTACTGGTCCACTCTAGGCACTCAGTAAATATTTGTTGAGTAAATATGAGCCCCATTTTATATATAAGGAGACCGAGGCTCAGAGAAGTGAAGTAGTTTGGCCAAGGTCACACAAGCAGTTAGTAAAGGAGTTGTGATCAAGCCTTGGTCTCTGACTTCAATATGCTCATGAGCCAGACTCTTCTCCACACAGCACCCTGTAAATTCCATCAGCACACATGAGCACTGGGCCTCTGGGTCATACCAGCCACGTACTTTCTCTGGTTTTCATTTATGAAACTTGAGGTTAGGATGAGTGGTTTTGAAAAGTTCCACACTCAGTTGTGGTTCATTTGTCATGTGGGTCGTAATCTGTTTTCTAACTGCATCTCTACAACATTCTCTCATTGTGCTAATGGAGGAGACTTGTCATATAATACATAAAAAATCATGGGTGATCCCAAAGTCACTACTTGGCTTTAAAATGAATGGTTTCTGCACTTAACTTTGAAAATGCAAGTGTCTGCTGTTTGGAGAACTCACTTTGAACACAAAAGGGATGTAACATTTTGAAGAACCCCCTGTCTTTGAGGCTGGTAGGAGCCTATGGGCTGGGCTAGGCTGGGCTGGAGTGACATGCTCAATCTTTGGAGGGCAAAGCTGCCACCCGCATCCTGCTCAGCCTCAATCCCACCAGAGCTGGGCTTGCTGGTTCACAAAATAGACACAGGGAGTGGAGATGCTGATGAGGCCGTACTGGATGGAAATAAGTCAGTAAATGTAAGATTTGCCCAGATAATCAGCTAACATCTCATTAACATTTTTATAGAGTCCCAGACTATTGGAAGAAAAATTGGAATAGGAACACCTTGGAGTTCATCAGACCAGTATTCTCAGAGTGTGGTCCATGGACCATCTGCATTAGACTCCCCAGTGGGAAGTTGGAAATGGAATATTCCTGGTTCCTGTTTCAACATTACTGAATCAGTTCTGCCAGGAGTAGAACTCTGGAATCTGTACACTGAACTAGGTGTTTCTCGTGATCACTCCAACTTTGGTTCTAGTTCAACCTTTTCATTTAATAGATTTAGAGAAACTGAGACCTGGGGATTTGCTTCTTGTGGAGATGTTTACGGCATATTGTAACAAAGAAAGGTGAAATTAATTTTCTGGGTAAAATAAAAATAAGAGCCATCGTTCATTTTTGGGGGGCACCAATCCCCTTAATAAAACAATATAAACAGAAAACCCAGGTGCCTGTGTCAAGCATGTGGTAAATAAAAGTTTTCTCTAATATTCCTTGAAGTTCGTTTTCAGATTCTCTGCACCCCCCATTCTAGAGCAGTTGACTCTTGTCTAAAACAACAATGTTCCATGAATTTGCTCCCGTATTTACCTGCAGAACTGAGGCTGCTAGGAGTTGGTCAGCAGCCGAAAGAGAGATGGGAGAAGGAAAAGAAGAATGAGTCAAACCTCAGCAGATTATTCATTCAAATAAATGCTGTGAAGAGCTTCTTTAGAGACCCTTACTACTAAGGCAAAGGAATAAAAGTAGAGCCCATTAGAGAAGCCATTGTATCTACGTGAACCACCTAATTTTTTTTTCCCCAGTGATGTGCAGTAAGGCCAAGGACCTATCAATCAGCCCAGGAATGACTAATTATTGGAGAACAGAAGATTCTCTGTAGTTTATTCTTTGTATCAATACATGAAAAAAAAAATCCCTAGAATTTTGTGGTCAAATGTGGCCTTAAGTGAACAGATAAGGGCCCAAGTAAATGGAAGCACTCCTCCATTCCTAAGGGAAGTTGGTGAACTGCCCACATAATTTGCTGATAAAGGCCCATCTGTTAAAACAAAGTAGAGTTGCATTGGCAATACATTTCAGCCAGAGACCGTAAGTGGTTATTTTTTCTTGACAGCCTTTTTGGCTTTTTTTTTTTTAAGCCCAGAAAATGATCTGAGGGTGAAATATAGATTATGATATTGGCTTTAAGCTAATGTTACACTTTCAGCTCAGAGAGAGAAAACCCATCGGCGCAAGTTCTCTGGTAAACATGGTTGCGTGATAAATTGTTATGAGAATAAAGTCATAAGGAAAACTCAGCTTTGCAAATGACACACATAGCAGATGTCTGATGAAGTAAAGAACCGACTTATTGCCAAGACCTTGAAAAACAAAATTAATTTCCTTTCGTCTTTGATAATGATGATGTAATGTAGTTAATAGGAAGAGCCTGCCACGCTCAAGTAGTTATAAAAGGAGAAACATTCAGCAGAGTCCTCGGTTTTAGTTGCTGTTACTCTCCACACGTTGGTTGCTAGATGAGGCGAGTCAAAGAAGCAAGGAACTTGTTTCGTGTTGTTTGCGATGGAAATGGGCTTGGACTCTATTCATATTTTTAAGCAGCTATTTCATACAGAGGAAAGAAAGCAGTTAAATCAGAGTTTTACCTCTGACAGGCATTTCAAATATTTGAAGCCTTTGAAAATTACTGTTGGTGAAAAAAATACTGCACAAGAATGAAAGTCATAGTTTACAGAATCATTAAATTTCCGTACGGAGGAGGACGCTTGGTTTTTAGGTAACTGAGGCACATAGCTAGTGTCCTTTTCCATGCAGAAGAAATTTTGAAGTACATACTAAAGATTTATCTGCGACTTACGCCACGAGCAACCCATAGGTAGGTCCAACTGTCTCTTTTCAGCCCCATCTAAAAATAATCAACATGAAAGCTTATTTTGAGGAACATCTGACGGTTGCTGGCATCTTGTGTTTCAGGATGTGGAAGCTGCTGAGCTTTCTGGCCCCAATAAACTAAGTTTTAAACAGGCAAAGTGCCAGGCAGCCTAACTCTGGTCTCAGCATCAGAACGGGCCCCATTCTACTGCACATCTGACTTTGTTTTGTCTGCCCTGAACCCCATGCCTTGTGAGTAACCTTTCAGTGAGGTTACTCTGAATCTCAGAGAGCGAGATATCCCTCTTATGACAGCTGGTGGCCAGAGGGTCAGAGTATCAGCTATTGGAAATACCAGCTTGGTGGGGTTAGTGAAATTTGTCCCTCTTTCCAGTGCATTCCCTAGAAAGCGTACACGTGTCAAGTGAGCAACCTTTCAGTGAGGTTACTCTGAATCTCAGAGAGCGAGATATCCCTCTTATGACAGCTGGTGGCCAGAGGGTCAGAGTATCAGCTATTGGAAATACCAGCTTGGTGGGGTTAGTGAAATTTGTCCCTCTTTCCAGTGCATTCCCTAGAAAGCGTACACGTGTCAATCTGGGAGTCCCTCTTCCAGTAGCTCCAGAGACGGGTCACTGCTGCAGATTGGTCACTGCTCCTGACCTACTGCTCCTGACTTGTACCTCAATGCAGAGGCCAGAGTTTTAAACTTTCTTTTGGTATTTTGAGGCCAGTCATTATCTCTCTTCTCTGGGGGAGATTCTTCTCCCTTGATAAAAGAACTTTGAAGAACTAATGGATGAGTCTTTTCCCGATCCATGATAATTTATGTTGAAATCTGGGAAAGATGCAAACTTTATCTGTTTTGTCTGTTCTTTTTTTTTTATTTTCTCTTTTCTGTGATTCTAGACCATTTATATTGGAAAGACATTTAAAAGGGCCTTTGTTTATTATTTTCCTTTTTTTCCACTTAATTCATCTGGTATAAGTTTGGGTTATCTAGGAGGGAAAGCTGACAATATACCTCTTGGCCTAAACTCCTTTGCTATCATGAGAAGCTGCCTGGTTCAATGATGTTATAGCGAATAAAAACAATCATGATAGGAACCACTTATCAAGCATGGTACCATAAGAGTATTAAGTGTTTTTTGTTCTATCTTGTTATATTGTGACTATCCTGTCACAGCAAAATGACAGATTACATACTATAAATAGCTCCATTTTACAGATGAGGTAACAGGAGTTCATTAATTTGCCCCAGATCACACAATTGTTCTGTGCCAAAACGGGAATTTCAAGGCCTTTACTCTTAACCACCAGGCCGTACCACTCCCATTTTTCTCCAATGTTTTATTTTCTCTACCTTTGGGGTTTTTGACCTGTTATCCCCCATAACCAGGAGTGGGAGATGTCCTATGAATGGATACTTGCTATTCTGAACTGGATTGAGACAGAAGGTCCATGTGCATCCAGGCTCTCCCTATTGTGAAAAGGTTCTTATTAAAATTCAGTCATTTGGTTAATACATCTTGGAGGCTGCTGAAAGTGCCCTTTTAGAAAGATGGGTCAGGCTGTGGAACTCCTTCCCCACCATAATGTAACGAGTTTGAAAGCTTTTGCTTTTTTGGGGTGAACTGGGAGATTTGGATATGTCTTCAAAACCTTCTGTCTTTGCTGTTTCAGCTGGGGGATTTTTCACTCAGAAGTCAACCCCAAGAAGAGATGGAAAGAGAGCCTGCTGAGCAGAGTTGTAAATCTTACACACTCGCATTTTCATACGAAGGCAAGCAGAAGGGAGTAAGAACTGGGAAGGTCACCTCACAGAGGGAAAAAAATTAAGGGATAAGCTGGAAAACTTCATGTAGAAATTGTGTGGGGGGAGATCAAAAGGTGGGGAGAAGGGACAAGAGTTTACTAGGTAGATTCTCTTGTGATGAGTTCTAGGAAGGAAAAAGGAAAAGAATGAGACTCAGAATGAGCTATATGTTGGACAGATTGAGAAAGAAAACTCGGGTATCAGGATAAAAGCGAAATAACTGAGAGTTTGAAGAAAGTAAGTTGTTTCCTTCTCTATTTTTCTCTGAAATATTATCCTCATGTCTCTTATAGCTTTGTTTGAGCAGTGTTGATGATGATATAGCTATTATTATAGAAAAATTAGAACTTGTAAACTTCTGTATAAATCTTACTTCTAGGAACATTTTTTTTTTTAGTCTTACACATTACTGTTGGTAGAAGCTTACTACTAAAGAGTGAGGAACTCAGTTTAAATTCTCCATAAATAGAAGATGTTTGTCACTTGGAACAAAGAGCAGCAGTTTCTACAGGTGCTAAATCTCAAATAATTCTGCTTTTTTCCCTTGGAGTTGTTGGGATGAGAAAAACTCACAAAAAACCTGAAGTAGTTGTATTCCTATCTTGCAAATAAGCACTTGTTTTGAATGGCTATGATGGCGTTGGAAAACTATTACTATAAATATGACTACACAAATGTCTTCAAACCTTGCAAGGACACCCTATGTATGTGCAGCATGAGCTGATTATCTTTACTATATTGATGTTTTGGCTTCTCAAAACAAAGAAGTGGTTAAAGATTTATTTATTTATTTGAGAGAGAGAGAGAGAGAGGGACAGAGAGAGAGCCCAAGCATGAGGGGCAGAGGGAGAAGGACAGAGAGTCTCAAGCAGATAACGCAGGGCTCGATCTCACGAGCCTGAGATCATGACCGGAGCCAAAATCAAGAGTTGGACGCCAACAAAGAAGTGGTTAAAAGCATGAGCCTTCAAGATGGATGAGACAGACAAGGTTCAAATACCAGCTCTAACACTTATTTTTTCCATGTGTTTTTGCAAATCACTTGGGACTCAATCTCCTCATCTGTGAAGTAGGGATAATATCCCTACCTCATTGGGCTGCTCTGCAGGCTAATGAGAAAATGTGTTACACACATTCCTGGCGCGGAAGGTACTCACTGAGTGGTAACTATTATCATTATCTAGATGCTAAATATATCTAAGCATTCTAATATGTAGGCAATTTTGTGTTTAGAAACTAGAAGATACCCTTAAAGTAAGGGAGGTTCTCATAACACTTGGACACTGAGCAAAGTGTCAGGGTGTTTGAAGTTGTTAATGCCCTTTAAACTCCTTAAATAACAAGCCAGCTATTTGATGGTTTTTCTTGAGAAGTTCTGCCTTTCCGTTGAGGAACACTGGGCAATTCATTCATTCATTCATTCATTCATTGTTTCTTTAGCTCCTACTATGTGCCATGCATTGCCTAGGTACTGGGTGTTTGAGAGTGCAAAAAATTGGCGAAGTTTCCCCTTTATGGAACTGATATTCTAGTGAGAGGAGAGAGCTAACAATGAATAAATAAATAAACACAGAAGGTTTTTTGATGATCATAAGTACTCTAAAGAAAAGTCTTAGGGGGATGTAATGGACAGTAACTGGATGGAGGTGGAGGACTGATTCAGGTGGGGAGGTCACAGAAGTATCTCTCAGCTGGTAATTATTATTATTATTATTTTGAGAGAGAGAGGGAGAGTGGGAGTGGGGGCAGAGAGAATCTTAAGCAGACCCCACACCCAGTGCAAGCTGGACACTGGGCTCGATCTCACACCTCCAAGATCGTGACTTAAGCCAAAATCAAGAGTTGGATACTTAACCAACTGAGCCACCCAGGTGCCCTGACTGAGCTGGTGATTTTGAGGGAGGAAATGAAAGGTGATGGGCACATAGGGAAGAGTCTACCAGGTAAAGTGAACAAGCAAATGCAAGCACCTATGGGCAGGAAGGGGCTTGGTCTGTTTGAGAAAGAAGGCCATCATGTCAGGAATGTGGTGAGGGAAGGGAGAGTGGTGTGAGCTGAGGTCTCAGTGAGAAGACAGAGACAAGGAGCAAAGGATCAGAAAGGGGAGTGGGGGGTGGTGCTGCAGGAAATTTCTCTACTAAAGCAGAGGCTTCCACTGTAGGTGGACTCCTTGTCCCTTAGGCACCCAACAAAGAGAAAGACTGAGAGATTAAGTAAAAAGGGAACTCACCGGGAAAAGAACACTAGAATTTTGGTGGTAATTTTACTTTGGAAAACAAACAGAAGATCCTCATTTCACCAGCCTTCCTAGTGCATCTGAGTGTAATGGAGCCACTGGAAAGCTTCCGAAACATCTTCTTTCAGTTTCTTTCCAAGAAGGTCATAAAATTTTATATATGTTTTATACATATTCTATATAAATATATATTTATATACCTTTTTATATGTGTGTATATATGTAAAATAATGTAATTGTTGTATGTATGTATATGTATATGTATAAATCTACCTACCTATTATTTCAGTTTCTCCTCAAGGTTGTAAAATTATATATATTTAATATATATTATATATGTAATACTGTAATTATGTTATATGTATAAAATATCTATCTACCTATTATATGTATAGTCCATTAAAGGCTTAGAATCAACCTTTACATTCTATAGCAGTTTCGATATTTTTGAAAATAGGAACATGTCATGTGAAGTATTCTATTTCCTAGAAATAGATGTGTAGGCAGTTATTTAAGCCTTAATTTCTCCAGACTTTTCTTGCCTATCCAGGGCTCACACGTTGATGGTTTCATGCTAGGTGAGGTGACCACATAGCATATAGCAACTTAACTCTATTGGGGAAAGCATGGTGCTAATGAAGTCAAGGTGGTGGGGTCAGACACCAGTGGTTGGCAATCTTTGTTCTGTTATAAGGCCAAGAATTCATTAATTCATGTAGTCAACTTAGGCTTATGTGCCTTTGACCATGGGGAGCACAGGTGATAGCATGTCAGTGGGCAGGGAAGATCTGTCATGACCACAAGCATGTGGAAGAGAAGGTGATCACCTCACTGTGGCCTCCACAGACACACTTTGAACTGGCTTCTCTGCTGTCAGCAAAATCCCCTGATAGTTGAGAAATCCCATGGAAAGTCCTATTCTAGGAAATGTTACTCTTTGTGGAGGCTCACTTGCTGGGCAAGTTAGTTCTCCCTCTATTTGCTAAGACATTCTTGTCCACCCACTGTCTTCTTTGACTCTATTCAACAACTTGGTTTGATTATATTTTAACATAAATCTCAACATATGGCAAGACTTTCTTTAAGTTATACACTATTGAGGGCAGGGAACTAATTTGACTCTTTTTCCATAGAATTGAAAAAAATACTCCAGGAGAGCGCAGGCATAAGAAATTTATGGTAAAAATATACTTTTGTGAAATTTTTTTAAGTTGAAATATGGTTGACACACAATGTTACATGAGTTTCAGGTGTACAACATAGTGATTTGACAAGCCTATACTTTATGCTATGGTCACCACAAGTGTAGCTACCATCAGTCACTTTGGTGTAATTTTCTTGAGTCAGATCTTCCCTTTGAACATGTTCTCCTATCGACTGCTCCACTGGAGTCTTAATTTGTCTTACAGCAGTTTTTAAACACTTCACTGATTCCCATGTTGTGAGCAAGCAGGGGCCATATTCAAATACATAGATTCCAAGAAAAGAGCAACATATTTCTCAGAGGAATAGCACCTTCTATCTCAGAAGGGTACATAAACATTTTAGGGAGTTGGCACAGTTTAGGTTAAGTAGGCACATAATTTATCAAAGTACAAAGAAGTGATAGGAAAAAATGTTGCAGGGGTGCCTGGGTGGCTCAGTTGGTTGGGTATCCACCTCCTGATTTCGGCTCAGGTCATGATCTCAGGACCGTGGGATCAAGCCCCGCATCGGGCTCCACACTCAGCAGGGCATCTGCTTGAGAGTCTCTCTCTCCCTCTGCTCCTCCCCACTCTAAAATAAATAAATAAACCTTTAAAAAAATGCTGCATTGTAGGTTAAGATATTCAAATGTAATGTGAATGTTTAAAGCAGCTGATGGCCAAAATAGGTCAGTCAAGGAAGGTAGTCTGGGTTTGGAGATGATTTTATATCTAGAGAATTCTCTCCATGACCCCAGTGACTGAGCACTGGAGAGCAGGCCTTCTCCTTAAGGTGAATGATACTTGAGATACCAGATGGTTTCATTTTGCAACTGTGGTTCAAGGTTCAAGTTCAAGGAGAGGGTGGGCTTGGGCCTAAACTGCAATCAGCCAAAAGAGATATCAGCAACTGAACAGGTCACTAATATGGTGATAGTAGATCACTCCTTAGGGATGAACCGAAGCACCAAGAAGCTGACAAAGCTCCAGAACACATTCATCAAGATGAGAGGCCTGTGAGGACATTATACACCATGGTTGCCACTGGAGCTTCTGGCCCCTGCCCCGCACTGCCTCACTTTTGTAGTACATGACTGCTTTCCTTGACAGGGAAAAAAATTGCCTTTTGGCTGGCTTGAGCTCCCCACCCCCACTTCCCCACTTTGGCTTTGTATGGTTTGGCTCAGAGACTTTTCCCCATAAGGTGGACCAGTGGTGCTGATCAATCAATCTTAGGCCAAGGGTGCCAAGTTCTGTCTTCAGCCAGGCTGGCCATTCCAGCATCCAAAGGCTATTTGACCCTGAACTTTCATGGTGAACTACTTGAGAGGAATGGCAAAGTAGTCATTGGACACAGGGTCAGAAGACAATGGCCCATTACCTTAATAGAACAGAAGGCAGTCGGGAGACTGCCCCTCTAAAGGATTAGTACAAATTGTTGTGTTAAGAGGAGGAAGAAAGTGAGAAAAATGGATCTACTCCTGTTGGGGGACAGATGTCAATAAATCATGCCAGGCTTCTCTCACACATTGCACTTGAAAACTAAGGAAATTAATGTAAAAGATACATATCTTGAAAGTCATAAGACTTGGGAGGAAGGCACAAGGAATTGGTGGACCTGTTTCTAGGTCCCTGCCAATGCACTTTATGATCCATGTTCTCCTCCATGAAATACTGATTTTCTCCTGACTTAATTAACAGAAATGCAAGAATGAGGGGAAACTGTTTCAATAGTAATATAATTGGAAATAGGCAATGCAACCATTTGCATGAATAAAACAAACCGCTAAAGTCATGTGAAACCTTGGATGGAGAAGTCTGGGGAAAGATATTGTAGAAGAGAAAGGCTACTGCCTCTTGGTGGGCTAGTCGGGGAATTCGTAGACATTTTGGATTTAGGTTGGCAGTTCACAGTCTGGCTCTGAAGTCAGATGCCTCCATTCAAATCCCAACATTTCCAGTTACTTCCATGTGACCTTGGGGAAGGCAATTAACCTCTTTAGGACCACTTACCTCATCTGTTAAATGGTACCTATTTCCTAGGACTCTTGTGAGAACTAAAAGAAAGAATATAAAGCTTGTCGGGTGCTTAGCTCCAAGCCTGGTAAATGTGAGCTCTTGATAAATGGTAGCTATCAATATTAAGTCATGCTTTAGAAGGAAATATACAAAACAGCTTGGCAAGGCGTCTATATTCTTCCTGGAGGCTATAAATGTAAAGACGACACACATTATGGTCTGTTTTCTGGGCTTAAGGTGTAACTGTCATTGTGTCATTTTTCCCAACTTTTCCTCATTTTCTGGCCCATGTCACTGATCCACTTTGCTTTCTCTTATCTGGATCCTGAATCAAAGTGGTTTAATATGCATCAGTGATCTTTGTTGAGCATTTCCCATACTTACTAACGAAAAGCTCAAATTGATCTAAATATACATTTATATATGTTATAAAGGAGGAATAGCCAAGACTTTATTTCTAAAATTATAATATGTACGTGATAGGAAGGCATGTGTGAGTAAACATAACGTCTTAGTTAATGGGACAATCTAAACGGCTATATTCCAAAATGAGTCCCGTGGGCTATTTTAGCAATTTAGCTCCCTATATTCTTTCTCCTTCAGTTTCATAGATTAAGGATTTAGGAATCAAAGCAACGGTCATAAAGCGATATAGGAATCAATGGAATTGGTTTTTTAAATGAATATTCTCATGGCTTTAAAAACAATTGCTATGTCCCAAATGCAGGGCGTTCTGGATTTAATTTTTTTGTTTGTTGTGCTTTTGGATCCACAGTTTCAGATGGTTGTCTGTGAAGTACTTGTGAATTCTTTAGGATGAACAGTGGGAGAAGCATATAAATTTTTATTATATGTCCTAAATTGCAAAATGAGTTGTTAAAATTAGGTCTACCTGTGTATGCAGCTCTTAAGTAACTCTTGTAAACTTAGTTGGAATGGAAGGACATTTGCTTTGGGAAAATTCAAAACGTCCAACTGTACTGCTAGCTTCCTCTCACGGTTTGTGTGTTCAAGACCGACAAACACTCGAAAAGTATTCTTGGAGCTACTTGGACATTTTTGTTTTTTAATTCAGAGAGCAAACTCTTTGCAACTCCACACCAAATCCCCCTGGTTCTCAAAAGAAAAGGCATAGCAATGCACTGCTTTTCCGCGAACCAAATAAATCCTGAAGGAAAATATTGGATCATTCTGTTTATTCCTGTGTCAAGAGTTTATTGATCGAGTGAGCTGTCCTGTAGCTTGGGCAGCCTTTGATCTGCCAGGGAGAAATTGGGTTTGGGGTTTTGGCGGAAGGGAGGGGAGGCGGTTGGGAAAGGATTTGGAACGTAATGGCCCTTGTTATCTGTGGTGGCCAGAGACACCCTGACACGGGCCAGCTCGGAGCTGCTACCCGGGAGGAGCGGAGGCCGGGGGGATGGCTGGTGGGAGCTGAAGGCAGGCCTTCGGCATTTTCAGCAGGAGAAGCACTTAGTTAAAGCCGTTGGAGTGATTTCTTGCTGCTAATAGATTTGTTTCTTTAGAGGCAGATAAGTAAAGGAAACGATGACTTTTAAGTGAATAGTTCCCCTGCTTAGGGCTGGTTAGTGTCAGCTAGTCCAGTGGCAGGAAATACCGATGGTTTTTTTTTTTTTTTTGTAGCCTAGTGACAAAAGGCTCTGCTGTCTCCCCTCCCCCCTCTCCCCCCAGACCCCCACCCTCTTACCCCCTCTCCTGGCCTACAAAACCCAGACGCCGGCCCTTCTGCCTGCTGGTGGAGGGCCAAGGCTTGTCTGAAAGCCGTTTAAGTAATTGCTCATAATTGCACATGTTTCCCCGACTGCGCTTTTACCTCTCCACCCCTGAAATTAAAAGGGGCCAAAGATGTGTGACCTTTTTGTAATGGGATGGGTTCTGGAACAAAGGAATTCAAGGAGGAGGCCCAGGGCCTTTATCAGGGCTCATCTCTGACAGCTGGCCCAGGCCTGGGGGAGAGGCAGGATGGTCCTTTTTCAAGTTGTAGAGGAGCCGGGTTGGGAGGGAATTCCTCCTCCCCAGACCTCACAGTTTCCCGGGGTGTGTTCAGAAGTTCTCGCTTCTCTCTCTTCCTCCACTCTTCGCCTGATGCCGAGCACCCTTGAGTTCTGAAAAGGAGTTGACCGACAACACCCCATGGTAACTCGGGAAGTCTGCCTTTCCCTGGATAACTCCTTGTCCCTTGGATAACTCACTTCTCTGAGCCCCAGGTTCCTCATGTGAAAAACAGGGATAATGAGATAATGTCACCTGTCAGGGGGATTGGAGGTAGTTTATGCCATGCACAGTGCTTGACCCCAGGGAAGCCGATAAATGGTCATTATTTCCTAAACATAATTTCTTGATGTCATTTCACTCCTCTTATCTCCCTCAGCTGGGGAGAAACAAATTCTAGGCCTTGAAGTTTATGACTCAAATTAGTTAAAATCTCTAGAATTCTTTTTTCTTTTTTTAAAGAGGGAGGTGGGGAGGGGCAGAGGGAGAGGGAGAGAGAGAATCCCAAGCAGGCTGCACGCCCAGAGCAGAGCCCGATGTGGTGCTCAATCTCATCACCCCAAGATCGTGACCTGAGTCAAAATCAAGAGTTGGTCGCTTAATCGACTGAGCCGCCCAGGTGCCCCCAAATCTATAGAATTCTAAACACAGAAAGGAATTTTAGGATCATCTAGTCTACATTAGAAAACCTGGGGAGTTTTTCCAATTATCGATGCCCAAGCCCCATGTCTAGACATTCTGACTTATTTGGTCTTGGGTAGGATCCGGTATTAGTATTTTTATAAAGAGGTTCAAGGTTATTCCATTGTGCAACCAGAGTTGAGAAAAACTGATCTTGTTGAACCGCAAATGAGAAACCTGAGGCCAATAGAGATTTGCTTGTTGATTCCTTCATTAGCTCGCTGATCCATCCATCAATGCATGCAGCACCAAATATATATTGAGCATTTACTACATGTCAGGCAATGTCCTAAGCCCTGGGGATGAAGTTAGTGGATTGTTCTCCTTGCAGGAGAGCACAAGAACCAGACAGAACCGAGCTCTGGTAAGTAATAGTTCTGATCTATCAACTGCTAGCTTGTTGCTCTAAGTTGCTTCTTTATTATTATTTTTTAAAGATTTATTTATTTATTTTAAAGAGGGGGAGAGAGAGAGAGAAGGGGCAGAGGGAGAAGGAGAGGAAGAGAGAATCCCAAACACATTCCTTGCTGAGCACGGAGCCTGACGCCAGGCTGGTCGGGGGCCTCCATCCCACGACCCTGAGACCCTGACCTGAGCAGAGACCAAGAGTCCAATGCTCAGCTGACTGAGCCACCCAGGCACCTCGTTGCTTCTTTATATCAGTAAAAGTTACACTTGGGGCAAGGAGAAATCTGTCATTCAAGATGAATAGTTGATAGGGAATAGTTGATAGGGATTTAGTTGATAGAGCAGATGGGTGTCTTCTCCATGCTGAGATTCCTGTGATCATCACTAAATGCAAACATCACAGCGTATCTTGCACCTGAGCGGACTCTGCATGTCCCGAGCCATTTTCTCTGGGCTGTCCTCTTGCCCTCAAATTTGCCTTACACATTAGGGCACGGTTCATGAGCTACAACCAGATTCTGGTCTGGAAATCCTGCTGACACAAACAAAATGGAGACAACATGAAAATTCTGTGCCTTGGTTTATGCTATTATAGTTAATGATCTGTCAGTGTTTCCATTATAAACCCCTATTTTCGGGGATGTATAACCCAGTCATAAACGATCTCTCCAGGCAGAGCTTTGGCACTTGTGATTTCAGCCTGGGAGCACATGTGTGTGTTGCTGTGTGCATGTGTTTTTACAAGGATATGAGAGAAAAAAATAAGTTAGCCATTCTTAAGCAAAGGATGGTGAGGAACAGGGGTGGGGGGAAGGTGGTAATTGATTGCAGATGCTCTTTTGATGCCGCCAGGACTTGAAAACTGCTGAGTTGCTTTGCCCCCCAATTGGGGATCTGAAGGGCTGAGATGCTATTCTGTGCCTTAATTCTGTGCAAGAAATGTTATTTAACAAAGTAAAAATCCACACATGAAGGGTAACATATGGACCTGGGTAGTTTCCATAAGAACAGGAATTGATTCAGGACCAAAGGCTGTAGGGACCAGAAGCCAAAGAATCAGAACAATATGTTGCAAAGACAAGTTCCTTTCACCTGGGCCTGGCTTCCCTTCATCCCCTCATGCTCTACCCCTAAGTCGTAGGGGATGGAGAACATATAACAGGGGCTTCCAAGAACCTGATTCCATTTAGTTTTTGGTGGTAGCCATAGTTGTCTTGGTGTGTGGTTTCTGGATGGAGTTGTCCATTTTCCCTTTGAAAACAGAATTCCAGAAGACTTCTGATAATTTGGATTTAATGAGATTATAGAAAAACAGTCATGTGGAAGGCCCCAGGGTGACCCATGTTGGTTAGAACCCA
Source organism: Halichoerus grypus (assembly GCF_964656455.1). Lineage (NCBI taxonomy): Eukaryota > Metazoa > Chordata > Mammalia > Carnivora > Phocidae > Halichoerus > Halichoerus grypus. Next base: position 108,062,428 of record NC_135719.1, on the reverse strand, counting down.
GGAATCAAATGAACTATAACACTCCTAATGTTGTAAACCCTGAAGTGGCCATTACGCATTAAAGCAAAACAAAACAAACAAAATCTTAACTTGGGAGCTGCTTCACCCACAGTTTTTTTCCAGAAAGATGCTGTTGTTCACAATGTAAGAAGGACTAATCTTGAGCAGTAAAGAAATCTGCAGAAGAGAAACCAGCGCCAGTAAAGTCAGAATCCGTTTTGTCCAAAGACATGCCCATCAGTCCAAGCTCACCATATGTGTCTCTCCAACATGAAGACAAGAACAAAGATCAGGGTTATGTTCATCCTTACATCTCCAAACCATGACCAAGTGAGAACACAGAAGTTTCTAGATCCATTTCCCCTCACAACCATTCAACCACTGTCAATGGTGTAGAGCACCGTGGATATATGTATTTTTTATTGTTAAAAGCTGATTTTGAGACCATGTGCCTCAAGAAGCATCATCTCCTGCAGCTTTCTCTCTTGTTCACTGTACATTAGCCACTCTGATCATCTTTGTGTTTCTTGAGCACGTCAAGTTAATTCCTTCTCTAAGGCCTTTGTACCACTCCTCCCTGTGCCTGGAATGTTCTTCCCTCCTCTCTTTGCCCGGCTGGTTCTTTATGCTCATTTTAGTCTTAGCTCAAATGTCCCTTTCCACGCAAAGCCTCACTTCTTGCCTTGTCACTCTATTCCAGGGGTTTGCAAACTGTGCCCTGGGGGCCAGAGCCAGCCATCAACCTGTCTTTGTGTGGCTTGAGAGCTAAGCATGGTTTTCACATTTTTTTAAAAAGGTTGAAAAGAACAAGACAAGAATAATATTTTGTGATGTAAAAATTATATGAAATTTGAATTTCAGTGTCTGTAAATAAAGTTTTATTTGAACGCAGCCAGGCTTGTTCATTTACATAATGTCTGTAGCTGCCTTCATCCCGCAGCGGCAGAATTCAGTAGTTGCAATAGGCAGTCTTTGGCTCACAAAACCTAAAGTATTTTCTCTCTGGCCCTCTGAAGAAAAAGTTTGTTGACCTCTGCTCTAGTCTAATCCTGCATTTTAGTTTCTCTGGAGCACTTGCTATTGGTTATAAATTACCTCACTCTTATTTGCTTGTATATTTATTTGTCTGTGTCTCCCCACTAGAAGCTCTGGAGGGCAGACCTTTTCTGTTTCGTTCACTGATGCCTAGTTGCCTAGTTTAAGACATAAAAGGGACACTCAGAATGTATGTGCTGAATGAACAAATGAATGAATGGATACAGTTCCTGGACCAAATGATTAACTGGCTCATTCACCCATTCATTCAGTAACTAATTACTGAGAGCCTACTAGGTGGCACGTGGCAAGCATTTGTGCCTTTGGCTTATCCATTCATTTGCTCTCATGGGGGTTGACCTATCAAAACTGCTTCCTTCCCTGGGTGACTGTGGAGTTACGGCCAATGAGCTTGACAGACTTTTCAAGCCGTCAGACAATTCTGACTCTTTCTATCTGATGAGGCAGTCTCCTATCCTGCTGCATCCTTCCTGATTACCTGACCGCAGCACCGAGCTTGTGCAGCTCAGAGCTCTACATTGCCTCTCAGGCTGACCCATCCATCCTCCCTCAGGAAGAGGCATCCGTCCTCTTTTTGCTCATTCAAGCACAATTTTTGCTTCTGCTTGTGCCCCAGAAATCCTTCTGTGTCCACGTTCCCATTCGTCTGGGTTTGCCCCTGCAGTCTCCCACTCACATCTGCAAATCTCGTTCATGTAGTGTTGGATTCATTATTCCTGGCCTGAAAGCCTTTTCCTGAACTCAAGCCACAGATTCCAAGAGAGAGGAGGGCAAGAGTCTGGTGGTCTGCAAGCTTTCCCCCTCCTCCTCCTTCCTGCCTTCTCTGCAGATGAGTTTCTGGGAAGGAGTCTCTGGGTGCTTTTTCTGGAGTGGATGTGTAGTTTACTAATGCTGCTTGTAGAGCAGGAGGATGTAACAGTCTACTTTTATATATTATATATCTCAGTTCCTGGTGATGATAGGAAGATAATTACCCACCTGAGTTCACATAGCAATTGATACACTGAACAAGATGTTGAAAGATCTCAGGTTTAGACACATAAGAAAGGATGCAATTCATCTTTAAAAAAACCTATCTCCTTTCCTCCTGTGTTAGGATAAAATGCTCATTTTTATACTTACCTAGTTTGTGGTTGTAGTGACTGTATGATCTAGATTTTCCAGGCCAGCTCTGGTTTGAAATGTACTTCCTCAATGTAAAATCATGAACTCCAATATGGAGTTGGTGAATCTGGTCACTCCATCTTTGAGATTTTAATAGGGAAGTTTGGCCTCTTTCAACAACCTTTTTAGTACTTCCTGGGTTGTCCAGTTTTCCTCCAAGCGGTAAGGAGCTGGCAGGGTTCAGCCAGGGTGGGTGATGGCCAGAGAAGTTGAAGACAGCTGTTGGACAGGGCTGATGGGGATGAACTGAGATAAGAGGAAACTGACCCGTCATAGCTCACTGACTTACCTGAATAAGAATCGGCGACTACTTCTCATGTGTTGTATATATCTTCCTTCTTGGTTCTTACTTTAAATATGAGCCTGTTCATGTTCCTTCGGAGCCTCCAAGAACACCAGAGTAGAAAGTTCAAATAAAGGGTAATGCCATTATGTTGGCCACCTGGCAACCCCAAGCACCGAGAAAAGCTCGAGGCCCATGTGGGTGCTTCATAAACATCATTTAACGTTTAATGGAGGGAAGAGACTAGTAAATGTGCTCTTGGTTGGCAAGAGGATAGGGAATCTGATCCCTTCCTTCTGACATTTAAGCTCTGCTTTTTCCACACACAAAAACACACAGAGCCAGGGAGAATAGATGAGACACATAGAAGAGATTCAGGAAAGCAATTCATAAGGAAAAAAAATAATTCCTGTTTTTATTGTTAAATGGGCATTCAAAATACCAGCCCCACAGTGCAGAGGTGGCTACATCCTGACATCATTAAATACAAGGTCTGAAAAATATACTGGCCATTAGGTTTGGACTAGGGTAAAATAAGAGAGGGGTCTGGCTCCTCTTCTCTTCCCAACCTCTATCCCTTGTTCCAGAGACTCCAGGTCTCTTTAGAACAGAGCATCTCAGAATCTTGAATATGTATGTATACATAGGTATCACCTGTGGGTCTTGTCACACACACATGCAGATTTCCTGTGTCTCCAGTGTCTCTAGTGGGGCCCGAGATCTTGTGCATTGAGGAAGCATCGAGCTGATGCCCATGTCGCTGGGCCACAGTTCACACTTTGAGTCATGAGGCCTTCGAGAACAAGTCCTCAAGTCTAAATTGCTTGCTTCCTCTTGGCCTGAGATCCAATTCAATCCCTGGGCCAGAACTCTGAAGAGGGAGACATTTTTCTTGGGCTGGATGGTTTGAAATGTGTGTGTGTATGGTAGAGTTTGGGCTCCTGATGATCCTGCTTTTGGAGTTCCTCACTAGCCAGGTGTCCTCCTCAGCTTCCAGTGGGACTGAGATGCTCTTCTGCCCTCCCTGGTACTTTTCCATGCTCTGTCCCCATCAGGGCCCCTGGTCATAGGCTCTGCCACTCCCTGGCTATGAAAGCTGGGCAAATTACTAGCATTAGGCCTCAGTTTCCTCATCTCAAAAATGGAAAAAAAAGAATACTACCTACATCATAGTGTTTTTAAGATTCAGTGAGTTAACCTGTGTGAGGTGCTCAATATGTTGCCCAGCTCCGAGTTAGCCCTCAGGGACCTCTGGTTTGTTCCATCACATGCACCGATCTCTGCCCCCTCTCAGGGAGCTGACAGTGCTCAGGAGGGACATGGTTGTTGCTGTATTTGTGGCCAAGTTTTCCTTGTGTACTTTGGCCTTCAGGGACACACTCAGGTGCATTGTGATTAGCAGACTTTGAAGTGAGCAAACTCTGGGGGCAAAGGACAGACGTAGTTCTGTTACCTCTGGTAATCTCAGGTGGCAGCTTCTCTATATGGACACTTGGGGAAACCAAAGAGACTGGCAATCATCTCAGCAGTGTCGGCAGGAACAGAGGACTTTTCCAGGTACACGGCAGCTGTGGCAGTGGGCCTCTTACCCTCTCCCAGAAGTGCTGGCCAGTGCTCCCTAATCTGATGACTGGGTCCTACACATGACCCTGCTCATCTCTGCTGCTGTTGTTCTCATCACTTGGACCGCTTCCTCATGCTGACATGGTAACCCTCTACCCTCCTTCCCTCAGGCTTTCTGCTTGCTTTCTCTGCGTTGGTCTCCTGATTCTGCTGCCATTCTTCTACTCACTGCCTCTTTCCCTCTGTCCTGAGCTTAAACTCTCCCAGAGACTATGTGATCAGTTGAGCCAAATCTAGAGTGAAGCACCTCAACGAGCCCCTTATGGGCCGCTGACCAGCATGTAGTCCATTCGGCTGTGGCCAGGACCCCATGGTTATGAGGTGCAGGTCATGACAGTCCCCTCTGATTGTCTAAGTGCTACAGGCAGTCACATGAAGGCCATTTAGGATGCTTTCAGCAGAAAATCTGATTTAAGTGGCATACACAAAATAAGGAACTAATGATCTAATATAAGAAGTCCAGAAGCAGGGTGGTTCCTGGGTGGGTCACCATCGGTTGCCTGCCTAAACCTGTTTTTCTCTTTTCTCCTGCTGGAAGAGCCTGGATTTTGTTTCCATGGGAAACTATATGGTTAGGCAAGATTGTACTTTTTCCTATATAGCAATGGAGGTGGAATTTGATGAGTTTCTCTCTGTTCTTTCTGCCAGAGATTGGTTTAGGCAGGGGCTTGTGACTCAATTCTAAGACACATAGAAACTACTGGGAAAAGTTTTATCACTCTTAAAAAGCTGTGTTCGTTAACCTTCTAACTCAGCAATCCCACTCCTAAGGATTTACTTGAGAGAAATGAAAACGTACATCTATACAAAGACCTGTCTGTGAATGTTTACAACAGCTTTATTCATAATAGTTAAAACTGGAAACAGCCCAAATGTCCATTAACTGGTGAATGGATAAACAAATTATGGTATATCTATACAATGGAATACCACTCAGCAATAAAGCAGAACAAATCACTGATATATGCAACGATATGGATGGAGCTCATATGTGTTATGCTTAATGAAAAAAAACCAGACCCAAAAGGCTAACCCTAACATATGATTCCATTTATATGACATCCTGGCAAAAGCAAGTTATAGGGACAGAAATTAGATTCGTGGTTGCCAGGTGCTGGGCTGAAGGAGACTGACTACAAACAGACATGATGGAACTTTCTGGCACAATGGAAATGTTCTACACCTTGGTTGTTACATGACTGTATACATTTGTCAAACTTACCAGTTTGTACACCTAAACCTGTTGAATTTTACTGTGTGTCACCCATATATCCATAAACCTGACTTTAGAAAAAGACACAAGTGAGAGGAAGCCAACCCATTTTGGCCTTCCAGACAATGCCTTCAGCTTGTGTTATCTGAAGCTGCAGTGGCCTCGTGGCGCCATGAGGAGGAGCCGACCTGGAGGGTCACACCACACATTGAAGATGGAGTGGAAAAAATTGTTGAGCAGCTGAATTAACCAGCCCTAGGATCACCCTACCTCCGACTTCCTGTCATGTGAGATTGTGAATTCCTATTGTTTAAGCTAGTCAAATCAGGCTTTCTGCCCAAAGCATCCCATCCTAAATGACACTGGTGTATGTGTAAAGAACTGCCTGCACTAGCGTTGTCCACCAGAATGGGACTGAAGACGTAGAAGAAACTCCATCAAGTATCATTATCCATCTAGGCAATAAGCTACAGATACTGTGGTGATTCACGCTTTTTATATCTTGAGTCTCTTAGACTGTACTTCCCACTCATTACTATGGAAGTTTCTGGTATATCTGCTTTCCTTAGACGTCTGAGGCATATATATCATAGCTGCATGAATAACGTTTTCCCATGATGAGGACAGGGGGCCTGCAGCTGTTGGCTGGTAATGCTCTGGAAGCCCATCAGAGCACAGAAGGACTGCACTTTCCAAGGTGACCTGAAAACTTGGTATTGCCGTTTGGTGCCTTCAGTGGTCTTCTGATGGAGAAGACTTCCAGGCTGAGGACTGTGTGGAGAGGACCATGTGTTAATGTATTCTGAATAGGAAGGTAGATGCCTCTGGGGAAGGTAGAGGTAGGTTTTTGGTTGGTAAAATTATAAGACACATTTTTAGAGACCCGCTTATAAAAGTAAGCTGTGGCATTCAGCCAACGTGACTCTGGAATTGAGGCCAGAGACTTTTCTTCTTTTGGTTTAAGAGTCAAGGAAGTAGGGCACCCATGACTCATGTAAATAAGTCAAAGCCACAGATACAAATGATGACCAAGGTAGGATCTGACAGTCTGGGGTACTACCTTGTATATATGTGGCTCCAACTACTGGGCATAATTTTGTGTCAAGAATCCTCTTCTAGGACTAAAGAGAACCCTACACACCAAGGCTACATTGTGTCACTTAGTTTAGCAAGAGCATGGAATTCTCCCAGGTGAGCAAAGCCATCTTTTCCGTTCTCTCTCCATCCTTCTCCATTTAAGGCCTCCTTCCTTTTTTTTTTCACTTGGTAGATCTACATCATTTCCAGTTTTCTAGCACTCCCGGAGTAGGCCTGGCATACCTTGACAATAATTCATCCTGCGGGCCTGTCCGTGTCTCCTCCCCATCCAAAGGACCCAGTTTTACGTATCTGATGACTAAAAAATCTTCCATGGACTGCTTCTGGCTCCTTACACTTCAAACCTTGTTTCTCCAATTACTCACATACTTGGGATATGGGGTTCAGTAGGACACATTCAGATTATGATCTGACCTCTGACCCTATGCTGTTGTCTTGACGCAGAGCTAGTCAGCACAAGGGTAGAGGAGCATTCCTGGAATGAGGTCCTACACTGGGATGGCTAGTAATGACTTAACTATCCATGGGAAATGACTGTGAATCACATACATTTCTCCTGCTAAACACAAATGTACCCCCAATTTAACTTCTTAGCCAGATCCCCAAAATGCCCATAGCCACTCCGAAAACACCCAAACTGAGGGTAAGTGTGGCTGAAGGAAAGCCAAAATGGAAATATATAATGGACTTAAGCCAATTGCAGTTAAAATATTATACATTTGCACATTTCATAAACCATACAACTATGTAAGCTTTTTGCTAAGTTCCCTCCCAGGGTCTTGGAAAGTACCTATTCTAGAGAGGTGCCCCAAGGTTTAAGCTTTCTTAATTTAAGGTGCATCCATCTCTGATTTAATTAAACTGTGTAATATGAATCCTCCCTGGCCTGATGGTGAATCATTGTGTGAAACACATGTGCTGCTCACACATTAGGGGCTCAAAGAATGTTTGTTGAGTGAATGAATAAGAAAATGGATTAGCCCATTGCAATTTGAGCTGGCTTGAAGAACTAGGAAGGATGCTATGCATAATTCACAAAAATTTATTTTCTTTATTTCCTGCAGCTTCCTCTCTGCCTTCAGGTTGTAGGATGGGAATTAGGAGTTAGACTAGTTAGTTTCTTATGAGTCTATCAGTGAATATTTAGAGAAATTGGGATATGTTTACCCTTTTATCACAAATATAAATAGAACCTAATTAGCTCTGGTTGAAAAGGGGCCCAGAAAGGGGGTTTGTTTATCTTTAGTGAGTGGAGCAAAGGCCCCTTTGGGAAGTCAAAACTGAGCTCTGAGTCTGACCCCTGTTCTCCATGAAAACAAATAGGAATGGTCATGTAGAATGACATAGTGTAGAACACTGTCCACCACTGGGTGATATTATCCATCAGCTTCCAGAAACGAAGTGAAAACTTCTTCGTCTCCTTTGAGACAGATCTGACAAACAGCCCACAATGCTCTGTGGCAGCAGAGAGCCTGAAGTGAGGTGGGTCTCCCTGAACCATGCTCTTCCGCCTCGTGGACGCAGTGCCTCCGACCCTCTTGCCCTGAGTCACGTTAGGTTTTCATCACTTCTGAAACCCCGTAGGTGGTTACCAGAGCCTGTAACCTGCAGCCCTGGCTGGGACCCCCAAGTTGGCACCCAGCCTTCACGGGTGGCTGCCCATCTTCTCCTCAGTGACGTCCAACTCCAGCTTGATATGGAGGTTCCTTCTACCGCCACCTGTCTCCTCTCCAACCCCAGCTTCCAGGCACCTGTTCTGAACTGCGCACCTGATGCCCTAGTTTGCTTCAGGTACCACTCTGTGTCACTCCTCAGTGCCTTTGCTCAGTCATTCATTCCTCTTTCTGGAAGGCCCAGACCGTCCGCTTCTCCAGGGCACATCCCACTCAGTTTTGAAGTCTTACCTCACATAGCAACCCCACTAAGGTGTCTTTCCTGCCTATGTCCCCAACTGCTCATTCTCTGAGCATTTACTTCCTGTTCTGAGCATTATCTTCCTGCCCCTAGAGCTGGAAATACAGTAACTGCTCCTAATGTGCGTTTTGCTGTATGGTTTGAGAATGTGCAGTTCTGCTGTAGAGGAAAGCAAATGGAAGTGGATGAAACTCATTAAGATGTGTTAAGCATAGAGTAAGCAGTTCGACAAATAAATGAAGTAGAGCATATTTGTATGAATGCACAGAGAAAAGGGTGGGCCAAGTAGTTACCGAATATTCATGATACATTGAATATAAGAAGGTACTGAATATTTATGAGGTCTTCATTTGGATACTCACTGATATGCCTCTTTTGGCCTGTGTGTCCTCTACCCAAGAAGTACACATATAATCATCCATGGCTGCTGAATAGGCTAATTGCCAAACTACAACTATGGCCAGATAGGATTGCTCTGATAGAACAAGTATATGCCCTTGAATCCAGACACCTTCACCTATGGGGCCCTCTTGCCCATACTAACTCTGATCCTCACACCAATACCGTCCACAGGGAAGGCGGAACCCAATTCAGGTCGTGTAGTTTCTCCCCACCTGCTTGCACTCTAGCCTAAGTGTGATAACTTACACCATATCTTTTTCCCTTGCTTCTCACTATGTGCTTTAAATTTATTTAATGAACCAACCATGTGATTCAAACATATTAATGTAGTCTGAGAGCCTTTCTGTTCCATGACCCCTGGGAGAACTTGCCTGGTAGGGTACTTGGAGGTTACCATTATGTCAAGGTAGTTTCTCACCCAACGCTGCTCAATAAATATTTATTTAATGAGTGATTCTGTGAGGGAACACAGTGCAGAATTCAGAATTGTCTTTCAAAGCCTCGCAGGCTCTTTCATGGTTCTACCTACCATAGGCAAAAAAGCCGTGAAAACTGGACTGTTGGTGCCTTTTATGCTTCCAAGATGATCTCTACCTTTCTCGGGTAGGGACGGGAAATTCTTGCAAGCCTAAAGGTAGGGTTAGCAGATTAGAGGCAAGTAGATTCAATATGAAGAATGAGAACAGAAGTATGAGGTGGGAATGCATGGTAGGTGGGGATGTCGTTTCCCAGAAAATGGTAGTGATGGGCAGAGGATAAGAATAGTGGTTTAAACATCCAGTAACAAAGTGGAATGGTTCAGGGAAGGTAAGGAGAAAAAGCGGGATTTGGAACTATGACTGGGAGTGTGGTATATAGAAGAAGGGGTGAGAGCAGGTGAAGTGGAGGTGGGATATTGAGCACTGGTAATGTGCTGGGCCAGTGTGGAAATAAATTTTGGGGTAGTACAAGGTTAGGAGGGGCCTCAGGGGTTCAGGATTCTTTGCTTCATGAATTTACAAGGACAGTTTCCACTTTATTGGTGTTTTGCCTCTGTTTGGGATAGGTTCATTCTCTGCGTGCACTTCACTTATTACTATTTTTTTAACTTTAGGTTCCTTCTATGTTGTTTGATATGTGTTTTAATAATACAGATCACCTCAGACTCCTTTTTTTAAATTAGTTCCTTGAAGTATAAATAAGCAAATAAATACTCAAACAATTAAATGAGATTTCCTCCTATTGATGGTCTGTGACCATTCTGAAAAATAACATCTGCCCTCTACTTGGCTCCGGGGGAATTTTATGAGCGTTAATGACATGTCTGAAAAGCGTTTCATTTCCTTGGAAACGAGCTTAACAAAGTGTTTTTCTCTCCACAATGATATAACAAGCCACTCATGCTGTGCTCCTGATTTATAATAATTGAAACTTTGGTTGCTAAAAAATTTAAGTAGTTTGATAGTAGTTCAAAATAAAATGTTAAATATTTTGTATATCTCCTACGTGTTTTTAAGGTGATAGATAGGTAAATGGCCTTTTCATGACTTAAAAAAAAAAATTCCATGATATTTATTCTCCCATCATATTTTAACTAGTCCTTACATTAGTTCACAAGGTCACGGCCTTGGCCTGTTTTTCATTTTGCAAACATCTGGATTTATAGTAAATGATTCATGCAGCCTGATACATAACTGCCCTCTTTTTGCTCTCTCTTATTATCACTTGTGGAATTGGATTTGCCTCCTACCCTGTGAGCTATTCTTTCGTTTGGAACGATTTCCTCAGTTATACAAGTCTCCAGTTCATGGGATAATCATGATTAATTTGTCCACTGTAATGGAAAGTGCTATCTGGAGTGGGTTTTCTCATTTTTAGATAGAAAAATCTGTGTCATCCTTTACAAAGAACACAACAAAGAGCTGAGTCAACATGGCCCCAGAGCAGAAGGTTGCATATAGGATAGAATGGAGGAAACCAAGTAGGAATTTTTAGATACAGTGCTCCTGCCTTCTTTTTCTTCTTCTTATCACCATCTGACAAGTTATATGATTATGAATAGACCTGTTTATCTGTTAGCTGTCAGGAGAGCAGAAACTGTTTCACCAGCACCTATAACTGTGCCTGGCATATTATAGATACTCAATAAAAATCTGAGTTAATCAATGAGAGGCCCATCCATCCATTAGTCAATAAAATAAGTCGATACTAATAGTTACCATTTTTTTCAATGCCTCTGTATTAGGTTGAATAGTGTCTCCTCAAAATTCATGTCTACCCAGAACCTCAGAATGTGACCTTATTTGGAAGTGGGGTCTTTGCAGATGTAATTAGTTAGATTGAGATGAGGTCACACTGGATTAGGGTGGACATGCAGAGAGAGACACAGGGAAGAAGGCCATGTGACAATGTAGGCAGAGATTGGAATTAAGCAGCTGCAAGCCAAGGAATGCCAGGGGTTGCCTAGCAGCTAGGAGAGAGGCATGCAACAGATTCTCCCAGAGGGTACCACCTCTGCTGACTTCCTGATTTTCAACTTCTGGTCTTCAGAGCTGTGAGAGAATAAATTTTGGTTATTTTAAGCCACCCCGTGTGTGGTACTTATTATGGTAGATCTAGGTAACTAATATAATCTCTTTGGTGACAAGCCCTGGGCAAGTACCTTTCTATGACAATTGCCAACTTACAGCTAAGGAAACTGAGGCTCAGAGAAGCTGAATGTCTTGCTTGTCAGTAACTGAGCCCAATCCAGGTCTTTGCACTTAGAAAGTGCTCCAAACTGGCTCCAAACTGTTTCCAGCCTTGGCCAGTTTGGAGTCAGGTGTTGAGGGGGATTGTAAGTCTAAAGATAGGGCCCCTACCCTGGGGTCATTCCATGGCTGCTTTTACCAAGTTACGATTAGTAAAAGGGGTACGGACAAGAGGTTATGTACCTTCTTTATTAGGAGGTTTGTGCTCAGTGGAGTCAATGGGAATGCCAGTCAGCCAGAAACCAGGGAATGTGCTCACTGGGTTTCCAGAATTTTTTCTAAATCTGTGATTCCATTACCAATTGTGCTCTCCCCCCAAAAGGCTAAGGCTTTGAAAATTATTTGGCAATATCTACTGAAGTTGAACATTTGCATGCATATCCCATGACCCTGCAATTTCACCCCTAGGCATATATAACCAACCGAAGTGCATACACATGTTCACCAAAAGGAAAGAAAGTATAAGAAAGTTCATAGGAGTGTTGTTGATAGTTGCCTCAAGCTAGAAACCACTCAAATGGCCATCAACAACAGAATAGAAAATAAATTATAGTATGTCCATTCAAAGGCAGATTATACAGGATTGAGAATGAACCATCTAGTGCCACATGCAACAATACCTCCCAAAGACAATATTGAGTGAAAGAAGCCAGCTAGAAAAGAATACTTATGGAGTGATTTCAGTGTTATGCATTTCAGAAACAGGCAAAACTAAGCTTTAGTTTTAGAAGTCTAGATAATAGCTTATCTCTGGATGGGTAATGAAGTACCGGTAATATTTTATTTCTTGATCTGGGTGCTGTTTACACATGTGTGTTCAGTTTTTGAAAAAATATGAGCTGTGTATTCATGATTTGCGTACATCTCTGTGCATAGATAATACTTCAATAAAAAGTTTTTAAAAGTGATATTAAGAAAATTGCAAAAACCCCCTGCCATCCTGCCTCTTTAACTGGACTGATTTTCCAGGCACACCTGGGAAGAACTGCTTTTGGTGGGTTGTACTTTACAGTTAATAGAGAGTTTTCAAATGACACTTTACTCTGTTCTTAAACTGTCATCTGCAGAGAAATGGGCCTTTGGACACCTCTGTGCTGAGAAGGGATGAAGGATCATTTCCTAAGGTCCCGACCACAAGGGCTCCTTGTAGCCTTCCTCATGGAGCAAAATACAGTGCATGTTTTCAGTGAACTACCAAAAGAGAGATGTCTCCTAGACTGAGGAAATAATGTTTAAAACTCTCTTATCATTGTAATTCTGGAAAAAGAAGTCAGGTGAATAAAATGTCAAGAGTATAAGCCTTACACATTTTTTTCAACCAGTTGATTGGGATTCAGAATTTGACTACTTGTCTTCTGTCAGCTCCATGTAATATGGTGGTGGGAGAGGTGAGGGAGAGCTGTCCGATCTTTCCCACACACCCCCAACAGCTATCTCATGTCCTCTTGATACTATTAGGAAAGTAAGGCACTCCATAGTTGGAGATGTGGAATGAAGTAAGATGAAAACACACCCAGGAAAAGGGACACTTGGCTTTAATTCTCACTAGTGGATTCAATGAATGAGTGAAGAGCCTTTCCAGATTTTGAAAAGATGGATGGAATTCAGAATGCTGGTTGCCTAAAACAGAGAGATAAAGACATTGACAGAGAAGCCAGGATTCAAAACCATCAGTTTCAAAATTATGCCATGTAGGTGGATGTAGGGCAAAGAGCTTGGGAAAAAACCCTTGGTCTTGAACAAAGTGGCAGAGTTAGATGTTTGTCAGTGCAGTTCTGGTGCTATAAGAATACTTTTCATATCCAGAAAACATTCTTGGCCTAGTGTAAGAGAAGTATCATCTTAAATGGGCCGTGTTCACAAGACTGGCGCCTGAATCCCTAGAACCCAACCCCATCTCATTGTCTTCTTGCCTGTCCCCTACTGGGTCTGCCCTTCCATCCTTGCACCTTGCTACTTGGCTGCCATGTTAAGGCCATTTCTGCATGGAACTATTAACCTCATGGTGAATGGATCCCTCTTTGTGGCTGAGCCACTGAGTTCTCCTATCAGTATTTTCCCAGAATGGTCACAATTTCAGCACTGAAAGTCCTGTGTCCTGAGAAACCCTTCAGACCTGGGGAAACCAGGATGGTTGGCCGCCCTAGTCTTGTTGGATAAGGCCGCTGTGATTACCCAGTCTTGACCCCTTCCTGGCCTGGTTCTTGAGACTTGGTCAAACAAGGTATGAACAAAACTCAATAGAAACAGGACCTTGAAAGCACTCTTTGTTTGAGAAATGGGCCTTTGCAATCCCTGGCTTTGGGTCACCAGATATGGATATGATTCCCATATATGGATATGATTCCCAGCTATGTATTTACTGGCTATGTGACCTTGGGGATGTCATTTTTCTTTTCTGAGGCTCATCTTGTCTGTGGACAAAAATGTCCTACCAAGCAAAGTGGTTTTATGACTTTGATAAGATAGGGCATGTCAAAGTGCTTGGCTCACAGTAGTTGTTCAACAAATATCCCTTTCCTTTCCTATCAGTTTCTTTCTTCTTTTCTTTCTTACCCATGTGGTTCTCATTCCTCCAAACTCCCATACACATTGTTTATACTTTTTTTTGGTGACACTTCTCTCCATTGCAAGGTAGTATGGAAGAAGCTTTAAAATTAAATATCTCTAGGTTCAAGTTCTAGTTTGGTCACTTTCTAATTATGGTCCTCAGGGAAGTTAACTTCTGAGAGCCTTGGTTTCATGACCTATAAAATGGGAATAATAAATTCTTCTTTAAAAACATAATAAATGCAGATATTACAGTTGCTTTTGGTAGCCTGTGCCATCCCTGCTTAGCCCATCTCTCATTTATCCTGTAGCTCTGGTTCCCTAGGAACTGAGACTCATACTGCCAATACCCTGTGATGTGTGTCTCTGCTGTTTAGCCTCTAGTTTTATTGAGACTACACTGATACAAACAGAAAATGAGATATACAGAATTTCAAATGAAGTCAGATACTAAATTATTAGGTGCTATGATGGAGGATAACAATATATGAGAGTTTGAACTTTCAGAGACAGAACACAGATTTAAAAAGAGGAAAGAGTCTAATGAGTTTGCCATGATCTGCATCTTCCTTGTTAATTTGGGCTGTATTTTCAATTTACTTAGTAGTAGAATGCAATGTATTAACCAAATACCCATCAATATTTATCTCTATCTTCAGAACTTTGTATCTTAGTAGGTCATGAAAATCTATCTAGCACACAAATTCAAACATTTGCTTCAAAGAATGTGGTTTAGAATTCATTCTTGTCATTAAGCCCTAGAGCATTATGTTGTTTTGTGGGGTCTTAATGATGCTTTGGTTCTCTTACTCCTAAACAGATTATTTAAGTGTGCAAGGCATTATGTGTAATATACACTTGAAAAAGATACAGTTTGTGCCTCTAAAGAGCTGTAGTTAAGTGAGATGAAAGCTAAATGCAGAAATACTTTTGTTGAGTGTCCATATGACATGCACATTATATGTACCATCTCTAACCACTGCCCCCCCCAATGTATATAAAGCTCGGATTCCTTTTAAAGCAGACACCAAGAATTTGAGATGGCTTAAAATTTTATTTAACCTTGAGGTGGATTACAAAAAATATGCAAAGTATAAACTATATGGTTAAAGGAATCCAGGGAAAGGCAAATAGAGCTAGTTTGTGATAAAACAGTTCACAGGAATATATCCCATATGGTCTGTGAGGCTGCTTGAGGTGGACTGACTATTTGACTTTGGGTTTCCTAAAGACCAATGAAGAAAGAAAAACAGGCATAGTTTCAAGAGTTGTATCCTAGAGATAGGATTGAATCAGTTAGGAGAAGTACAGTTGTCTAGAGACTTGAAAGCAAATCCTACCTAGGTCTTCATTAAGACCACACTATAGAGTAGGGGACATTATCCCAGATGGTATCCTTACAGTAAAAACTGTGCATAGCTGTTATATGGCTGTTTCTTATATTGTCCCTCAATAAGTCTAAGACAAAAGCCTATCTTAGCAAAATGAATGGAAAATAAATATTTGTTGTCCTTCAAACAAATCTCTATAAGTATAATTTTTAAACAATATTTTAGATTTGGCTTATTTGAATCAGGATCCTCACATTGCATTTGGTGGAGGTTTTACATCTCGTTTAATCTATAACAGTTTCCATTCCCTTTGTTTTCCTTCTTGCCATTTAGTTATTGAAGAAACAGGTCACTTGTCCTATTCAATTCCCCACATTCAGTATTTGGTTGATTGTATGCTTGTGGTTTCCCTGAATTTTAAATAACAATTATTCTATTAACACAACTGAAAATTTTATTTAGTTCTTTTTCAAATTTGTCTGGTCATTTTATCTGTTTTTAGATAGTCTCTGTCTCCTTATTTATAGCTTTGATTCCTTCATTTATTTAAAAATATTAAATGTGGGGTGCCTGGGTGGCTCAGTTGGTTAAGCGACTGCCTTCAGCTCAGGTCATGATCCTGAAGTCCCAGGATCAAGTCCCGCATCAGGCTCCCTGCTCAGCAGGGAGTCTGCTTCTCCCTCTGATCCTCCTCCCTCTCATGCTCTCTACCTCTCATTCTTTCTCTCTCAAATAAATAAATAAAATCTTTAAAAAAATATATTAAATGTACTTATCTTTTATTTAGAATCTGATAATGTCACTATCTGAAACCTTCCTGGGTCTGATTCTATTATTTGTTGTTCCCGATGACTCTTGTTTATGGGTGCTTGTCTCCCGGTAGATTTTGTGATTTTTGATTGTGAGTTCATATAAGTTCATATTTGTTGGCATTATCTCTGACAGAGCTCCATGAGACCTGGGTGGAGGGTTTGTTTCTCTAGATGGATTTTTTTTTTTTTAAAGTAGGCTCCATGCCCAGTGTGGAGCCCAATGTGGGGCTTGAACTCACCACCCTGAGATCGAGACCTGAGCTGAGATGGAGTTTGACACTCAACTGACTGAGCCACCCAGGTGCCCCTCTCTAGGTGGATTTTCAATCTTCTTTACCCCATGCCTGCAGGCACCACAGACCTGGGTCCATCTTAAATGAAATTCTCCTCTAGGTTTTTTGGGCCACATAAATAGTGTGATTTCTAGCCCTGAATCCCTGTGCATGGCCAATTTGGATTTTTGAAATCTCAGAGGATGATTTTTTGTTGTTTTGTTTTGTTAACCTCTATACGGAGCCCAAGGTTTCCTTTGTGCTTGCCATCACTGGACGGACTCCCTTTTAGTTCGCCATTTTCCTGAAGGAATAAGCCCTTGTGAATCCTGCCTCTATGCAGATGGCTCTCCAATCTGGCTTCCTGTCTTACACAATGCCAGCATTAGAACTCTTACCTCTCTGGTCTTAGCATCAGCTCCTTAGCAGGTCTGTGGATATTTCACTTATTTTCTAAAACTGATTAATGTGTGTCTATATAATTGAGTAATTTACATATAATTATATAGCATAATATATGGTGATATATTATTGTTATTGACATATGTAATATAGATATCATACCTTATAATATTATATATGTATATAATATTAAACTTTTATATATTAAACCTTTTTGTAGCTGGTAAATTTCAGGATCTCTAGCCTACCATTTTTCCAAATAGAAGTTCTTCGTTCTCTGTCTTCAATCAGATCCAGATCCAGTATGTCTTGTGTCAGGCCTAAACCCAAAGAATCTTTTCATACTTTTCTGAGCTACCCTCCTATGCTGACCCAAAACATGTTGCTGTGCTTCTCTGTTTTCTTGACTACAATTCATTTCACTTAACTACCCTTGGCTGGTTCTCATAACTAGTGGGTGGCTCTGCTGTGGGTGGCTCTGCCGTGAACAGATCTTCAGTTGTCCTCCCTGACTTTCAAGTTGCTCTCTGGAATCCTCTGATGTTTCAGCCACCATATTGGACTTCTTGATTCTGAAGATTGCCTGAATCCAAGCTTGCTGTGATCTTTAGATGCAATATTTGAATAGCCCCCACAGCCAGTGTCAGCTTTTCTCACCTTATTTATCTCCCCAGCTACCCCCACCCCTGGCCTGCCCAAACTCCACTTGGGTACCAGTCATTAGATATACTCCAGGCTCCTTTGCTATAATAACTAGCTCCACATTGGGTACCAGTCATTAGATATACTCCAGGCTCCTTTGCTAGCCTGGGGTTGCTGAGGTAATAGCATGCCTATGGCCAAACTTCCTTGAGCTGTGACAAAAGTGGTATTTGTGAAAAAGAAAAGTATTAGCCCAAAGCCCTCCTGGAATAATGCAGTCAAAGAATCTCTCTTCCTTGAATTATTTGTACCACTCTTATGGCATCATTCACCTTCCCCATTATGCTGTAATTAATTAATAGATGTTTTGTCTTCCTTCCTAGGCAATTAGTTGCTTAAGGGTAAGAAATGGAATTGGGGTCAAAAGACCTGTGTTCAAATCCTGACCCTATCATATTCTAGTTATGTGACTTTGGGCAAGTTCTTTTCACATCTATGCCTCAATGTCTTCCCCTATAAAACTGAATTTAATATCTAATTCTTTATCAAAAAACTTTGGGGCCACTTATGTCTAGGGACTTAGAGGGATTTTTTTTTTTCAGATTTTATCTGAATAGAAGTAATGTAGTACATATATATTATGGAATACCCCAGCAGTTCCTTGCAATCAAACACTGTCCTATTTTTGTGACAACACATATAAGCATTCATAGTAAATGGATTAAATAACAATTGTAATTACACTCATATCATTTCATTCAGGCCAGTTTTTGCCACCAAAGAGTTAAAAAATAACTTAGTTTTTAGAGATTTGACTTTTGTAATTGCAGATAAAGGACTGTGGGTCTGTATTACTTATCTCACAGAGGTGTTGCAAGGATTAAATAAGATAATATAAATAAGATCTCCCAGCATTGAGTCTGGGATATATATAGTAAACTCACAAAATTTCATGTGAAGCTGATTTTTAATCACCTAATGAATATTTATTTATGTTGTTCATGTGGAGGCCAGTGATAGGGATTTTTATGTGAATGATAAAAACTTTCTAGTCCCTGGCTTGCTTTTTTTGGAGATTTATTGGAAGGCACCAGGAGCCAGCTGGTTCTTTTGATCACAAAGAAGAACTTCCTATTACCTGTGTAAGTCAGGAGTGGGTGACCTACAAATTCCAGTGGTCTGGAAAGTTAGGACTGGAAGGGGCTTCAGAGACCAACTGGCCTGTGAATATGAATGGCTTTCCAAGGCTGGTTATCTGTATTGCCATTTATTCTCTTAATTTTATAATTAAGGAAATTGAATTCTTAAGTGGAAAGAGGTGAACATCACATGGAAGAGAGGAATTATTTTCACAGCTGTACTATGGTGACCATCCCTCCTCATTGAGAACTACTTTTAGGAAAAAATGGAAAATTGTCCCACTTCTTCAGTTACTTACTTGGTTAAAAAGTAATGCATTTATGGTTTTAAATATGTCCAGTCTTTAAATACTGTGCACTTAGTTGTATTATTAACCTAAATGCTTGGTATCTGCAGTACATTCTTTCATTCGATAGGTATTTGAGTTCCTACCATGCACCAGATCTTGTTCTGTCTTTCAGAAGAAATGGTGAACAAAAAGAAAAGTTTTGCTCTAATGGATCCTATGTGGGTAGAGAGGGAGAAATAGAAAAAAATCAGGTGAACAAATAAACAGACCAGGTAATGTCAGTCCCTGATGAGTGGCATGAAGACCATCTGTCAGGATGGGCCAAAGAGACTGACTGGGGCTGGACGGGCTTTTCTTCAGTTTGATCATTCAGGATCATTCACAGGGGATCATTCACCCCTGTGAATGGTGATATTTGGGTGACATCTGAGTGTTACCCAAAGGAGGATCCAGCCATTTGGAAAAAGAGCACTGAAAGATGAGGGGACAGAAAACACAACGTCTTAAAGCCAGAGGGAGCTTGGAATGCCAAGCAACATGGAAACATGGGGGCTAGTGTGGCTGGAGAGAGTGGTTCAGAGGGAGATGGTGGTCTAGTCACTCAAGGCTTGTAGGCCATAAGAAGGAGAAAGGAGTTTTTTTCTGAGTGTGCAGGCAATGGTTGGAGGACTTTGGGGCCTAGGAGCAATGTCAGGAAAGTAAGACACAAAATTCCAGGGGGTCCCCAAAAATGCAATAATTGAGACAAATTGTATATTTTTTAAATAATGGAAATGAATGCAAAAGTCCATGATGAACAAAATATCACAATTTTAAATAAAGACAGGGTCTGACCCTGCACATACCTGATGCTGAGAGTGAGTTCCTTACCCTTCTCACCCTGGTCCCAGGCCAGCCTGGGAGTGCGATTGACCTGATTTATGTCCCAGAAAGATGGCCCTGGGGCTCTGTGGGGAGGCTGCCAGGAGCACCGGGCACAGTGGGAGAGCAGGATGGAGCCTGTTGTGGGAGCACAGGGAAAAGAAGGTGCAGTAAGAGGGTGAGAGAGGTGGATGGATTGAGATAGAGACCTCAAGACTTGCTGGACCTAATTATAATATTGACCTCTATTATTACAACTGGTTTTTAAGTTCCTTTTTGTGCTTCTGCAGTCTGTGCTTCTATGTTTTGCTTTGTGAAGTGGGGAGTTGACAGAGCATGTGTGCTTGAAGGCAGATAGCAGTGTCCTTACATTTGCGTGCTTTGCCTAAACCAATGTGGACTCTTCATATCTTGGTCCTTGGTCTTCAGCACAGCTTCTGGGGTCTGTGCTGACATTAGCTTCATCCTTCAGTTCAGGCAGGCCAATGGTTTTCCTTTAGGCCTCAGATTCTCCTTGGAGCCCCAGGTGGTGTTCAGAGTAAAGCCACCTGATGCCACAACATGCTTGGAACTTTGGGGCCTGATTATCTCTTGTTTCCTATTCTGCACATCCTTCTTCACAGGGAAAGAGGCGAACACACAGCCCAGACACCTCCTCCTAGCCCTTCCTCAAATTCACGCCCCACTGAAATAAAGCCTGTTCCTTCCTCACCCTCTCATGAAAGCTACTCTTGTCCTTACCCTTTGAGTAAGTACACAGCTAGGACACGGTGGAGTAGAGATTCCACTGTGTTCCCCACTGCAGCAAAACTTTCACTTTTGGATGTAGGCTTTGGTTGAAACTTTGCCTCTATTAAAATGGACTCTTTAAACATGAGTTAGGCAATAGAGAGTACATTCAGTGATAATGTGTCATGTTAACAATAACAGAACACTTCTCTTTTTTGGTAGAGTTAGGAATGAAGAGGCCCATCTTTTGGGGTGGCTGAAAAATATCTGAGATGGAGTAAAATGAAAATAGAGTATTTTACATGATTATTTAAATTTTAAGTAATGTTTCTAGCTTCCAATTAGTTTGAAATTGAAGGCCTTGTAGTCTTTACCACCTCCTTCTAGAACATTCCTGCTTCCAGAAGGAGATTGAGAAAACCAGCAAAGAGCCACAGGCAGATGTGTTTTCCAGCACACTGTCTGGGGTGCATTTTGTTGAGCAGTTCCTGATATTTATGTGAAAAAGAGTATGACTGGGTCGCTCTTTCTTCTTACTGAGTTTCATCAGAGGTCGCCCTCACAGAAGTCAGAAGAAATGGGGTGTGTAGGAATTTGGGGCTGGTAAGTTATTTATTTACTTAACCATATTTTAAAGGCTGAAGAGACTTCCATAAAGACTGTGGAATGCATTGTCATAAGAGGTGGGCAAGCCAAGTTCTGTGACTACATTTTCCAAAGGATCAGGTCGTTTTGTGACCCATGCTATTCGTAGTTATGATTATACCTCAGGCTTGGGTAGAGCTTGAATTTGGGGGACAGGGTGGGGAAGAAGCGTTACCACCCTTCTCTCCTCAATCCCAACCTCTGAATCCCAAACAATACCCCCAGCTCCAAATATCCTTTGGAATAGAGGCATTGTAGGGAGAGAAAACCATCACAGAAGAGTTATGAAGACACACATCAGAGGACGTTTAGAGGGGGGTCTGCTGCTCTCCAAAGTAGAATCCCATGATGTCCTCGACAAGAGACCTAGAACACCAGTAGTACATGAAGAAGGACTATAATTGTAGAGATGGGATCCTGGTACTGACAGGCACTAGGGCTGTAGAGATTACCTCAAGCAATCCCCTCATTAAAAACAAAAACCAAAAACCAAAAATCCATGTGTAACTTGACATATTTTCATTTTTTTTTTAAGATTTTATTTATTTGACAGAGACAGAGACAGCAAGAGCAGGAACACAAGCAGGGGGAGTGGGAGAGGGAGAAGCAGGCTTCCCACTGAGCAGGGAGCCCGATGCAGGGCTCGATCCCAGAACCCTGGGATCATGACCTGAGCCGAAGGCAGATGCTCAACGACTGAGCCACCCAGGTGCCCCAACATATTTTCATTTTTTGGTAGATATAAGATATCCTCAGGGTATCTGCTCTGTAATATGCACCCACTCCGGACATTCATCTTATTTAATCCTTACAACCAGCCACTGAGGAAGGGGCTGTCATTGCCCATGTCTCAGAGTATGGAAACTGAGGCTCAGAGAGTTTAAGCCAATTGCTCAAGATCAGATAGCTGATTTGCTTCCACACCTATGGTCTGAATTATGAAGTCATCTAGCGTCCATGGAAAAAATGCATAAAGAGACAGTAATCCAATAAAACACTAAATTATCCCACCACCTAGGAGAAACTCCTGGTAGTACTTGGCATTCAACAGATATGGAAAAGGACAACCAGCCTGCTTAAGTGGCTTGCTTAGCATTCTGGTTTTGTCATTGTTGTTCCACAGAGCACTTTTCATGGTTAAGTGTGTAATGATTTGGGTAATATTTCTCTCCCCCAGTAGGCAATAAATTCTCTGAGTGAGGGGATTGTTTCGTTTTGCTCCTCTCTGTATCCCCAGGGCCTGGCTCACAGTGGACTCGCATCAACATTTCCAAATGAATAAATGAATGGACAGAGCTAAGTTGTGGCAGGTCCAGCATTTTTCCTGCCTTCCTCGAAGTTTTGTGACAGGAATTGGTTTTCCTTTGATCTCTGGGAGCAGAGAAGTGTCATAATCTTGTCCCCCCAGGGAGCTTGACCTCCTGATGACATCTTCAAGGCTGCAGTGAAATGTTGCTGGAACATCAGGTGTGTAGGGCCCTCTCTCTCCCATCCTCATCTCAGGGCAAAAAAAAAAAAAAAAGTCCCTTCCAGGTAGGAAGCCCCTGGGCCCCAGGAGGCAGGATCTGGATCCCATCTTGGAGCTTCAAGGAATAACTGAAGGGATGTGGCAGCCATGGGCCAATTGCGGGGGGGCCTGCGGGCCCGTAAGAGTGTATAATGAATGTGGACATGTGGCGGAAATGGTCGTGTGCGGGACTCCTCATTTAGAAAGTCTCCCCTGATGTGATATTCCTTATTGCAATGTGACTTGGGCCATGCCTTGGAATTTTCAAGAGAATCCAAGAAAAACAGGAAGGAAAATAAAACGTTCCTAGTGGGAATACTCTCTAGAATTGAAGAATAGATGCGATTCTCTGGCTTCTAGACAAAATAATTCAGTATGATGGTATTTTATGGAGAAGCATCTATCTCCCAGAGCAAAAAGAAGGGAAAAGTATTCTCTAATAGATCTATTGTGCCCTCGTTAACATACAGCCAGACTTCAAGGGACCCTTGCACTGAGGATTTCAGTGCAATTAATTACATAAATACCAAGACATGTAGTCTCCCCCCCAGACTAAAAGGTCTCTGGAACAATTAGGAGACTGTGGCCCCCTTGCCCCCCTGTCATGCACATGAATGTCACAGGCCTCAGCAGAGGACTTGGGGTGCTTTGATGCCCAATGTGCTCAATTTGGTTTCAGAGATTTCCAATTCCTTGTACCAAAGCACATGTCCTAAACAAACAAATAGCACTGGCACAGAATTCTCTAGCAGGCTGTGGAGACTTAATGACCTCAACTCAGTGGTCTTCCCACTGTTGAGAGCCTCCCAGATACTTGGCAGCATTAACATTCCTGGGATTGTATTTGGCCAGCCTTTGTAAAGGAGTTGAATACCGCCTCATTAGCTCAGGCTCGTGGGGCATTTGTGTCTCCGACAACAGTTTAATTATGGACATTGTTTACTAATCAGTATTACCGTGACAGACTAGAGGGCTAATCTGAAGATGAACACAATAGCTTGCTTTCTTTTTATTCTTTCAGCCAGTGAACGTAAGAGTTAAAACAAACCTGTTTTTGTAGCCCTTGTTTTCCCTAATAAGATTGGGGGACACATTCTGAGGCAGGCAAGGGTTTCTCCCTCTCTCTTCTTCAGTTTAACTTGAATTTAGCCTGCTTTGTCCCACACAGAGAAATGACAGCATTTGGAAAGGTGCCAGTTGGACAACCAGAAGATGAGGGGGACCGGCTCATTAGGACAACTGAATTTAGGAAACTTTGTCAGGAGCCTTTGTCAGCTGCCACGAAAGCCTCTTCTCAGAGGGGGTTTTGAAATCCCGAGGGGTTAACTTTACAGAAAGTCAAAGAACTGAATTAAAAATTTCCCTTTATGCACATTCGCTTTGCCACATATGTAGCTGAAGATTCAGCGTGTTTCTACTTAGCACATTGGGAACTGTGAGCACAAAGTATTGTGAAAACATTCCTTACTGGGGAGAAAAATGGGTCATTCTCTGTCTCCAGAACTTCAGGACTGATTCTGGGACATTTGTAGGAAAGTATTTTTGTCATTTGTTTTGATTAATTAAGGAAATAGCCTTGAGCATTGAAAGGCTTAATCCCTCCAACCTCTCAAATATTGGAGGTAAGAGGGTAGCAGTTGGAGAATTCAACTTTCCAAAGTCAGATTTGTCCCCAGAACAGAAGGTGAGGGAGGAATGTGGGTGACCGTGGCGAGTTTGGACAGGATCTTGGAGCCAGACCTGAGGTTGTCTTGCACATCACACTGGCTGGGTGGCAGGCTTCTGGAGGTGGATGAAAAAGTCAAGAAGAAGAAGATGTACTCTATTGCATAGATGTGGGCAGAAGCCTGGACCCCAAGCCCACCAGGAACACGCCTGTGTTTCAAATAAGCCTTGGCTGTGTTGTCGCCTGGGGGGACGGGGATCCTCAACTCCACTGACTGAAATAGGACATGGGCATGAAAATCCCTTTGCTCTTCACTACCGTTAGTGACCAGGAGTCTTTCACATAGTGCTGGAGACCCCGAACATTTGCATGACTGGGCCATGGGTGAGCAAGTTGGCAACCTGGGAGCCACACCAGCTGGTTGATGGGGGTTGTTTGCCCTGGTACACTTTATTTTTCTGTTTTTCAACTGATTTAGGAACTAACATAAAAATATTGAGATTTCACATGAAAATCTATGGTTCTGTCTTTGGAATCACTGGAGTCTCTGAGAGCCGGGCCAACATTCTCACAAGGGGATACACCTGTGATCTGTCTGTGGCGACAGCTGCATGCCTCCTGACCCCTAGAGGTCTGCATGTGTGCTCTCCTGTGCCCAGACCCTCCACAGCCATTCGGCCTTGCTCACTCAGGTCCCCGGCTGGCCCCACACACATGGTATACAAGGGGAGGGACCCTCTTACACGGGTGTTGGCTGTTACCATTTGGAGGATGTCCTTTCAGGTTAGAATTTCCCTGCCTCTTTCAGTATATGATACTTTGGTGTCGATGCACAGTAAGTCTCTCATACCCCAGTTCCTAGTATGAATTGTCTTGTCAGATGGCACCCGAGAGTAGAAGTATCTGTAAGGGTAAGAAGAAGGCTCAAGGAAAGGCACTTTGATCACTTTGTGATTGGGTTGAGGACGAGGACTGGGCAGAAGGCACAATCAAGAGCTGATTCCTCCACATTCATTTGTTTGAGCCTGATCCCAGGCACATGAATAAGAAGAAAGCTGTCTTGAGGCCTACTGTAGACTGAATGTTTGTGTCCCCTCAGAATCCATGCGTTGAATTCTAATCCCCAACATGATGGTAGTTGGAGGGAGGGCCTTTGGGAGGTGATTAGGCCTTGAGGGTGGAGCCTCATGAATGGAATTAGTGCCTTTATAAGAGACCCCAAAGAGCTCCCTTTCCCCTTGCATCCTGTGAGGACACAGCTAGGAGGTAGCCGTCTATGAACCAGGAAGCTGGTCCTTACCAGGCACTGAATCAGCCAGTGCCTTGATCATTGACTTCCCAGCCCAGGGACCTGTGAGAAATAAATGTCTGTTGTTTATAAGCCACCCAGTCTATGGTATTCTGCTATAGCAGCCCAAGACTAAGGTAAGACCCCTGGAGGCCCTCATGCCTCCTGTTTATTAATAGAGATACTGGAACTGTTTTACTTTCTTAGGTTTCTGGAGTATTTTGAGAGCGCAGAGAGAGTTATGTGGTGACGATAAGGAAAACAATTATGCAGATAGTTTTGAGCTCTATTGGTCATTATCGAAGTATTATAATCACATTATACTTTATAAGTATTATAATATATTTGGTCATTATACAAGTCACCTTGATTTAGCCACCACTTAGAAGAGCAAAGATGACTATTTTAACTTAACCTCCTCTTAATTCTCCAGTATTAAGAGTGTTAGAGTGGCCAGAAGCAAAGAGCCAGAATAAGGAGGGGAAAAAGGGATGGGCTTGCACAGTCCCTTCTTCCACATCCTGGAGCACTGGCCCCGCAGAGCAGTCACACGGGCCTTGCCCCATGGTTCAGTCTGCCAGCATCCCCCTCAACTGTGTTTGTCCCACTTGCAATAACTAGTCTCAGAATTTCTTATTTGATTCCGCCAATCCACACGGTGTGATTCAGCTTCTTAGAAGAATAAATCAACATTTTCAAGCCTGCTTGGAGTTATTTTAACTAGCCTCTCTCCATTAAAAAATGGCC
Source organism: Halichoerus grypus (assembly GCF_964656455.1). NCBI lineage: Eukaryota > Metazoa > Chordata > Mammalia > Carnivora > Phocidae > Halichoerus > Halichoerus grypus. Next base: position 108,036,065 of record NC_135719.1, on the reverse strand, counting down.
CGCAGTGTGATTTGGCCCAGTGCTAGGATGGAGGCTCAGTGTTGGAGACATATTTGCCTTTAAAATAACATGGCCGCAAGGAAATGCACCTCTTTGTTGGCCGTGCACGTGTTTTCTTAGGAAATTGAAAGGACTTCTCTCTGAGTCACCTTAGCTGCTCTTGTGAGTCATTTCTGAGACTCAGGGAGAGAAGGAGGACAGAGAAGCAGGCGATGGAAAGGCCTGGGCAGACTGCACCCTGGCTGCTGGGACCTACCTCATACTGCTCTGGCCTACTTTTGACTTGGTGACATGTGCCTAGACCTCCTCTGGCCTCGAGGAAACTCAGAAGTGAGTAGACAGATTTTCTACCAGGCAAGTGTGTTTAGGTGTGTCCTGTTTTGTAGCTTTGTACAAAAAGCACTGTAGCTTTTCCAAGACCACCAGACCTGATCCTACCCCTTTGAGGTTGGTGCCAGGTAGACGTGGCCTTCTGCTGCAGCACCTATGTCCTCTGCCAGCAGCACAAAGAGGCTGCCTGCATCTTTGTGCTTGTCCATGAGATGTACGTGGATTTGGGGCTCCTTGAGTCCCAGCAGAACTGGTGACCTATCCTTCTTCCCTCTTCGCTTGTGACTCGGAAGCCCCCACAGTCCCCAGACCTTTTGCCTCTCCATCTGACAACTGCTCAGGCATATTTCAAAGGTGTAAATTACTTGGTGAGATCTCTCTCTGGAAATGTGCATTTCTAGTCTTGTGGTTCCCTGGAATCAGAATAAGTGCATTCTAAATTTCGTGTCACTATTTGTTAGTTTGGTGAACTTGGGCAACTTAACGTAACCATTCTCATATGATGGAGATTTTAATAGTGGTGACTATGGCTTGCTTCACTCATTTGCAGAACTCTACTTCACAGGGTTTTGTGGGAATTAAATGAAATAATTTCTGTAAAGTACTTGGGTACCAAATGGATTAGGTGGGTAAAGGAAATGGGTAGAGTAATGGGTACTGAACACCCATTGAGTATTTAGTAAATGCTACTATTGCTGCATCTTCATGGATGTGGGAGCTGAAATGTGCACTGTTAAACATCCTGGGGTGTGAATCATTGAAAAACTTCATAGCTGCTGGGGGTGTCTGAACCTTCCAAACCAGGCCTGGGGGCAAGTCTTCCTGGCAGGTATCTCATGCTGACCTCATGCTGGTCTGTAAGGGGGAAAGGTTGTTGCTGGTGAAGGGAAAGGCTCGGAGGGAGATTCCAAATTCACCAACCAGTTTTCAGTCAGCTGGCTGGGCCCAGGGTCTTAGGCTGCAGCAGTATCCGACTTCTTAAACGATATGAACTTCTGCTTCCTTCTGCACTGCATCCTTGGACAAATTAAAAGAAGTGTACACACAGAACTCTTTGGCCAGTGTTCACAAGCTGAGCCAAGTTCAGAGCTGAAGGTTAGACACAAAATAGCAAACAGAAGCAAAGCAGACAGGCGCTCACACCTGGCTGCTAAGAATGAACAAAACAGATGCCCGGAAAGTCGGGAAGAATTTGTATGTGAATGCAGAGTCTTATGGATTTACCATTTTTACTCCAGCAGCTCCTAGAAGACTTTCAAAGTGAGGGAATGCCCCCTTAGGATTTCTGGAGCAGTCGGGCACCTGCGTGGGGAGCCACGCCCAGTGATTCCCGGGAGGACTCTGATTTATGGAGAGAGGGATTCTGAGCTCAGCTGCATTCTTGTGGCTGGGATCAAAAGGGCTTTCTCACTGACCACAGATCACAACCCAGGAATCCTCCCTAGACAGCACATTCCTGAGAACAAATGCGGCCTTGGCCATAGCCCATGGGGTGGAGTAAGACTGGGAGGGCACATAATCCAGGGGGATGGCATTTTTAATACCCTAAATCCAGGTTTTATGTATCTCCCAAACAAGAGAACTGCAGGTTTGGGGAAAGTTACAATCTTCCCTTCTTATCTAAGGGCAACTGGTTTAGTGGAAAATAAGCTAACCTGAATTCTCATCCTGACAAATTACTTTACTTTTTTGGGACTACATTTCATCATCTGTGAAATGGGTATCTTGGGTTATAATCAGAAGGATGTTTTTAGGCAGTTTGCCACAATCCTCACCGCTCCCTATTGTCTCATCCATGCCTTGCTTTACTCATGTACTCCCTGACCCCATTAGGAATTTAAATTTGCAATCTCTGGACTAGATAATCTCTAAGCCCTGTTCTTCCCCTCCCCCCACCAACTCCCCAGCTGTAACTTTCTTGAAAATCGTAGTTGGGAATAGATTTTAGAATATTTGTTTATATAGGCAGGATGCTCATGTGTCTTCTGGACCAAGGTTCTTGCATCAGTGGGAGAAGGGAATGGACACAACTAGGGCTGGGGATGGGCTAGGCATGATGGTGTCAAGTCTGGCAATTCCAAAGCAGAGAAGAGCATCAGTGGGAAGTGGGAAAGCCTGTGTACAGGGTTGACACACCCAAGATATTCCACTGTTTGCTTTTCCTGAATCTTTTCAAGAGTTGGCTTGCTCACCTGTTCCAGGGCAACTTGGCCTTGAAAGCATCATTGAAGTTGTACTTTCTCCTCTGATGGGGTGTGTTAACCTGGCAGAAGAAAAGGATGCTGGGCTTCCTCCTGCCAGGCAACACCACTGATGCAATTCTCAGTTGCCTACATCTGTAATGAAAAGAAGAAAAAAAGTGCTTAATATAATTAGAACTCCAAATCCCCTTTTGGAAGATGGAAGAAATATTGTACCCAAAATGAGCTAGTGTAAGGAGGAGGAGGCTGTACAGAACTCCCTTTGTTTTTATTCCATTCTTGATGAAGTTACAGCCAAGGATTTTGTTTGGTGAAGAAACAAATTGTATAATACTTGTAAGTCTATAGAGACAGTACCAGTCATATTGGGTTGTATTTTTGGCACAGTAGCTTGAAGTTGTACTTAGATAAGAATCCTGTACCTAAGAGTAAAGTTGATACTTTGGTTAATTACAGATTTATCTCTTTCAATCTATTAAGATTGAACATTTGATAATTATGTGGTGTTGATAACTTGTCTTTCTCCCCAACCATGGGGCCAAGAGAAGACATATGGGTAGGGGGCTGGGTGGGTGGGGAAGAGTATTATAATGGGAGTATATGATTAATGGCTCTTAGCTCATCATATTATATCCAAAACCCAAGAAAAATAATATTCTGAATATACAACCATTAGCAGAGGGATGAGATCTCACTCAGATTGGGGACATTGGAAAAAAGAATAATGCATGCCTCTACATCCAACATTTTCTTATTTGTATTAGTACATTTGTCTTACAGCTTTCTTTCTGCAAAGAGAACTCACTGAATCAAGGAAGGTAGGCTATCCGTTTGGAAAGTGGGCTGTGCTAAGTACTGGAATAGAGAAACAAGACCCCTTGGGGATTCTAGCAATCCAGTGAGTTAAAAGAGACTCTTCCAAAGCAGGCCTTGTTGGTGGCCCATAATACAGCTAAGTGTCTATATTTCCGGGGCTTAGAAAGACTCTGAATATAGAAGGAACTTTCACTTTGCAATGAAAAGATCTTTCAAAAAATAAAACACTTATATTAATTTACAGGGATATAGATGAATTAGTCACTTGTCTACATATAGATGTAGATTTTTAACTAACTAACTAATTGATTGATTGATTAATTAATTAATTTTTAAGTAGGCTGCAATGTGGGGCCCGAACTCACATCCCTGAGATCATGACCTGAGCTGAGATCAAGAGTCAGATGCTTAACAGATTGAGCCACCCAGGAGCCCCAGATGTAGCTTATTAATGTAGTTTATATACCTATTCAAAATCACCTACCATATAAAATAATTTAAATTAGAAATACTGCATTTTTCACTATCAAAGTTTATGAAACAATTTTATTAAAACATTTCACCTATATCTGTGACATCCAATCCTTCTGAGTCTTCTAACATGATTTGAAACTGCACATAGTCCTCACCTCTCTGTTTCAGATACAGCTGTGGTTGAAATCTGTTCATCCCAAGCCACAGTTAGCCATTTACAGAATATTAGAGTTATTTTGTTTTTTATTCATTCTCTACATGTATAGTTGTGATCTCCACAATGTAACCTTTACTCTATGACTTTTATTTTTTATTTTTTATTAAGTTCAATTAGCCAACATATAGTACATCATTAGTTTTTGATGTAGTGTTCAATGATTCATTAATTGCATATAAAATTGTCTTTTGAAAAGCTCCTTTGCAATGATACATAATATTTGCGATTAATCTGGACTAACTTTTTCTCTCTGCCTTTTTTTTTTTAAACCAGCTCTATCAGATGAATTGTGTAAATATCTCAGATTAGTTTTGTGTTCTATTAGTCTAATTGTTTATTGTTTGATTAAATAATGTAATTGAGAGCATGCTCTGTAAATATAAAAGTCCCCCACTCCTACACATGCATACCCTCACTGCTCTAAAAGTCCTCTGTGCTCCACCTATTCACTCTTCCCCACAAACCCCTAGCAACCGCTGATCTTTTTATTGTCTCATTAATTTTGCCTTTTCTAGAATGTCATATAGTTGGAATCATACTGTATGTAGCCTTTTTAGTTTGGCTTCTTTCACTTAGTAGTATGCATTTAAGTTTCCTTCCTGTCTTTTCATGGCTTGATAGGTCATTTACTTTTAGCACTGAATTAATATTCCATTATTTGGATGTAGCACAGTTTATCATCTACACAAGGACATTTTCGTTGCTTCTAAGTCTTGACAGGTATGAAGAAAGCTGCTATAAACATGCACGTGTGGGCTTTTTATTTGTTTGCTTATTTGTTTTTTTTTCATAGACATAAGTTTTCAGTTCATTTGGGTAAATACCAAGGAGTGCAATTGCTGGATCATATGGTAAGAATATGTTTGATTTGTAAAAACTGCCAAACCGTCTTCAGAGTGACTGTACCATTTTCCATTCCCACTTGCAATGAATGAGAGTTCATGTGCTCCACATCCTTGCCAGCATTTGGTATTGTCAGTGTTCCAGATTTTAGCCATTCTAATAGATGTGTAGTAATATCTCATTATTGTTTAATTTATATTTCCCTGATGACATATGATGTGAAACATCTTTTCATATGGTTATTTGCCATCTGTATATCTTCTTTGGTGAGGTATTTGTTAAGATCTTTGGCCCATTTCTTAATCAGGTTGCTTGTTTTCTTGTTGAGTTTTAAGAGTTCTTTGGATAAAAATCTTTTATCAGATGGGTCTTTGCAAATATTTTGTCCCAGTCTGTGGCTTGTCTTCTCATTCTCTTCACACTGTCTTTCACAGAGCAGAAGTTTTTTATTTTAATGAAGTCTAGCTTATTAATTATTTCTTTCATGGATCATGCCTTTGGTGTTGATTCGAAAAAGTCATTGCCCAACCCAAAGTCATCTAGGTTTTCTCCTATGTTGTCTTCTAGGAGTTTTATAGTTTTGCTTTTTATATTTAGGTCTGTGATCCATTTTGAGTTAATTTTTTGAAAGGTGTAAGGCCTATGTTGAGATTCATCTTTTTTTTTTTTCCTGTGGATGTCCAGTTGTTCAAGCACCATTTGTTGAAAAGATTTTCTTTGCACCTTTGTATTGTTTTTGTTCCTTTGTCAAAGATCAGTTAACTATATTTATGTAGGTATATTTCTGGGTTCCCTATTCTGTTCCATTGATCTGCTTCTCAATTCTTTTGCTGTTACTACACCGTCTTGATTACTATAACCTTATAGTAAGTCTTAAAGTCAGATGTCAGTCCTCCAACTTTATTCTGCTCTTTCAATATTAAGTTGTTATTCTGGGTCTTTTGCTTCTTAAACTTAAGAATCAATTTGTCAATATCTAGAAAATAACTTGCTGGGATTTTGATTGGGATTGCATGAAATTTACTGATCAGGTTGGGAAGAACTAACATCTTGACAATATGAATCTTCCATGCATATGGAATATCTCTCCATTTATTTAGTTTTTCTTTGATTTTATTCATCAGAGTTTTATAATTTTCCTCATATAGATCTCATACATACTTTGTTAAATTTATACCTAAGTGTTTCATATTTTGAGTGCTAATATAAATGGTAATGTGTTTTTTAATTTCAAATTCCACTTGTTTGTTGCTAATATATAGGAAAACAATTGACTTATGTATGTTAACCTTGTACCCTATAACCTTGCTATAATCATTTATTAGTTCTAGAATTTTTTTTGGTGAATTCTTTCAAATTTTCTACATAGATGATCATGTCATCTGTGAACAAAGACATTTAATTTTTTTCTTCTCAGTCTGTATGCCTTTTATTTCCTTTTCTTGTCTTATTGTATTAGCTAGAACTTTCAGTAAGATATTGAAAAAAAGTGGTGAGAGGAAACATCCTTGTCTTGTTCCTGATACTACTGGGAAAGCTTCAAGTTTCTCATTACTAAGTATGATGTTAGCTGTAGGGTTTTTGTAGATATTCTTTATCAAGCTAACATCATAGTTCATGGACAGGCATTGGATTTTGTCAAATGCTTTTTCTGTATCTATCAATATAATTGTGTGATTTTTATTTTTTAGCCTGTTGATGTGATGGATTATATTAACTGATTTTTGAGCATTGAACTAGCCTTGCATATCTGGGATAAGTCCCACTTAGATGTGGTGTATAATTCTTTTTACCCATTGTTGGATTTGAGTAACTTGTTTTTAATCCGGTGCTTCCCAAATAGATTTCACTATGGAACCCTTTGCATAAAGCAACTGCTAACAGATTGTGTAACAGCAGGCCTGTGGCACTAATCTCTCAAGAAAAAGTGGAGAGAAAGAAATGAAGAGGAGAGATGCCACATAGAATCTGGAAGGGTCCCCATGGTCTTTAGGGAATATGTATAGGCACTTTCAGGTACATGTAGGAAAAAGTCAAGCATCAGAAGACATTTCTTTTGTAAAGAGGAATCTTAGTATTTTGTGTGCTCCTCTAGGGTACCTGGTTATGCTAGAGTCGGCTGCCAGGAGCATGTGTCTGTGAGGCCTGTAGAGACACCTAAGAGAGACCTGGATCTCCTTTCTGACAAAGGAGACCAATAAGTACAGCCCCATTACTTCTGAGAAAGCAGGGGAGACCTGTGAAGGGGTAAAGGTGGTAAGTGAGGGATGGTTCCTGGTGTCACATGAGGTGACATCACTCAAAATATCTATCTTGGGACCAAGACTCTCCCCCCCCCCCACCTCTCTCAACCCTGGTCTCAAGAAAACCTTTCCTGCAGAAAAGGAATTTTGGAAACATTATTTAAATGCACAGCAGCCCCTTTTTTTGTAACTTGATGAAAAATTTTAAACCTTGTGGGAGGAGGACGCTTTCCCTAGCATGACATAGTCACCAGCCACGGCAGAAGAATGACTTGGTTTACCTGCCTCTTGGTGACTTCAGACAGAGAGTGCTAGGAGCACAGCTTTAGCCAGGAAGGGTAATACCCCTGTGAACCATGTGGGGAGCACAGAACATAAAGAAAGAGAAGAGATTCCAGGGGATGGTAAAGAGGAGGGGCTAAAATGGTGGACAAAGAGCCTTGGTGAGACGCAGAGAAGACCCTTGAATAGGAAGGAAGGTGCTGTGGACTGTATAAGTCAGATCCCACAGCCACACATTTCTTTAGGTCACCCTAAAATTGATATATCTAGGGCAGAAGTCCCCAAATATCATTGGTGACCAAGAAACCGTAGATAACCTTTGAAAAAATGCAATTCCAGGGAGCACCCCAGGAAATTCAGAATCAGTAGATATGTCCTGAATGGGTTTTTAACAAGTTCCCCAGGTGATTCTGTGTGCATCCAGGTTGAAGGACCACTAATGTGAAAGAGGGGCAAGACTTTATATTGAAAATATTTCTTGAATTTAAAAATATCTGTTGTGAAGTAAACTTGGAGAAATTAAAATGCACTCTCTTAAACTCATAGTGCTGTTTATTAAATGCAGAAATCTTATTTTAAAAAAATCAAACAATTGCACTTACTGAATGTTTTAAAGAATCTCTTATTCATCCATTTGCCTGCAGACCTGGATCCTCCCCTTTCTCCTCTACTCCCATCCCTTTCCTCATTTGTCCTTGTTTGAGACAATTTCCAATTTGTAATTTTAATTTTTTGCTCTTGCTTGGATTATCTACACTTTGATACTTTTTAAATAATCTTACTCCCCATTTTTGAGTCATTGAACTGGAAATGGTCAGGGGCCACTTTTCTCATTTTAGTAATAGCATTCATGATACCGGAGAGCTGGACTCTATCCTCAGAGGTCAATTTCATGCAAGTCTCACCAGGCAAATCCATCTGAAAGGAGATTCTGGCCAAGAGGGAACACACTGCAAACTTGACACCTCCAATCAACCTCATTTATGGTAGTTCCCTTTTAGATTTTGTCATTTGCAATAGACAGCTGTCTTATATTTCCTGTGTCATTTTCCAGAAATTTTGCACAAGATGTTTGTGCCTCAGTTTCTCCATCTGTAAAATTGAGGCTATCATGTAATATTACACATTATAAACTTTTTGGAAAGGATATTGTAAAGCAAGTGTGGCTGGTTCAAGTGTAACTAACCCAAAATGTGTTTATCATTTAGAATGGAAATCTGCAAAGAACAATTTGATAGTAACTGCATTTTCAATGAGCGGCTTGAGGTCACAGTTCATAAACTAGTCCTGCACCAGTTGGGTCGTTTTCTGCAGAATTTGTAAACTGAAAAGATGGAATGCTCTCTGCTGTGTAAATTTTGCCTCTGCTATTTCTTACGACTGCTTTCCCTAGAGCATAAGTGACCAAAGCAGCAGAGTTAGTAGAGAAAACAGGTGTGCTTGTTCAAAGGAGGAAAGTAAGTGTATTCATGAAAATGATCTTCTCAGCACCCCGGCCTCTCTCCAGGAGAGATTCACAATCCAGGCATCCCTATGGGCACAACCAACTGACTGGTGCAGAGCTGGCTCCTTGCATGGATTTTTCAACTTGTAGCTTAGCAAGTTCAGGACCAAAGATTGACTGCTGCCTGCAGCATAAAAGATGCATGCTTGTTCTTTGTGGCACTGCAGAGTTCCTTTGGTTTTAGCTTGTTGAGATTTTGCCAGTTAGAGTAAGAGAACTGTGCTTACCTGGGTACCTGCCTTCAAAACTTGAACCTTAGAGATGCTCATTGGTAAGTAAGGCAGATCAGGAATTTATGTTTTCATTTCATTTCAAAGCTATTTCTTTGAGAATCTAGGGCTATAGGGGATGGCAAACCAGGGCCAAAGCATAAGGGATCTTAATGTTTAATCTTAAAGGAGCATAGCAGACTCTCAAAGGGATGCCTACACAGTGCCTAAAGGGTCACATTTTCTTGGTGAAGACAATAGGGCCCAGGTTCTGTCTGGTCTTAAGATTTGCAGGTTTGGAAACTGGGTTTTGTCAGAACCTAGAAACTCTTGAAAACCATCTCATGCCCACAAAACTAACAAGGGACGATGGCTTGACTTATGCTGAAAAATTATCTGCCAAGTGGACTGGATACTCTTACTGGTGGGATGAAATATTTGTAGTAATTTACAACAAGAAATACAACTCTCAAGGGTACCAGGCATTTATACCAGCTTTCCTAACACTTATCTCTGTAGGATGGCTACAGAGGAGGCTAAAACATAATCAGAAGGTTGTATGTTGAACATGGACACTGATCTTGTCAATATCAACATTGAGTGCGTCTAGTCATATAACCTGATGTGTCTGTCTACAGTATCAGAATTCATGCCAACCAAACTGGATATTTGAGCCAGGGGGTCAAGACCTCTTCTGAAAGGGGTAGTGTTGGAAGCTTCCTGTCACATTTGAATTATCTCATTTTTTTCTGTATTCAGATGACAAATTTCTTTCCTCCCTCAGTGTTTCTCAAATGTGTCCTATGGTTCACTAATCCTACCTGATTCTTTGGGAAAAAAGGATTTTGTGGTTGAAAAATTCACCACTGCATACCGTATCTCATTTTATGGGTTCACTATGCTCATTAGCACTTTTCTCTAGGAAAGCAACTTTGCTTAGTAGGATAGGGAAGATTTTCTGAGAACCTACATGAACCATTACGAGTTCATATTTGTAATGGCTTTTAGGGGTTAGCAGGTGGTGTGGTGGAAAAAGGCCAAGCTTGACATAAAAAAACCTGGGTTCAAATTCCAACACCGTCCTGGTGTTACATTGGGCACCTGACTTCAGCTCTCCAAACTTCAGATTCATTTTTATCAATTCAAATGGGGATAATGATGCCAGTTTGTAATGTCATCATAAGGATTAAGTAATGATTGGATAACATCCAACAGCTCTAATCACTGTACTGAGTCTTTTACATGCTTGTTTCTTATTAATCTTCCTAAACAATTCTATGTAGTAGGTGCAGCAGAAGCAGAAACTAAGGTGTAGGGAAATAAAGACACATGACTAATAATAGTGGACCTGGAATTTGAATCTAGAAGTCTATTTTCTTTCCTACAATGCTACATGCAGAAGCCTAGAATCTAGCACATAAGTATTTTATATATGTTTTCTTTTTATTTAACATAATGACTAGACTGATTCATGTTAAGTATGAAACTGTGGAAAAAGGCAGAGAAGATAACCCTTTGGGGAAGAAAAGCTCAAGCCAGGGAAACCCTATATATTGCTTAACATAAATTTTTTATTAGACTGTGTTTAGGAAGGTCCGCATGATGTTGGTAATCACTGCCTATAGATTTTTGGTTTTGTTTTGTTTATATACTATTATACTGGATTGAATGTTCCATATTGTCAAACTGTGTCATATCTTATAGTGAACATTTGTGGTCACCCAACCTTTTGGTGATTTCCCATATATGAGGCTTACCTTTCCAATGTAGAAGGCAGAAAATGCATATCTTAGATTACTCTGTGGCCAGGGGGCAGGTCTGTGACCTGGGCTCTATGACACAGCCCATGCAAGGTAGATTTTGCTAAAGTTGATGGAAGAGATATGCAGGGGAGGTGACAGTGGCGTATTTCCTGGCCTCCAGTCCTAAGGGTCTTAGGTATTGAGTATTGGTGCAGTGGTATTTTCCTTAGAGACATCCTTATGCTGTGGCTGAGCATTATTCCTGGCCATGTAGCTTCAGGGTTTGGCTTCCTGGCCCTTCTGGATAGTCCTGAGATATGTACTACTGTTTAATCAATTCCCTTTTTCCATTTAAACTTGCCAGAATGGATTCTGTTGTTTATAACTCAAAATTGTCACTGATAACACTGTCTCGTTGCAGTGCCCGATCCTCTACTGGGTATATGGTAGATTCTCAAAGAATAATTGCTGAATGTGTAAATGGAGGGCAATTGTGAAACTGTTTAATGGTGGTGGTGGTGGTGGTGATGGTGATGGTGATGGTGTGTGTGTGTGTGTGTGTGTGAGAGAGAGAGAGAGAGAGAGACCCCTGCTCTATCACTTTTCTTAGCTTTGATCTCAATCCCTTGGAAACTTTACGTTGGGGTTTGGTATGATACATTTTTGTTTCTGCCTGTGACTTTGGAATGTAGGAGCATTGTAAATATTAAGTCCATTCTTCACTTTGTTTTGAGGGGCTGTTACTGAAGATATGTGGATAAATTTATACCAGGTTTTCCTCCTTTAGAATTATGTGGACAAGTTTTCCTCATTTCTGCTTGTCAGAAGAAAATTTGGAATGTATGAGGTCTGGGGTTAACTTTTGAGTTGAAGTTGACATTTTTCTAGTTAAGAATCTTCCTGAAAATTGCTTCATTCTTCGAGAGATGTTTAACAATGAGTCTCAAAGAGTCACAGAAAGTCACAGAAAGAGTTTTCAAATTCATCATTTTTGTTTCATATTTAAAAATATATTTTATTGTTTATAAGGGATTATTCAGAAATTGATCCAATTTAGTCTTACATTTTGTGGTAGTTAAGGGATAGTAGATCCTTGCTTGACATCCATCCTTTAGACCCTAGGAAGCCCCAAATAACAAAGTTTTATGCCTGAATAACATTTAAGATTTATTCCAGAAGCTATATAAAATGGGACATTTATGTGTTGGGCCAAACTTTCACTTAGTTGCCTTAAAAATTTTGTAGTTCTGTTGGAACATCCATTGGTTTCTTGGGGATATCCTTGAAGAGGAGGTTTTAAATAGAAAAGCCTTACTAAATTTTGGATTTGGCATTCTACTCAGAAAGAGGCAAAAGGAGGACAGTGAGTAGCAAGGAAGGAAAGCAGAAGATCATATCACCACCTCCCCTCTCTCTCAGGCCAGAAGGAAGACTGGCTTCCCCGGGGGAACCCACCATTCCTGTCTGGTCCCTACTACACATAACACTTAAGACCTTCTCCAAGAGAAATGTCTCTTTCCTGAAGTTTTAAGATACCTTCTGTATAATTTGGTTATTTTTGGTTCAGATAGATGTTAATTAAGGGAAATTTCACCCAAAATAGCTAACACATATGAAGTTGTTTTGTGAAGGTTATTTTTTCCCTAGAGGAACAAAAAAAAGAGAACTGATGGCCTTGTAATCACACACTAGGATGCTCTTAAGGGTCTGGCTTATCTGGAAAGAGGACATTTAACAGATAAAGTCGACACTCCATTTTAATCCCACCCCCAGCAGAGTCAAGTTTTTGTGGCATTTCTCTTTGTCAGGAATTAAGGCTGAAATGTGCAAGAAACAGGTTTTTGTTTTTAAAACAACAGCTGCTAAGCAATCACTATCATCTACCTTCTGTTACCAAGTTTTGGGCAGATAGTGGCCGAGTGGGTACTTCCAGGAGCTCTCCCATATTTTGGTGCTTTGATCCCACAATAATCTTTGAACATCTGTTTTTATACCCACTGAGTTGTTTCTCCTCTCATGTTTAAATAATGCACACACAATTTTATAATTCTGCAAGGGAAGTATAGTGGGAAACAGTATATTACTGTGTTTATAAAAAAAAAGTGCAATGGAAATAAATACTAATGTATAGTATTTCTTTCTTGGCATATCTGAATTAGATTCTTGCTAATTAGTTATATGTATATATATGCATATATAATACATATGATAAGATATGTATCATATTATATATATAAAGCACTAATATTTTAGTATATATGTTCAATCTAATTTTTTTTAAGATTTATTTATTTATTTGAGAGAGTGGGCATGTGCAGGGGTAGGAGGCAGAGGCAGAGAATCCCAAGCAGACTCCCCACTGAATGTGGAGCCCGCTTGGGGCTCGATCTGATCCCATGACCCTGAAATCACGACCTGTGCCGAAATCAAGAGTCAGACGCTTAACTGACTGAGCCACCCAGGCACCCTGTTCCATCTATTTTTTGTGCTTGGATATATGTATGTGAGTATACTAGTGTGGGCTGAAAAATTATAATCATACTGTACTTGCTATTTTGTAATTTGTGTTTTTCTACCATATCATATCTCATTTTCTATTTTGTTAAATACCCTTTTAAAAATGATAATACTCTAGGGGTGCCTGGGTGGCTCAGTTGTTAAGCGTCTGCCTTCAGCTCAGGTCATGATCCCAGGGCCCTGGGATTGAGCCCCGCATCGGGCTCCCTGCTCCGCAGGAAGCCTGCTTCTCCCTCTCCCACTCCCCCTGCTTGTGTTCCCTCTCTCGCTGTGTCTCTCTCTGTCAAATAAATAACTAAAATCTTTAAAAAAAAATGATAATACTCTAATATAAGGAGGTACCACACTTTATTTAGCCAATCTCTGAATGTTAGACATGTATTTGTGTTTTAGGTATTCTAAAAAGCATATTTTTAATGTAAAAATCCTTGGATTTATCTCTGGTTAGGTTGTTGGGATATATTCCTAGAAATGGGATTGACAGGTCAAATGGTATACATGTTTTGACACATATTGCCAAATTGCCTCTAAAAGGTTGAAACAACTTTCACTCTTACTCATATTGTATATACATGTTAGTTTTTCTCTCTGTTTGTATTTACTGGTTATTATTGCTTTTCTAACCCCTAGCCATTTGTTAGACAAAAAAGAAAGTATCTTGTTGTTTTTAAATTTGTGTTTTGAGATGTGATAGTCTTATCTTCTATGTCATGGTTCCTAGAAACTCTTAGTTTTTCCTACTTAGCTTGTTTTAAAAGGGACAGACACTGCAGTGTTTCATATAGGGTAAAAGTTTATGTAGAAGTTTAAAGCTATGGTTGAGTAGAGAATCTACAGTTCTGTGGATGTCCAACTGTTATAATAAATACAGATAATATAAAATGGGCCACTTATATTGTTTCTGAATGCAGATCTTAGAAATGTATTGCCATTTGCAACGACGTGGATGGAACTGGAGGGTATTATGCTGAGCGAAATAAGTCGATCAGAGAAAGACATGTATCATATGATCTCACTGATATGAGGAATTCTTAATCTCAGGAAACAAACTGAGGGTTTCTGGAGTGGTGGGGGGTGGGAGGCACGGGGTGGCTGGGTGATAGACAATGGGGAGGGTATGTGCTACGGTGAGTGCTGTGAATTGTGTAAGACTGTTGAATCACAAACCTGTACCTCTGAAACAAATAATACATTATATGTTAAAAAAAAGAAGAAGATAATAGGAAGGGAAAAATGAAGGGGAGGAAATCGAAGGGGGAGACGAACCATGAGAGACTATGGACTCTGAAAAACAAACTGAGGGTTCTAGAGGGGAGGGGGGTGGAGGGATGGGTTAGCTTGGTGATAGGTATTAAAGAGGGCACGAATTGAATGGAGCACTGGGTGTTATACACAAACAATGAATCATGGAACACTACATCAAAAACTAATGATGTAATGTATGGTGATTAACATAACATAATAAAAAAATAATATATGATAAAAAAGAAATGTATTGTATAATCAAATAAACTCAATGCGAAATTGAACAGAGATTTTTTTGGGGGGCTAACACCTGAGGAGATGTATCTGTGAATTCAAGGCTGTGTTAAACTTGGCTCAATCAAGATAACCAGATAGCAGCTTTCAAAGGAATGTAACACCCATCGGAACATATTTCTGTGTTCCCTCTTTCCCCATAAGCCTTTGGAACTTACATATGTGCACATGCTTTTTTGAAGTAAAACTATGGTGTTTCTGGACAATATGCAAACAGAGTCACTTTGGGGTCAGCTCTTCATCTCCTACTGCTTCAACTGTGGCCTGAAGGTTGGGAAGAGAAATTATTATCCAGTTTTGTCACACAGCGAAATCATTGTAATGTAGCTAGGGAATGCAAACAGATTCTCTCAAAGCCTGGAGATTTATGCCTTTGATAGAGCTCTGAGAGAGCAACCTGCAGCCCTCAGCTAGGAACCAAATAGATGGCTAGTGGATAAGGGACCACCACAATTGGACAAAGCAGTTCTTGCCTTTATCCTAACATACTCCATCTAGTTGCTTTCCTTGACCATTCCCTACTTCTCAATCAAAAGTTAGTCCCCCCTCTGTGCATGTCTCTATCCTGCCACTGGCTACACTGGATGCTTTGTGATTATATTTTCATCAATCTGCTCAGGTACTACACTGTGAGTCTCCTGCTTACCCATTTTTATACTTTAAGTCCATAATACAGTGCTTCCTGCATACCGGCACCAGTATTTGCATGATCTTTCCGGGATAAGGTTATCAGCCTTTGGCTCCTCTGCATGTTGCTCAGAAGGGCAGCTTCGAGTAGCATGGAGGCAGAGGCTTTGCTAGACCTGAGTAGCTCCTGGAGTCTGCTGTGTTTCACCTTAGACTCAACTCCTGCATCACCCTCTGAGACTTTGATTTTTTGAGACCAGTTTTCTTTGTCACTATTGAAATATCACAGGAGTAATAAAAAAAAAAAACACCTTTATTGAGACCTGTTTGATATTAATAATAGGAAAAGAGCAGATATTTTGAGAATTCATTTAAAGATAGCACGAAGTGAAGACTTTGAGTTTATCTGTAACCTCAAAGGATGGGGAAGGGACTGTTGCAAGGTATCGCAAGCATTTCTTTTATTCTTCTAAAGAGATGGTTGTGTTCTAAACACCCCAGGGCAGCCCTGCCCAGGGGGCCTCTTAAATCAGCTACAGGGTCCAAGTGTTCCAGTCAGTGCAGCGTTCCATGCACCTGTGAGGAGTGCAAGATGTCTTTTGTGTAAAGCCCAAAAGTTTGATTTTAGCTTATCTGGAAAATATCATTAATAGCTCAAATAGAAATAAGTGTTGTCGAGGAGGTGGAGAAAAGGGAGCCCTGGTGCACTGTTAGGTGGGAACATAAATTGGTGCAGCCACAGTGGAAAATAGTATGGCAGTTCCTCAAAAAAATGTAAAATAGAACTGCTCTACAATCCAGCAATTCCACTTTGGGGTATTTAGCCAAAGATAATGAAAACACTAATTTAAAAAGATATATCCACCCCCAGGTTCACCATAGCATTATTTATAGTAGCCAAGATATGGAAGCAATGTAGGTGTCCATCAGTAGATGAATGGATAAAGAAGATGTGTGGGGGTGTGTGTGTGTGTATAAATATTACTCAGCCACAAAAAAGAATGAAATCTTGCCACGTGCAACAACATGGATGGACTTAGAAGATACTATGCTAACTGAAATAAGTCAGAGAAAGACAAATACTGTATGATTTCACTTATATGGGGAGTCTAAAAAACAAAACAAATGAAGAAAACAAAATAGAAACAAACTCATAAATACAGAGAATAAAACAGTGGTTGCCAGAGGGGAGGGAGATGAAAGGATGGGCCATAGAGGTGAAGGGGATTAAGTGGTATAAACTTTTAGTTATAAAATAAGTAAGTCTGGGGATGTAAAGTGCAGCATAGGGAATATAGCAACAAATTTTAAAGAGGAGTTCAAATGAGCAGTAAAGTGACTTAAAAAAATGCACGGATCAGTTATTTCAAAACAGACATGCGATTTTAGTTTAAAATCGTTTGTTCTAACAATATTGCGGCCTTCCACAAGGCTTTTAGATGCTATCGAAAATAATCAGAGATGACTAGTCTTTATAGCTGGGCACATAGAAGAGATTCAACAGATACAGATATTTTATCTCAACGTCTCAAACCTGCAGGTAAAGAATCATTAAGGTTTAATTTTGGCTAGAAAAACAGATTGAACAATAGGCTATTACTAGACTTTGGTTTATTTCCAAGTATTAAATATATACCGGATAAATATGATCTTCATGAAAACTATATGTAAAAATTTCTCTACTTTTGGTATCTTCTGCAACCCACTAGAAAAATGAGGCAAATTTCCGGGTTTTCTGATAATTTGAATAATAAGAAGAAAGCCATGGGAGGTGAAAAAATTTTGTCTCAGTGTCTCCTTTTTATTGGAGCAGGAATGTTACCTCCTGTCAAATTACATAGGCAAAAGTCTTGTTCCTTTGAGAATAGTCACTCCATGTGTGTTTCTTATTTTGGCTGATAGACTATTTAAAAAAAAAATTCTAGTTCCTTTCCACTTTTGCATATGCTTTGATTTTTGGCTCATGCGTATATCATAGTTACTAAATTCTAACTGTGATCTGGCCCCCTTATTAGAAATCTGTCAGCTGTATTCATATGAACAGCATCACTTTAGGGGAATAAGTTTTGAACTTTTTGGATTGCCATCCCATTTTCACAGTTGCAAACCCCTGTGATGGGAACTTTATATGCTCTTAGAGATTTTTTTGAACCAGGCATATAGAAGAGGGAAAAAGGAGAATGAGAACAGATACAGCTGATGAAAATACCAGAGAATACTCTCATTATTCAGTAGGTCTTTGTTACTTTTAAGCCAGAGACAATTTTTTTTAAGAGAAAAATCCTGATTTAACTAAATAGCACATTGAATCCATCCCAATGTTCAGAGTGAATTTTCTTTATCTTTTAGGATCCACCCCTCCACTCCCTATCCCTGGGCTTTTGGTCTCTCAGTTACAATATCATTTTTCAAAGGGAAAAATATTGAACAGTCCTTTGTATTTTCAACTCAAGCATTATCAGTTACGGACTCAGGATCTTCTCATACTGAAAGAAAAAATAAAATGGCAAATAAAAAAGGGGGAAGTTCATTTCTGAATATGAGATTTGGTTCTACTCTATCAAATACAGTATGAAAGCTTGAGCTTTAAAAATGTGACATAAATAGGGAAATGGTTCAATAAATTATAGTGCATCTGTATTATTGGATATTACACAGCCTTTTAAAAGAACAACGTGGATATGTCTAATCAGGTTTAGCAAACTTGAGGGTTTAGAGGGCCAGGATGGATGTGGGGCTGGGGGGTGCAGAGCATGTGATATACTGAGAATGGGGGTCCCACCAGAGGGACTTTTGTTTCTCATTGGTTCATGGTGCAAATCGGGTACAATGTTGTTGTATCTTTCATTAAAAAAAAAAAAAGAAAGAAATATGGGCTTTCTTTATGTTGAAAACAAGTTTTAAAAATTTAAAAGAATTTGTGAACTGTGACCTACTGGTTTGCAACTTCTGGCCTAAATATACTGACCTGGAGTGATGTCTGAGACAAACAGGAAGAAAAACAACCTACAGAACAATACCTATAGTATAATCTCATTTATTTTTAAAAAATCCTCCATTACACATGTGTGTATGTACACAGAAAAAGGTCCATAACATAATTTCTGCATTGCTAACTGAGATTGTTGTTAGCAGAGAGGGGGGAGGTGTGACGTGCATTTGCGGGGAGGGGATTCGGGTGTTTGAAGGAGGCTTTTGCTTTTCTTCTACATACCTTTGTATTGTTGGCACTTAAAAAATAATAAAAATGTTTTCATATGTTGTGTTCATAATTAAAAACTGTTTAAAACTGGGTCTTAATGTTCAACTACCACAGTTTCCTACCTTTTTTGTAATGTCCTTTTTTAGAATGTAGATGAAAAAATAGGGAGAAGGAATGAAAATATTTTGGAAGGCATTTACCTTTTATGGGTGTAGCCTAGTCTCATTCATACTAAAAATATAACTTCAATAGGGTTTTGAAAGTCATTGCTGAAATGGGAGCATTTTCAGGGACTGCTGTAGCAGACTCAATGTTATGACTCTAAAAAAATATTGAAGCCCATTTGTATTTTAAATGTATGTTGGTTTTGTTTTTTCATTGATAAATTGATAGTTCCTGGGTCATTAATTGTATGCTTGGTTACCTCGATTGGTGATGTAATACCACAATCTTTATTCTTGCTATTCTGTCAGTAGTTGGACACTTCCTTTAACTGTGGCTGTCTTGGGAAAGTGTTTTATTGATGAAATATTAGATGGATGAACCATTGTCAATCCATTGCTACTTACTACTGGAATGACGACTCAAAGTAAATAGCCTGCTGGTTGTTGATCCCTCCATCTGTGTACAAATAATACAAAGGTCTGTAATACCAACACCACAATATTAATTAGCTGCACAAATTAGTATCTATTTGGTTGCAATTGCTAAAAAGAAAAAAGAAAAGAGAAAACAAAATTAAAGAGCCCTTACTATTTAGATGAAAAATAGTTGGGAGAACAAAACCATTTATTTCCAGTATGAGGTATATAAAATGGAAATACCAAATGTGTTTTCTTACCTCTTTGCATTTTGCAATTGCCCATATGCTGCAGAGCTTAAAATTGAATGATTCATAGACAACATGGTGAAATGCTATGTAAGTTCATGCTGTATGTGAACTCTTGTAAATTGCAGCGCTGACATGAACTCAAAACCTTCACCATTCCAATTCATTGTTTGAAAACACATGTTTTAGTACCATAGTGGCAAAACCTCCCTAGACAGGAGTTGCTGCTTTGAACCCACGCTCCTGTTGGTGATTTTTAAAATCTCTTCACAATTAAATACTTAAATAATGTTACAATCATTCCTCTTATTTCCTATATCAAATTGTACTATGGAATTCCATTTAGATCTTTTCTCAGCGTGAAGGAAAGAAAAGTGAATGAAAGTATACCATTCAAAATATCAAAAATGATCTGGGAGAAAGATGGAAGGTTGTTTCATTACCTAGGGCTACTGAATAAGGGGGAATAAAAGAACGTTGTTGCAGCATTTTATTATCCACTCTGCAGCCTAATGTAGTCATGGGGGCCGTTGGTAAAACTGCCGCTTTATCTTAAATGAACTGCGGTATGTTGCAGTACTGAAGTGTTTTGGAAGAACAGTCACTCCATTATTTTTGCAGAGATTACCTGCTTCAAGTGAAACCTATACGGAATCCTTTCTGACCTGTTTGGTATTGTGATATTGATAACCAGCCACACTTTCCAGCTCCTTATCTTGCCTTCTACGGGATAATCTTTTCTTCTGGATCTTAATTCTGCTAATAGCACCCTTGACTGGCTGCCAAACAACAAACACAGGCAGGTGAAAAATGAATGGCTCCAGCCTGACCGCTGATAACTTCCAAAGGCTTTTTATTCTCAGAATTCCCTCCAAAAAATACAAGATGACAGGATGCCTGTCAATTGCATTCCTCTTGCTCTGTTCTGCAGGCACCCACCCTTCCCCACCAGCCACCTCCCTTCTTATGATTTATTCCTGTAAGGGAAAAGCTAATTGATTTCTGTTCTATTTGCTTTTTTTCTTCAATGCATTTTTTTTTTAAATTTAGAAAGTAATATGTGTGTGTTATGAAAAACTAGAAAACCCACAGGAGCTTACAAAATGTTCTCTTCCTTCCTTATTCCTAATGGTTAATCAGTGCAAACAGTTTGATGTGAATTCTTCCAGACCCCTTTTATGGACCCATCAACATATATGTCTGTTTTTGTTTTTTCTTTTTAATGACAACAAAAAAATGATACCAAAATGTATTTGTGGTGTGTTGTTCTTAACACATCATCAAGATCCTTCCTTATTACATACAAATATTCTTTATCCTTATTGACTGGCTATAAGATATTCCACATTATGCATGTATCATAATTCATTTTATCACCCCCCTATTAAGACACATTGTTATTGATGTATTTTATGTGTAATACATTTCTAATTTCATTTTCTACTGTAATTAACATTCTTGTGTTTTTACCGTTATGTAAGAATTACTTCTAGTTGAGTTAAAACCCCTATAATTTTTGGGTCTTTTGGTCTCTGTGTTTTTAAAAAAAATCAGGAACACATGATATTTCTAAATTAAAGGTGGTGGTTGGAGAAAGTAATTTCCCATGTAACTGGTTAATGCATAGGCCTACCTTCTGTGATTCTAGGTCTTGATGTAGTTTAAAATGAACAAAACGAATGTGCACCACAGGTATGCAAAATAGTTTTAGAGAAAATACTTTCTTGATTTATTATCTGTGGAAGTAACTTATGCAATTCTGGGGGAAAAAAAAAACCCAAGAGTTTTTATTCTGTGAAATCAATATACTACATTGTATAGGACTTGAACTCTGAAAAGTGCTGAAAACAGCTTACTGCCTTTCCCTTGCAAGGGGCTCTGGAAAGCCCATAGGATATGGTGTGGGGGAAACAACGGCTTGTTTGCTCCAGAGTAAAGTTTTGTATTCCTAAAGGATTCTCGATTGTTCTGTGACTCTCAGACCAGGGCATTATATTTAACAGTGCAGTGAAATCAATCTCAGAATAAGACTCATTTGGTACCAAAGTAGTGATTTAGGTGGAACATTTGAACATATGATTATAAGGTAAGTCCTACTAAGGGGGCCTGGCATGATTAGCTTTGCTGGAATATATAAAAGTATCAACTGTTCCTTCAGGGAAATCACTTTAATAGATAACAGCATGTTGTACAATGTTTCATCAGTGATATTTAGATCTAAATTAAGAGCAGTTGTGAGATGGGTTGCCGATTTTTCTTGTGATAAAAGGGAAATAGTTCAAGAAATATAGACCAGATGTTATCTTAATCCAGACCTCATGTAAAAAAGCACACTATGGGACAGTAATAATAGTCCATTCTACCTGTTTTTAATTTTCCTACTCTCAGACACCCCCTGTGAAAAATAGATTAAACCAACACATCATTTATGCATCAGCACTAGACTGGGGTTTACTTTGTATGGAATGTACAGATTGAAGTTTGCAGTCATTGGTTTTTGATAAATGTTTTAAAATGCTCGTTTGACAGTAGCATTTAAGAGGAAAAACCCTCAGACAGTCAATGGCTTAGAAGGAACGTTCACAGTTTGGGGATAATCCAGACTTCAAGAAAGATTCTTAAATTCATTGCTCCTTGACTCTGAGCTACAAAATCTGTAATAAATTTATATAAAGTCAGCATTAGAAAAATAGGTAATATGACCCTTCTCCTGAAAAGTGCCTTTCGTTCATTTGGAAGCATCTACTTAATGGCCCGGTTTGCAACTGTGGAGTAAGGAAGCATGACTTAGTCCGTCTCCAGAGTGTGACATCCACTGTCTTTTCCCCACAGTGGGTAGGTGGAAGAGGGTATCAAGGGTTCATTTTGTAGGAGATGGGCTTCTCCATCATGTTTCTGTCATGGATGCTATCTTCTGTCTCTCACCTCACCTCATCTGTGCATGGGACAGACGGTGTTAATTGTGTTGCAGGCTAAAATTTGATTCTAGGCAAGTCTTTGAAAGCTGCAGGCACAGGGGAGAGCTATCCACAGGGCCCCTTAGAGCAGAAGACTGCAGGGGCCTGGCAGGTGGCCTATGTGGATGAAGTAGAATGGGCAGAAGACCAGAGGGAGGACTGGGGGCCACTGGGACCGAAACATGCATTTAAGCGGGCAAGGGCTACTCAATTTCAATCTCTATTATCATTCAGGAATACTGGCTAATGCTAACAGTTACTTGGATTTCTTTGTTTCTAGAAAAATTGGAGCTATTTTAATGTAAAAAATCTCGGTTTTTTATCATGACAAAACATACATAACATAAAATTTACCGTTTCAACGATTTTTAAGTTGCATTAGGTACATTCGCATTGTTGTGAAACCATCTCCAGAAGTTTTTCCATCCTTCCAAATTGAAACTGTACCCATTAAACAATAATAACTCCCCCTTCCACCCTCCTCCTAGTCCTTGGCAACCACTGTTCTACCTTCTGTCTTTATGATTTTGACTACTCAGGGAACCTCATATAAGCGAAATCATACATTTGTCCTTTTGTATCCGGCTTACTTTACTTAGCATAAAGTCATCAAGGATCATCCACGTTGTAGCTTGTGCCAGAATTTCCTCCCCCCCCTTTTTTTTTTAAGATTTTTATATTTATTCATTTGAGACACAGAGATACAGACGCCCAATTTCTTTCCTTTTTAAGGCTGGACAATATTCCATTGTATGTATATACCGTACTTTGTTTATCCATTCATCCACCTATGGACACTTGGGTTGCTTTCAATTTTGGTCTATCGTGAATAACGCTGCTGTGGCTTGCTTGATTTTTAGAACAACGTGCTGTCCACATGAACACGTCTTCAGGCTGGGTTGAGGCTTGGGCAGCCGGTTTGTGACCTCTGCCTGAGAACAAGTGTGTGGCAGCCAAATCCTACTTTTTCTTGAATGGAACGTAGCCCCATATAGAAAGGGATACGAAAGCAATAACTTAATGGAGTCCCCGCTGGCCCCAAAGAGTTAAAACAGGCTGGAATTCTCTTCCTGGGCATACTTTCACAGAGGGAGGACTCAGTTCATTGTGAGTAGGGCTGTCTCCAGGCCTAGCCTTCTTCCTTCAGTCTCTGGTGCCGGTGGCAGTCACTGTGTTGAAGGGGACAATCAGGACAAGCCTCCACAAAAGGAGCACCTCCCCTGTGGAAGGAAAGGAGCATCTCCCCTGTGGGAGACGCCTTCCATGGCTGGCAAAAAAGGCTTTGTTATGTTTTCCACAAGAATCAATGCTCTTTTCAAAATGTGATATTTCCATTCTTATTTCATGACAGAGAGGCAAGACTGTGTAATAAGAAAAATGAGCCTTTAGGGGCTGCCCACACAGCTCGACCTCTGCCGGGGGAGTTGTTCCAAATAGCTTCAATAGGGATTACAACTCAGGATTTACATTTTTAAATAATTAACCTTCTGATCACCAGTGACAGTCTGAGGGCATTTTAATGACCATTGTTGTTTTAATTGGAGTGACAGCAAAAGCCTTAGGAAACGACTTTTTCTTATCAGAATCTAGGCAAAAATGCGGGTTTTGCCATTCTGAAGAAATTACTGCAACTTTTCTGAACTCTAAATTACCTAAAACGATGTATTTTGCTCAGCGCTGTATCCCCAGTGCTGAGCACGAAGCCATGCACACTGTGGGTGTTTGCTAAATATTTGTAAACACTGGATTTTTTTTAATACTGGATTTTCTTTTTGGACAACTGTACACAATGAGTATAGGAAACTATTAGAATGGTTTCAAGACCGATGAAACCATAGAACGTGGGATGAAAAGTACATCTTAATTTATGTGTTTTGAATATTCTTTCTGAAATCTCTATTTACTTTTAAAACAAAGACTTACAAAAATGTGCTCTTAATGTAAAAAAGATCCCATCAGTAGTTGCAACAGGACATATAGGTTAATACTCAAAGTGTGTTATTAGTAATGACCAAAGACCTTTAGCCTCCTGTCCAAAATTCTGTTTTACTGTATAGAATGAGAATGTAAACTCTATCATGTTGGGCTATTTAGTAACTTATTAGTGCATTCATCTTTTCATCATTTGACAGGTGGAAGTAGTAGTTCAGTTTTTAGTTTTAATTATAAGGGATTCCAGATGTAGAATGCTACACAAATTAAAACCAGAGCTGCTCATATGTCTTTTCAAAGCAGGCTGACTTCAAGGTATCTGCTTTTCATTTCAAAATGTTATTAAAGCTATTACTAAGAAATTCATCGTCTTAGCCTGTTCCAATAATTGACACCTTTAAAGTGACTAAACAGATTTAGAGTGTGCAGAAAAGTAAATTTGTCTTAGAGAATGACCCTAATCATCTATTTCCATATAATGGACAAATCAGTGCCCTTGGTATTAGCCTGGGAGTTGATGAATTAAGCTGAAGGTTCTCCTCTTTCCTCGCTCTGTCTCAGTTTTACATTTGTCTTCCTAATTAAACTTTACTTGCAGAATTTTGCTATTTAGAGGTGAGGATTTAATGATCTCTGCTTACCTCAACTTGCAGTCCCCCAAGTTTATTTCTGCCTGTTGGAACAAGGGAGAACATTTTCATAGAAACAAAACAACTGAACCCAGAACTTTTTGTTTTTGAGTGATTTTGATAAGCAGCCCTGGGGAAGTCCCGTCCACAAAAACTTTCCTACACCCGTTTCCCAGCTTGCTGTTCATTGTACATCTACACAAGTGGCTTCATAAACAGCAGAGATTTTCAGTAATTAGAAGGATAGCTGGCCGGGCTGATAAATTAGAGAAATAACTTGTTTGGTGTAAACCGAGCCTGTTTCTGAGGCAGAAATGTTAGGCTTTTATCCTCTGGAGTGTGATTGAAAGGGTGAGAAGTTAATTTGGCAGCCTCGCTTCTATGGTTTCATAATGTTTCTCCCCACCCCCTCCCTCCAGCCCCAGCGAAGCCCAGGATTGCAGCGCCTTGCGCCTGCCCTCATGCAAGGCAGGACCGTGACCCGAAACGGAACCCCTCTCCCCAGGGCACTTTCTGAGCAGCAACAGCTTGGCTCAAGTGTTTCTTATGAACAGCCGTCCTGAGCACTTGATCTAAATCATGCCATTTCCTTCACAGCATGGCACAGTTAACAAGTCAGTGCACCAACACAATCTACAGATGGCAGTTCAAAAGGTGCGGGTCCCCCCAGCAAGATAAAGGGCAGGCGGTTCCAGGGGGATGCTCATTACCGGGATGCAGCCGGGGGCTCGGAGGGGTGTGAGCGCGGAGCTGGGCTGCGGGTGGGGGGCGGGCTGCGGGTGGGGGTGCGTCAGCCCTGCTCTGAAAATGCAGGCGTGTCTTCGCAAATCAGGCCGGTGTTCTGAGAGATATGTTATTGAAGTAAAGTGCAAACAGCTTGCAGAGAAAGGCTGCATTCAGCCTGGGCTGCCTCCTTCCAGAGCCTGGGGAGGAGAGAGGGTGGTGACAGGGTACAGCACTTACCTTGCTCCATTTATCTGCAAACCCTGGCAAGTATAAGGCAATTTCCTGAGCAAAGCCCCCAACATCAAAAGCGGTGGGGGGAACTACCGGCGAATGCAGAGTCCCCTTGGCACTGGGAAAGCGCCCTTCTAGCTCGCGGCCTGCGCTCCTCCGCAAATTACATTAGCGCTAATGTCCAGCGAAGAATCTACGAGACATATTGGGCCTTTAGACTTCAAAACAGGCCTAAATTGGAACCATATTGCGGGAATACTTCTTAGCTAACATTTATATTACTTCAGTTACCAAATCCAGACTAAGTCCCCGGACTCGGCAGGGGAGGACATAATATATTAGGAAGTAAGAGGATGGTGTTCTCTTCTGGCCTCCTTTTATAAAAATGTACAAAAACTTTCCTCGCACTAGCAAGGAAATGACTACAAGGCCCTAAAATGTGGATTTCCAGAGGCTGATGGGGGGGGGGCGCTCCCCGCCCTGGTCGGCCCCCCAGCTGTGTGTCTGCCACGCCTTTCAGGGGAGAGTTAGCGCACCCAGGCTGCGGGGAGAAAGGCTCAGGTATCAGGCAGGTAATTAGACGCGCAGAGCGAGATTCAGCGGGGTCTCAGTGAGTTGTCAGAGGATGAGATCTATCTCAGGAGACCCAATCAGCCTCTCCTATACTGATCTTTGTAAGCAAATCTCTTTGGGAACGCGCAAGCTGGTGCTTTACCACGAATTTCAGCGCTCAGGGGAAAGGAACGCTACCGGCGCAGCTTATTTCTGAGTTTTGTCCACAGCAGTGAAGATTTTTCCTTTCTGCACTTATTTTAATGTGAATGTACTGAAATGGATAACATTCCTACAGCTCAGAAGTTTCAACAGCAGAGCTGCCCAAGAAGGGATAGATGGTGCAGTGCGAGAGATTCTTTAAAAGTATCAGGACTGGAGGAAGGAAGAATGCAAATTTATAAAGAGCGACTTTGAGGTCATTCTTGTTGCTCTCTCTGGTCTGAAGTTTACACTGGTGTTAATGCCCTTACCAAACGATTCCCATCATGAGCTCTCCTATTCTTCCATTTTTATCACCCCACCCCCTTATCCCCACCCAGAAGGCGGGGGGGGGGGGGGGGGGGGGGGGGGGGGGGCAGTGCATAGAGGGGAAGAAAAGGGAAATAAATCGGAAGGGTGATAAACTAGAAGATTTAAAGTTTAGGCTGGGCCGAGGGGGTTTTAGTTCCAGCTGGGCCTCAGTAGGACAGAGACTTTACAATGGTCTATCCTATTAAGAGCCCCCAGCACCATAATCCAGGGGCTGCCGCTATTGTCCTTATTGGGTTCCTGAATATCCTTTCACACAGTGAGAGCTTGAAAATCTCATTGATTTTTAGAAGGGAAGTAGATTTTTAAAATGATTTTCAGAATGGAAATCAATGGGTTACAGAGCACTTGTACGTGCTTTAGGCATTCTTTCTCTATGGTTTATTTCTACATGACATTTTCAAGACTTGGGTGTGACTTTGGAGAGAAAGAGTCACATGATTATACGTACCTGTAATTGAACAGCATTGTTTTGTCAGCCCACATTACATTATGTACGTTTGGTTTGCTGTCTTTAGGGAAGGTTTCATTTGCCGTCTCCCACCTGAATTTTGTTTGGAATTTACACTGGTACATACATGGACATTATCAGTTTCTCTTTGCCTGGTGTTGAAAAGGCCATCAGCTTAAAGTACCTGTGCAGACTCACAGATGGAATGTAACATACAAATTTATGAAAACTGGCCAAGGACCAGAACAGACTTTGTATCTCTGTAGAAATGAGCATAATGCAGTGATCATCACAGGCCCTCAGAACTTTCCTTGGCAGTTTGGAGAACACAGGTGGCTTGCTGTGGAAGACAGAAACAAGTACTAAATATGTTAATACAGATCATAGCCATGAAATCCATATGGGCAAGACTAGAGAATGAAAATTTAAAAGACAAAACAAAACAACAAAAGTCAGAACTTGCATCATCAAGTGAGTTTTATTTTTTAAAGTATCATCTTAAGAGACTATGCGTTTATACTAACAGTGCTATCATTACTGAGAACATTCTTAGAAATGCTCCAGAAGAGAATATGGGAAAATGTTTTGAGCAAGGGAAGCACCATATTCTTTATGCTATTAAAGAGCAAGTTCATTATCTGTTGATCATACTTTTTAATGAATGGAAAAGCAAATAATGAATCAAATGGGAAAATTGAAGTAAGAACTTTCAGCAACTCCTGACTTTCTCCGTAGGGCCTTGTAGTATTTACCACACTGAATGTGTCAGATTCGATGTGATTTCAAAGTTCAATTTTTTTGCTAATGTGCACCAATTTACGTTGTGTTTTTTTTTTCTTTTTTATCACTGGCCAAGGAAACTTTCAGAAAATTTGTGGTATATTGGATTATTATTCACCACAATTCACCCCCTCCCTGTCATAGGATTCTACATTCCTCTTCCTGTGGTGTGTGATTTGCCTCTGCCTCCAGTATTCTTGCTTGATTCATGACTTTGAGCTTGATCCTGTGACATGCCAGTGCTCTGGCCAGTGAAGATGAGTGGGTGTAGAGCTGAGCAGAGACCAGAAGAACTGTAGCTAACCTACAGCCCTCATGAAACAAGAGCAAGATAGATATATTCATTGTAAGCCATTGATGTATTGAGGTTGTTTGTTACTGTAGCAAACTGCTAAATCTATTAGATCTAATCTCATAATTTACCTATAAAAGGCAGATAAAACTTAGTGAGGCCGTAAAGAAAATTTCCAAATGTCAGTCATCTGGAAAAAAAAAAATCTGAAGAATTCTATCCAGGACTCCAGAACCAAGTAAAATGTTTAAAGAATTCCACAAGGATCCAAATCTGAGCACTGTGTTTATTGGGGCAATACTTGTTGATGGATGGTGGTCAGGGCATTTCCAATTGTTAAAAATGAACTTCCAGCATCCAGATATCATATTTGATAACTGGGTGTTGGCATTTTAATGATATGGCAAGCTGTAAGCCCTGTCAATAGTGTTTACAAGGCAAGTGGTGCGTATATATTATAGGAGTACAAGTTACATGATAATTTACAGTGGAGACCTCCAGAGTTTAATTACCAAGTCATCTATAGGAATGATACACACACTTGAGAAAGCAAACGTCAGCCCATTTTATCCTGTGTTAAAACACAAACCTTTATTCCTTGGGTTCAGAAATTGAACTGATACAAGAATCTGTACACATTCCTTTGTCTCTCTCCCACCACTGCCCATCTTTTCTGATTCTAGTTAAGAAAAGAGAACCACAAGTGAAGCTATTGCTATTTTAACTGTAGATAATTTGTGGTTCCAAATATCCCCCTGGGCTGCTTCTTAAAGACAAGCTCAAACTTCATCGAACAGATCTCCTAGGATAGTGTACCAAATTTTTTCAGTCATCCATGATGCCTTAGCCTTGGGGAATAGTGGAAACTTGGGGGGTTTGAAACGAAGCATAGCATCTTCCCCAAGGTTTGGTAGATGACCTAGCTACATGGGAACTCCCAGATTCTTCTCTTTATCCTCTCCTTCTCTCTCAAAGGTAGAAGACCTATTTTCTCTATGGAATAAACTTCGTAAACTGAGTTTTCAAGACTTGGTTGTTGATTACAGAAGTATTTTAGAAAATCATCTTTCAAAATTTGGCTATAGCTGGTTGACTTGAAGATGTTTATATCCTATCAACTGGCATTTTCATTTCCAGGTACATAATAGGTTGAGCCATATATTTTTTAAAAAAGATTTGTTTATTTATTTGAGAGAGAGAGAGAGAGTGAGCATGAGCAAGAGTGGGGCTCGATCTCACGACCCTAAGATCATGACCTGAGCCAAAACCAAGAGTCGGATGCTCAACTGACTGCACCACCCAGGAACCCCTAGGTTGAGCCATAATAATCTGTCATTTTGTAGGTCAAAATGGTTGAATATTGACAATTTCCTGTGATTCAATCTACACATCAAAGGCAAACCTTCACATGGGCGCCTGGGTGGCTCAGTTGGTTAAGCGACTACCTTCGGCTCAGGTCATGATCCTGGAGTCCCGGGATCGAGTCCCACATCGGGCTCCCTGCTCAGCAGGGAGTCTGCTTCTCCCTCTGACCCTCCTCCCTCTCGTGCTCTCTCTCATTCTCTCTCTCGCAAATAAAAAAAAAAAAATTAAAAAAAAAAAAAAAAAGGCAAACCTTCACAAATGTTTAGAGAGAGGCAAAAATGTTTGTTGCAGCACTGTTTGAATAGTGAAAAATTGAAAACTGCCTATTAATAGGAGAATGAGTAAATTAGAATACACTATAAAGCTGATCAATTGAATGAAAATAGCTACATCTATCATTAGTCTCAGAAGGATAATGATTAGTGATTAAAGAAACCTAAAAATTTCAGCTGAAATTATACACTATGATACAATTCATAGAATGTTTAAAGGCACAGAAAGTAATAAAGGATACTGGTGTAGAAATATACATATATGGTAAAAGAATACAAAAAGATCCACTGATCAGAGTAGAGAAGAATGGGCTTGGGAAGCTATCTATTATGTTTTGTTAAAAAAAGATCCAAAGCAAATATGGAAAAACGTTAAGAATTTTTTATTTTGGATATGGATATAAAGAGATTTATAATGTCATTATGTCGTCTGTATGTTTAAAATATTTTACAATAAAACTTTAAAAAAATCCTTATTTAATGAAACCTGACTTGCAAATCTATTGCCTTATTTTGGAATCCAATTCTGAAAGTTAAAAGTTGAATATTAACTCTCTATTGCTCTTTCCTTCTCTCCCAAAACAATCCTACTTCGCCACAAGAGCAGGTGGATGCGTTATGCTTTCTAAGGAGAAGTAAAATACATGGAAATACAAAATAAAACAAGCACTTAGTATTTTCCAGTATCACTCCAGTTATTCCTATTCCATCAGTTTTCTTTTAGCGCAAGAGCAAGGTGCTCTCACTGATTCTGACTTTCTCTCCATTACCTTTTGTACTTTTCCTACTCTGAGTAGATCTGAGTTGTGTGAATAATAAACATCTCAAAAAGATAAAGAAACATTTTATCTTGGGACTGATGGAGAAAGTAAGTCCTTATTTCTATAATCATATGACTGTATTTTTTATTCCTCAAGTTTTGAAACAGTATCAGCAGGCGATCGACTCTTGCAAATCTAACCAAAATGGGCGCACTGAGTAAATGCAGTGTAACATTCTATGATTAGTCTGCTCTGAACGAGCAGGTCTTAGGTCTTATATGGGAGGTGAGTTTGTGGCTTCTGTCTCTGAATTCTGGATGGACACCTTGAAGCTCCTCTAGCCTCTAAGCCAATGTCTGTGTTAAGGGATGGTGGTACGGGGAGTGGCTCTATTCACTGGGTTGTTTAGCCACATGCAGAAAACTCTGAGGCAACTAGCTTAAACAGTATGGAGATTTACTGCTTCGTATTATAAGAAGTCTAGAGATGGGGTGGTTTCCTGAGTGTGTTGCTTCAGAGGCCAGTGAGGCTGTCATTAACCCAGTTTCTTTTCATCTCCATCAGCCGCTAGCCCCTGGGTTGACTGCATCCTCAGGCTGGTAGCAAGATGGCTGCAGCAATGTTGGGAGTCACATCCACTCAGGTCAATGTTCATGGTAGAGGAGACTGTCTTGCTTAGGAGTGAGGAAATAGATTCTAGAATCCTCCAGCAAACTTTTCCTCACATCTTGTTGGCCAGAGTTAGGTCATATGCTTATTTCTAAAACATTCCTGGAAAGGCCCATAGAGTTATCTTAGACTACTTGGATTTGGTGTTGGACCATGTTTCCCTACGGATCACGGCTGTGTAGACAATTAGTGGTTGACTGATCATATCAGAGTTCCGTCAGGGAGAAAGAAAGTAGGAATGGATGCTGGGTAGACAACTAGCAGTGCTGACTACTGTGACCTGGAGTGTGTATGGGCGAATATTAGTTTCACTATAATCTTCATTAGCCCTTCATTAGTTCATTCTCCAAGTACCTCACTGATAATAATTGTACTATCTAAATAAAATCCATGAGCTGCTAGATCATCTTCAAGTTCCCGACCTGCCCTCCTACCCAGATCATCTCCCATACACCCCTTCTATATAGAAATTCTGGGACCATCTCTATCCACTGCCTGGTAGGGACTTTTGAAGCAGTAGCTCAAGTGTTAAAAGCAAACACTAGAAAAAAAAAAAAAAGTTCCTTTATATAGACCCTCCAGCATATTTATATCCATCACTTTAACACTTTTAAAAATTTTACCTTGTTTATGTTTTGGGAAATTCCAAGGTTTTCCTCAGGGTATATTCACTTGCCCAAATTGAGATTTTAGGAATATTTTCAAGAATTTTCCAGAAAGCGTTTCCATTTTGGCAGGAGCAACCTTTTCTTTTTTTCTTTCTGTGAGTCAGATGAGATACTTGTCACATTCCAAATTACTCATTTTCTTTGTGAATTTGCTTGTTGTTGTGGTGACCAGAAAATTTGTTGGCTGAGGGAAAAAAGTTTTATTTTGGAGTGGGGAGGGGTGAGCAGAGGGAGGGGAAAGAAGTGGCTTTAAGAAAGGGAGTGGAAATGCATTGACTCTTTTGAGTCTTCTACAAAAGGGACAGAGGAGATGAATGCTCTATTTTGGCTCTCAGAGAAAATTTCCCAGGACTTGTGCAATGAAAATAAGTTCACCAGTTGTCTTCTCTTTGTCAGTCATATATTCTTTTCCTGTTTGTTTCTTCAGCACACAACCAAATTAAAATTCAAGATCTGTGATCTTTTTTTCCTCACTGGATGTGGTGAGTGTCTCCTGCTGTAGGGAATTCTTCTGTTCTGAAGCAAAGGAGCCCAATGCACTTGTCATCAGGTTTTTTTCTTTAACAAGATAGGCCACTCTAATAATACTTGCATAAGCCATCGCCTCAAGTCAGGAACTAGGAGGGACATTTTAGGTGCTTGTTTGAAGGAGAGAGGAGAAGCAAGATTTTCTTCCCCCTCCGGTTCCATCAAGGATTCTTGTAAAATACAATTTAATTGAAAAAAAAACCCACAAAAAACTTGGGTTCTTTTCCCTGAAGTGTCATTCCTTCCCCTTAACTGAATTAAGGCTAACAAAACAAAATTATAGCTTTTGCATTCTTACCCCAGCCAAAGAGCTACAGCCATCCTTCTCCGCTTTACTGGAGCCAGTGAGAAGTGGGAGTTAACAGGTCAGACCTGGGCTCCTACAGACCTCTTCAGATTCTGCCTCTGCCACTTCCTAGCAATACGACCTTGGTCTAGTTACTTAATTTCTCTGGAATTCAGACTCCTTGTTTGTAAAGTGGGGATAGTAAGAATACCTATCACACTGGTCCTTGGGGGATGCAAGCATACAGTATCTATGACATCAAATGTGTTCAACCTCAGTGAGATAGATACACACATGTCTATGTTACTATTGCTTGAGTTTTATTGGGAGCATCATCACAAAACTATAGTTTAGCACAGATTATCTGCACTCTATATCCCAAGGGAGTGTAACAACAAATGCAAAACTTCCCTCAATTTCAGTTTCACAAACTTGTATTAATGGGCAGTTGCCTGAGTGATGCCAAATCTCTACTTTTATTCAACTATTCTAGATTCTACACCTAGATTAAGCCAGACCATTGAGGAGTACTTAACCAAGGTTATTTATGTGCTATTTTGAGCAGATCAAAAAGAGAGCAGAAGGAGCTTTATCTAGAAGTAGGCAAGGCAAAAGTGGAGGTGTCTAGTGGAGAAGAAAGAGGATTAATGATATTTCAACTTCTCAGTGTTTGAGCATCTATTATAAGGAAGGATGTCTGTATATCTGATAAAAAGAGTCTGATATGGGAGTGGCTGAGAGGTAAGAGGTAGAAGATAAAATAAAACAGACTTCTGGGGACAGTCACCTACTCCAAAGAGGAGGAAAATGACCCGAGTGGCATTAATACATCGTGACAATTACCAAGCAATGTTCATCCAAAACAAGAAGTAAACTGATAAAGAAACAGATAATTTTACATCCTTATCATTTATCCCTACCTAGTGCACACTCAATAATAACTTCCCACAAATGATCGAAAGACACAAGAATTCCTGCTATAGACTCACTAGCATTTGAAGTGTAAAGGTTTTAGAAGATGCTGCTTTATTTTCATCAGTCATAGCTCTTAGTGTTGTTAATGTTGTGTCCCAAATTGAGTACAGAACTTTGAGTTCTACCATTTATATTATAGGCCATTGGAAACAATAATTTTGTCATTGTCGTGGTATTTGTCTGTTACCTTTGATCACATTGGATCAAGAATTTAATATTAAAAAAAACTAAAGCAATTTCCTTTCTAAGGTGAAACAGCTCTAGAATGGTGGTTGTATATATATAGATATTGCTAGGCTGATCACCAGGTTTGGAAGAAAGAACTCAGCTGAACTTTCAGTTAATTGAATGGATTCAAACTCATTAAAAATGTTTTAGGCGCTGCAAAAGCCAAAATGTCTTTGTCTCAAGTGTTTTTTCCCTTGGCCTTTAAACCCTGGTGCAGTTTAGGAGAAATTCAATCTGTGTGTTTGTGATTCATTTACACTTAACTCATCCCTGTGTGGTTTCTTAAGAGCTAGTTTGGTGTTCGGTAACCTTTGGAGCCAATTTTTTTTTTTCTTGGTACTTGGAAGGTGAATTTTGCACAGAGTAAATGAACTCAAACCCCTAAAGTTTCAGTAAAAGCAAGAAGCTCAGAACCCATAAAGTTCAGGTTGGTTCCACACTCACCAAAAATGTGTCTTCCTCCTGTTCCTGTGGGTTTTCTACACCCCTTCACTTTGGACTTTGCAGAAGTTCTCATATGCATGTCCCTGGATTGATATTTGGCTATGCATTCTTGCATATCTCCCTTTCGCCTCCAGAAACAGGAGATTCTTGCTCTCAAAGGCTCTGACTCTACCATTACATTCTTTAATTCAGAATTAAAATTTTCCCTTTCCATGCCTCATCTGCCAAGAGCAGAAATCCTTGATCCCAAACATATTTTCCTCCCATCTTTAAATATGTTTAATTTCACTCTAGAATGAAGCCAAAATTCAGCTTCCCCCCAACCCTGCCTCTTCCTAATATACCCTTATGCTTAGAAATTCTTATTTTCTTTCTCAGTATAGGAGTTTTTCCCCCCACTATGATCTTCGTAAATTCTAAACAATTAATCTGAATTGTGTAGGTAATTATGTATCGGATGTATGCTATTCCTCCAGGGGTCAACAGACACAATGCCCATCTTGCTCATCTTGTGTGAGTTAGGGTGGGTTGACCTTTCAGTTGCCATTGTTCCCTTTTCCTTATGGGAAAAGCCTTGATTTGGGGGTCCACCCTTCTCTTATGTGACTTAGAAGTGAATCCTGATTGGTCTAAACCAATCATGATGATCCTATTCTTGCTAGAGTTTGATTTAGAAAGGGACGAGACTCCAGCGCTGGCCAAAGGGACCTCGGAGCTCAGTCTGGGGCGTTTCTGGGATGAATTTCCTCACTCTTAAAAGTGGACCAGCTGGGAAACAGCCTCTCTTTCTTCTGTTGCCTCCTATTGTTGTGCTTAGTGGTTACCATAGCTAGGTGTGACGCTTGGAACTGCGTCAGCCTTCCTGGGACCTGCGGAATACCAGCTGCGAGGACAACTCTGACACCCTGTGGTCTTCAGAACAGAAAGAAGACAAGAGTCTGGGACTTCGCTGACATCGTTGGACCACCGAATTAACCTGGCCACCATCTCTTAGGAGGACTCGTTATGTGAGCTCCTAACATTCCTCGCGTTGTTCAAATCCTTTTGGGTTGGCGTTTCTGTTCCTTGGACCTAAAAGCTTTCTCATGATTCGTTTACTCTCCTGAATGAAATCCACGTCACCTTGGCTTGTGAAAGTGTTGGTAGTTGTTTCTCGGGATGCCAGGGGCTTCTCGACCCCTCCGTGTTCTTTCCCTCGGCCTTAGCCACTTCCCTCCACCCACATTTTACCGCAGTGGGGGTTGTTCTTCCCCTGTGCCTAGCCCATCTATCTGAAATTTCTTTTCTGCCCCCGGAGCCACTAAATCAGTTCCTCCCTTTAAATCTTATCCTGCAGCAGACCCTTTCTCGTCAACATTTGATTAGCTCCTTGTGATAGCTCGCATGAAGGATGCTCTATAAAAGTGAATTATGCCGTACTATGTTATACTGCTCCGCCCTGGGGCCCAGTAGGAATCATGGGAAACAGATGAGTGCAGAGGTCAGAGGCACAGGCTGCAGAGGAAGCCTGCGGAGGGATGGCAACACTGTGACCCTCTCAGGGACACATGTAAAAGCTCCAGTAGTCTCCAGACTCTCTGAGGTATAAGCTAGAAGTAAAACACTAGTTTATGTGACAGCCGGGGAGCCCCAGGGATGAACCGAGGAGTTTCATCACTATAGATCATAGACTTTTAAATAAGTGTGATATTCCAGAAGCTGAAATATTCTTTGAAAACAAAACACGCCGTAAAAGCTCAAGAATGAGTTCTCCCCTGGATGTTTGCCAGGTGAGGCCTTTGTTTCCAGCCCTGACTCCAGGAGGGCCCTTGTGGATGATTTGGGGCAGGTTGAGGAGTCCAGAGAACTAGGTACGAACTTTAATTTGACCTGCAGTGATTTGCTAGAGGGGATCCTTGGCAGCATCTGGAGAACACAAAGGTAGCACCAGGGTGATACATGACTTTGTGGGGAAGAATTTCCAGGCTCTGATCACAACTCACCCTTACCCTGCTCTTTTCTGTGCCTCTCGTTGTTGCACGTTGTTTCCAACTAACTCTACTCTGCGTTTTCTGACAATAGTTGCCTTTTCTACCTGTCCCCATTTGCTCACTTTGTTTCCTCTCCTGGAATGCTCAAGTCCGGCAACTCCCTTTTGGCTTCTCCTCGCCCTCTTGCAAGCTTCAGACCACATGCCATTTCCTTGGCGTGAAACTCGAGTCCCTGTTTCTCTGGAGAGGAAGCTTTGGAGTCATATTTGGCCTTGCATCTGTCTCTGCTGGACTATCTGGGGATGGACTGTGTGAGTCTCTGTTTCCTCCTATAATGATGAGGGCTAATGGTATTTCAGGACTGTGGTGAGAATCTGTGCCTGGCACGTAGTAAGTGCTCAAAAATCTTAGCTTATTTTCTTCTGTTCTCTTCTTGACTTGAAGTGATTTATTTCTTCTTTTGAACCTCCCCTGCAACATATTTGAAACTCTGCTTGAAATTCCATTTTTAAACATTTATTTGTTTATAAGATACCTGTATATATGTAGGAGTTATTTGCTGACCATACGTTTTATGTATGAGAAGTGAGATGGAGAGTCAAGATGGTCGAGGGTGGAGACAGAAAGGCCAGAGTTATTCTGGAATTTATTTTCCCTTGAGTCATTCTGTTTTCCCTTTACCTATTCCTTTAAGCCAGGACGACCATGTGAGTGCATGTGACCAGACCCGGTAGGAGAATCTTTTGGGCATCTGATCTTTACACAGCAAACTTTCTGAACTCTACTACCTTGAACCCTACCTTCCCCCGTTCTCTTCCTTCACTCTTCTGGCTTCTTTTCTTGCTCCTGGCCTGGAGCCAGCCCCTTGATCTTGTGTTGTATTCTACTTTTCTGGTTTTATCCCCACATGATCTCTTGAACATGGCTCTGTACTTTCACCTAGACTCTGCCTCCTTCTCCCTGGGACTCTAACAGTCCTGCCTGATCCTGATTGAGCTGCTGGAACCTAACCCTGATGCAAGCCTCACTCCCTGCAAGTCAACGCCGGGCAATAGAACCTTCCTTTTGGAATAACTAGGTACTTAAAGAATTACCCCTTTTAAAGTTCATTTACAAATATAATAGAACCTTGCTCTAGACCATGCCATGATCAGTGCCTGCTTTTTTCAGACTGGACATTTTCCAAATGAATATACTATTTCCCATTTACCTCAACCTTTCCCTGAAGTGTGATTTGTTTTGTAGATTTAGAAAGGTAAAAAGATTAAAGTAGAAGGTTTTGCTAATTGTGTCACTAGTTTTCTGTCATCTCAGACCATTTTGAAGTCTCATCTTGATGGCATCATGTTGCTTCCTCTTTGCTGTGTTCACTGGATTCTTGATTGTAGAAACCAGCCCTCTCTGTTCCAGGGTTAGGCAAATATGGGTTTTGACCTCCCAGTTTCTCTTTTGGGAAAGTCCATCAAGGCCAAGTGTGAGAGGTGGTATGC
Source organism: Halichoerus grypus (assembly GCF_964656455.1). Lineage (NCBI taxonomy): Eukaryota > Metazoa > Chordata > Mammalia > Carnivora > Phocidae > Halichoerus > Halichoerus grypus. The sequence continues at coordinate 107,997,753 of NC_135719.1, read as the reverse complement.
TGTTTATCATGATCTTGGGTCTTTAAAGCCACACACACACCCTACAATGACGTGGGTTACAGCCAATAAGGGAAGCAGATTTGGGAACACAACACACATGATATTGTTTCAGTACAGATTCAAAGTGAATTTTGGGGAGGCTTAATTCCTTAATTTTTCTAGTGTTATAGTCCCAGGTCACTTGTCCCAAACATGTGCAACTTAAAATCCTCTATGACTGGGGCACCTGGGTGGCTCAGTTGGTTAAGCCTCTGCCTTCGGCTCTGGTCATGATCTCAGGATCCTGGGATCGAGCCCCTGCATCGGGCTCCTTACTTGGTGGAGAGCTTGCTTCTCCCTCTCCTTCTGCTGCTCCCCCTGCTTGTGCTCTCTCTCTCCCTCCCACTCTCTCTCTCAAATAAATAAAATCTTTAAAAAAATCCTCTATGACTGAATCTCAAGAGTGCTTCTCTTTTTGGCTTCTCTGATTAAAAATGTCAAGTAAAGTTTCAGGCAATGATTTCTGTTACCAGAATTATCTGAAGGTTGATTTGGTTAGTAGATTCTTGTCCTCTCAGTACATTACCTTTTCTCTCTCCTTGATCCTGCTTGGATAGACTCAAAGAAAAACTACTCAAAATAGTCACTTTCATACTCTATCTAAACTTCAGATGTATTATTTTGCTGGAACTTCTGTGAAAATATTAGGCTGGTTCCCTTCCTAATGGGCCACCAAAGCTTTCTCTCTGCTCACTTGCTTTCTTCTTTGCCACCTCTAGGTATGGATGAAGTGACAGAAACAGCAATCACTCAAGCTTCCCTTGCCTGTGCTCCCACCTATTGGTACAAGGCCCTAGGTTTCCAGTTTCCAGCAATATTCTTCTAAGTCTCTCTGGGAGTCCCCAGAGAGGATCTCACAGGTGCTCACAAGCAAACCCCACCCATCCTGCCAGGCAGTTCCGTGAGCCATTGGTCACCACGGTCCTCTGACAGGTTCTGTGCTGTACCTGCTGGACACCATGTCGCTATGGGGTGGGGTGGGGGACTTCCTGGCCCTGCAGGCTCCATGGACACCCCTGCTCCTCTCCACTCTTAGCACCATCTCTTGGGGATGTCTGCCGAGCACCACTGGCTCTCGCTGCAGGGAAACAGTGAAGCCCTAGAGCTTGCCATGCTGTCAGACGTTTGGTTTTAAACTAGGGAGGAATCTGCCTCTATGATACATTCTGTCACATAGAGTCCTGAAGGGAGGGAGGATGCTGCTTATGGAATTTTTTTTTTTTTTTTTGGTTTATGGAATTAAAAAAAAAATGAATGGTTCTTTCAATATTTATTCATGATCCCCAAACCCAATAGGTGGCTGGACTGGAAGACAAATTTAAGTGACAGACCCAGAATTGCTACTGCCTTGACACAAAAGCCTTTTTTCTTGCTCAATCTTCCCATGCCTGCCTTCTTGATCTCACACTAATAAGTTTGTTGTCCCAGTCATCAGTTCTGCAGTGGACGAGGTCATCTTCAAACACACAGAAACCCTGGCTCAAAATGACTTAAGCGATGAGAAAAAGTTCTTACTTCACATAAGAAGCAGCCTGGTAGTCAGGGAGCTCTAGGGCTGGTAAATGCAAAGATCCAGGTTCTTTCCATCTTCTTGCTCTGCCACCTTGAGCATGTCAGCTCTGTTCTCAGATGTATTCCTTTCATGGTTGCAAGATGGTTAGGATGCTTACAGTTACCAGACCTAGAGGAAGAAGGGGCTGCTTCCCCCTACGTGCCTCTTCTTTTCCCCCTTCCTTCCTCCCTCCCTCCCTTCGTTCCTTCCTTCCTCCCTCACTTCCTTCCTCCCTCACTTCCTTCCTTCCTCCCTCCCTCCCTCCCTCCCTCTCTTCCTTTCTTCCTTCCTTCTTCCCTCCCTTCCTTCCTTCCTTCCCTCCTTCTCTCTTTCTTTGCCTTTTTTTTCCAGCAAGGTAGTCTTTCTCAGACCTTCCTCTCCTATCAGCTGACTTCTCTCATCTCATTGGCTAGAATCGCTGCAGCTAATGCTTGCTGCAAAAACCACTTCCTAGCAAGGGGAATGGGATTAGCATGCCTAGTTTAAGAAAGCACAAGGCTGTGTGTACTATGTGGATTGCCCAAAGAAAATCTGGGGTTTGAAATTCTGGGTAAATAACCGGCCAAGTGCTACACTTGGGTGTGAGCAGATGTGATTGAATACTATGCTTTAAACGAGAACAAACAAAATGACCAAAAAAGATGCTCCGTCTTTCCTGTACTCAACGGTTATAGCTAACTTATAAATTACAGTGGGTGTCTTACTTGCAAGGAAACAGAGAACTTCAGGGGCTTGAAAAGAAAGCGTCCCACCTCCTGTGAGTCTTGTAAGGGGCTTAGCTCCAGGACAGGAAGCAGGGCACTCCGGAAGATCTGGGGGTGGTGGGTGGGGACCAGGAAGTGTGTGGAGGCCACCAGGCTCCTGGAGGCCTTATAAACCTACCCCCCAGCCTTGCTGAATGAGAGCCAGGATTCCATGGGGAGGGGATGGAAGCCGATGTACCAGGAGAAGAGGAAATGCTAAGTGAGCAGAGCAGGAATGGGCTCTGAGGCCCGAGGTGGTTTTTATTATTTATTTTTGGTTTATTTTCAGGAAGCTCAGGGAATTCTTGTGCTTGAAAGCAGTATTTCTTGTACTGGAAAACAACTTTCTAGGAAGTACTAAATATTTCTCAAGGCTTGGTTCTCTCTTCCCTACCTGTGCATGTCCACTCCAAGGAAAGCACTACCTTCTCCTTACCTCAAACTCCCGCTTTCAATATTTGATAGACTCGGTAGACTAGATTGGAGTTCTGTTTTCTATAAACTCACTGAAGAGTTTTGAGATTCACATGGTCTCTGCACATCAGGAGTTTTGCAATTTATTTGAAAATAGGACGTGCTTAGGGGCGCCTGGGTGGCTCAGCCGTTAAGCGTCTGCCTTCAGCTCAGGTCATGATCCCAGGGTCCTGGGATCGAGCCCCACATTGGGCTCCCTGCTCCGCGGGAAGCCTATTTCTCCCTCTCCCACTCCCCCTGCTTATGTTCCCTCTCTCGCTGTGTCTCTCTCTGTCAAATAAATAAATAAAATCTTTAAAAAAAAAAAGAAAATAGGATGTGTTTACGTGAAAAATAACTATACTGAGCCAACCAGCTGAAACCCATGAGTTAGTTTTTGACTAGTCTTCCAAGAGCTCAGGGAGAATGGTGACGATGTGATAATTATGCTTTGGGACATAAAACAGTATGGGCTTTGATGTACAACAAACAAACAAAGCAGAAAATCCGATTTGAATCTTGGCTTTACCCTGTTCTCACCAAATGACATTTAGAGGTGATGAAATTTGAGACTCAGTAGTCCTCATTTGTAAAGTGGGAATTATTAATACCTACTCCTCCCCGTTGCCTCTAGTATGTCCTCAGTGTGCAATATGTGTTGCTCTTTCTCCTTTCCCACCAAATAAACGTTCCCATGTCTGAACATACAACTGGGGAAAGAACCCACTCAATTTATTGAACACTTGCAAAGAAATCTGTGACCCAAAGATTTATATAAGATTTCATATATATATATATATGAAAAGAATATAATTAGATATTCATATATAATGTAAATATTAACGTGGAGATTTTTAGGATTTATTATATCCCGAGTTTTAAATCATGGAGTCAGAATTTTATAGCTGAAAGAGGCTTATCCTTCTCCGAGCCATTCCTACTTGGCAGCCAGTGTGGTCTTTCTAAGACTCTGATCATGTCATTTCCCTGCTTTAACCCTGAAATGGATTCTTATTTTGCTCTATAAAAACAGGAACCTGTTTCTCTTATTACTATTCTGGTAACCCCAGAACCTAGGAAAAAATGCCTGCCTCATAGTGAGATCGATAAATAGTTTCTGAAGACATGAATCAAGTTGAAACTCTTTTTGGTGACATACGAGGCTGCTGCTGATGGGCCCCTGCCTCCCTGTGCATCCCCTGTATGCCCACTCCCAGCTGCCTTTGCACAAACCGGACATGGTAAGCAAGTTGTAGTTTCCTAAGGGACCATGGTGGCCCCTGGCAGGCCTTTGCCCTCACTGTTCGATATGCCTGGGTCACCGCTCCTGCTCCCCCTTTGCATATGCACACTTTGCCTTTGGTTTTTTTCTGCCTCTGCTTTAGACACCACTCTCTCTACAGTGTACCCCTGTCCTGTACCCTGCAAGTGAATTATGCGCTCCTATTTCATTCTCTATTTACCTTTTTATAACAGTTATCACACTGTATTAAAGTAGTTTGTCCTCTTATCTATCTCTTCCACTAGACTGGAAACCACCCAAGGGCCAAGACTGTATGTTACTAATGAATATTTACTGAATCAATCAGTCAATCTTCTAGCCCAACCCCTTTATTTTCTTCTCGAGGAAGCCAAGAGCCAGACAAGTTAGTGACCTGTCTGATGCCACCAGCATTTTGGCATCATGGAAGCTGGGCCCTGAATTCTTTCTCAGCTACCCAGTGTTTTCTTGGCTGGCTTGCTCTAACACTCAGCTAACATTGTTCCAATAACTACAGAATAATTGTAATTTAACATTTGAAAACTGGGGCTAGGAACTCAAATAATTATATAGTTAATTCAAAAGAGAGATACAAAGATTTTTTTTTTTAATCCTCTATTATTTTAAATTACCCGCACCATTGTTTTCCTCTGTTCTCCTGGAGCTATTGAAAGAATGTGACATAATAGTGTGCTCACTGTCGGAAGCCTGGGTTTCTGTATGACAGCCAGGATGTAACTCCATTCTGGCAAAATCTGATGTTATCACTCAGGTTTTTGTTGCACTGAAGTTAGGACATCTTCTTCTGGGAGGATCTGGTGGAAAAAAACATCCAGATATCAGATCCCTCTCTTCAGCAGTGCCAACTAACAGGGCTCTCAATTAAAATGAAAACAAAGGAAACATGGGATGGTAAAAAAAGCAGAAGCTTTGAAACCCCAAAACCCTGGTTGAATCCTACTTTACCACTTTGCAACCTGGGGCATAGTATTTTCTCTGAGCATTGCTTCCTCATCTGTAAAATGGGGCTAACCGGGAAGATAACTTAGGGTAAAGAGCCTGGCTCAGTGTCTGGCTATGGGCTCTTTCCCAGTTCAGGTATTCCTGCAGCGCAGAGATCATCCTAGTGCCTGGCTTGAGAACCTAGTAGGTGCTCAGTAATGCTGAATGATTAATGATTCTAAAGGAGATATAGAATAGCTACATTCTTGCTTCAAAGAATCTGAGGTTACTCTGTCTCTTCCTGTCTGTTTTTTATTGGGATGTGGGTTGGGATGTCTTTGCTCATGTCTTTTAGGCATAATCTTTATATATGTATACTGCAGAAAGAACTGCTGTCTGATTATGCTTGTTACAATGGGGGAAGACAGATCTTTGTAAAAAGGGCTCAAAGAATCTCTCTCAACAGAAATTGCATTTTGCCATCTTTGCTTGCTCAGATGACTGAATTGGATTAGTCTAAATTGTGTAAGACTGTTGAATCACAGACCTGTACCTCTGAAACAAATAATACATTATATGTTAAAAAAAAAAAAGAAGAAGAAGAAGAAGATAGCAGGAGGGGAAGAATGAAGGCGGGGGGATTCGGAGGGGGAGACAAACCATGAGAGACTATGGACTCTGAGAAACAAACTGAGGGTTCTAGAGGGGAGGGGGGTGGGGGAATGGGTTAGCCTGGTGATGGGTATTAAAGAGGGCACGTTCTGCATGGAGCACTGGGTGTTATACGCAAACAATGAATCATGGAACACTACATCAAAAACTAATGATGTAATGTATGGTGATTAACATAACATAATAAAAAAAAAAGTAAAGAGAAAAAATGAAAACAAAGAGAAAAACTTTTATGAAGTACCTGGCAGAGTCATTTAGGAACCAGATCCAAAATTCAGAAAAGTTCAGCTGAATGTTGATTAAGAATTCATGGAGATCTCGAGAAAGTGGCTATATACCCTTCAGATCATTTTCTCAAGGTACCTGTAAGATGTCCCTTAAGGAAAAGTATTAACACTGACTTGTTCTCTCACTACTCCAATCCATACCACTTTCTCCTTAGGCTGACACATACTGCTTTTTGAATGTACATTCTTAGCATTTAATTATGTACTATCTTGGGTGCCTGGGTGGCTCAGTCATTAAGCATCTGCCTTCGGCTCAGGTCATGATCCTAGGGTCCTGGGATGGAGCCCCGCATCGGGCTCCATGCTCAGCGGGGAGTCTGTTTCTCCCTCTCCAACTCCCCCTGCTTGTGTTCCTGCTCTCACTCTCTCTCTCTCTGTCAAATAAATAAATAAATCTTAAAAAAAAATAATTATGTACTATCTTGTATCTGTCCTTTGAAATGAGATTGTAAGCTTCTTGAGACTGAGGACCAGGTCTGTATGTTGAGGCAATACTGGGACTTCAAAGGAGAGCAAAATACAATTGTTCATCAATTGTGTGACTCACATGGCATCTCTTCCGATTTTTCAGCAACTCGGGAGCAGGTATTCTCCCTGTATTTCAGATGGGGAGAAAAAGACAAGCTCAAAGGCTTGAGTTGGAATTACCGTGAAAATCTTACCTCTTACCTTTTGGCAAACAGCTATTGTTCTAGGCCATTCCCTTGGCAGGATTCCTTTGGGAAATGTAGGAGGCATTATAATTTTAAGCCAAAAAATGTGAATTCTCATTTGTTTCTTCTCATTTTAAAAAATGAATGTGGAAAGGGACACTTCTGATAAGCAATGAGACAAAGATATAGTATCAGGTGAGGGAATGAGGTGCAGAAAAACCAGAATCATTTAGCAAATGGATTGAAGCTAGCCAGAATTTCACTACATTTTAAAACTTGAGCCCAGAAGAACACAAAGGGATGTGTGTCTTACTGTGTCTTTAGCGAAGGCCATTTAACACTGGGAAGGTTTCCAGCAGTGTATTTCTATAACAGCAACCCCTTCTTACAACGTTTGGGACTTGCCACTTTGAAAATCAATACTGTTTGGTGTCTACTGAAGTTGCACATTTGTTCTCTGTAAAATGCATATGGGATGACCATATAAATTATCCTCCTTACTGGGACATCTTTTTTTTTTTTTAAAGAGAAAGGGAGAGCCATTAATTGCACTATGGCAATAGGTAGAAATTGGGACTATCCCAAGAAAACTGTGACAACAGAAAGTGACAGTTATAGCAGAGATTTGCATAGTCTATTTACAGAAATAGTTGTTTTACATATTTATGTGGACTTAAAAGAATAGGTAATTAAGGTGTTTAACACGCCATGGCGATGGAATCATCTACACCCTCTCAATTAGTCCCTTTTGTAACTGAGGTCTTTCATTTGCAGGTCAGCTCCATGCATTAGCCCATTCCAATGCAAGGATCACAACTGGCCTGCTCAGAAATTGAACCCATAATCTTGCTCTCATCAGTTTAGTTTGTAACCAGCTTTAGATTCTTTAGGGCCCTATCAAGGGGTCATATGCTAGACTAGGAGATCAAAGCAAAAATGTAGAGGGTTCTGGGCTTTTCTGTAAGGACCCAGATTCTAGTCCTGTCTTTATCAGTAACTAACTGTGATTTTTGGCAAGTCACGTAACCTCTCTGTGTTTTGGTTTCCTTATCTCTAAAATGGGGTAATAGTATCTGATGTGCAGACCTCAAAGGTTTGTTGGGAGGATCCAGCGAGGTGATATAAGCAGAAGCCTTCTGGAAAGTGCTATACATATGTGAAGTGTTATCATTATAGGGGAGAAGGGGGGACATGAGATGTAAGGGAAAAACAGGGCTTTCAACTCTAGCTGGCCTTGTAGATTAGGCTTATGCAAACAAATGATGAAAATAAGGCCATGGGAGAGGCATAATATTCTCTTTTATGAATAGGACTTGGAGGGAGAGAAAAGTGAGGACAGAGAATGTAGCCAGTGAGACTCAGGGAAGATAGGGAGGGATGGCTTATATATGGTCTTCCCATATCACTATTTTCCCCAAAGCCTGGCAAGACCTCATCAAAAATGAACATGTTGAAGAAGAAATGTTAGACAGCTGGGTTCCCAGGCTGTGAGGGCACATTCTCTCATTCCTGATTGAGAGGGTTGGCTTTATTTTGCAATCCAGTAGGAATCAGAATTTCATACTTGGCTTTTTTCTCTTGTTGACTTTTTGTCAAGATTAAACAAAATCATTTATATAAATTTGCTTTATCAACTATAAATTATAGTAAAAATAGTAACTTTATGGGATGAGTCTATTGATATGAGTTATTATTATAGTAAGAATCATGGTTTTTTTTCTTCAAAATGATTATAACTTTTAAAAAAATTTAAAAAGTCAAATGTGCTTATAAAAATTTAGATATAGGCATAATGAAGGAAATAAAAAAAATCACATCTCATCCTGCCACAATGGACAATATTTTGGTAGATGGTCTTTCAGACGTTTTTGATATTTGTGTAACATTTTTTAAAAAACCAAAATGGAATCTTTAGTTTGTCATTCATTTTTTAATTTGTTTGTGGTAAGTTATATATTAGTAGATAGAATGCTAATAATATAAACACCATGTCTTTTTTTAATGTGGTTTATACTTTCCTGGGGGAATATAGACAAATAAACAAATGATTTTGTTTCAAAGATTTTATTTATTTATTTGTCAGAGAGAGAGATCAAGAGAGAGCACAAGCAGGGGGAGCGGCAGAGGCAGAGGGAGAAGCACGCAGGGAGCCCGATGCGGAACCCGATCCCAGGACCCTGGGATCATGTCCTGAGACGAAAGCAGACACTTAACTGACTGAGCCACCGAGGCTCCCCTAAACAAATGATTATAATGAAATGTGAAGCATGCGATAATGGGGAAGCAACAGGTGCTTTGTAGGAGCATCTCTCCTAGGCTTAGGGAGTCAGGAGAGGCTTCCTGGAGGAAGAGATATTTGAGACCAAAAAGGTGACTGACGGGAGTTATCCAGACTGCATCGGATGTCGTGGTGTGCCGTCTAGGGACCTCCTTAGGAACTGGGACACTCTTTCCCCTGCTGGCAACAGTGTTGTCCTCCGATGGTTCTTAGCTGAGGTCCTGCCCTAGAAATTGCCCTTTGCTGAAGGAAGCCTCCTTGCTCAAGATTTTCTCTATTTCCAGGGGCAACTGGGGTAAAAGTTCAACCTTCTTGCCTTAATGTGGACATCTCTGAAAGGCCATCTCAGTTCCAGAGCTCCTCCTCGGATCAGTGGAGGCCTCAGTTGAACTTGTATTGTAGTTCAGTTTTTCCTTCTGCCCAATCCTGCATCCCTCTCTTCACAGGTATTGTTCCTGAGAACACTTCACAGTAAAATCCCGCACACAGATAAGTCCTCCCCTTGACACAGGCAAAGAGTGGTAGTGATGGTGCGAATGCCGGGAAGGTGTTACTAAAAGGTGGAACAGCTTGTGCAAGGCCTAGAGGTGTTGGAGGAGTTAAATTTTTATTTATTTATTTATTTATTTTTTACAAAGACTGCAAAGTAGCAAGTGAAGTCAGTAAAGAGACACGATTCCAAAGAGGGAGTCAAGCTCTTGTCAGCCACATCAAGGAGATGGGGAGATTGGACTCTATCCCAAGGCCATTAGGAAGCTCTACGAGATAGTAAATCACAGGAGAGAGAGATGATCTGATTTTCTAATTCGTGTTTTAGAAAGATCATTTTGGCTGCAATGTGGCACTATTAATTAAAACTCTCATCATCGATCATTGTATTTTTTATTAGAACGTTGGAGTGATTCGTGACCTCCTTCTGCACTTTACATCTTTACAGAATGAATGGCAAGTCATATGTCCCCCGGGAAAGTCATGTAATGAGCACCAGTACTGTAGCAGTTTTGTGGGACCTTTCAAACTCGAAGGGATTCAATCAGAGTTCTTGAATCTTTTTTTTTTTTAAACCCTGATTCACACTGTTTAAATATTTATTGAGCACCAACTACATGCCAGAATGCAAGGTGCTATTATTGCTGTGTGGGATCAAGGACAAAAGCTGCAGTTAGGAGGCCATGACTGTCTTGTTCATTGCTCTACACTGCAGTGCCTGGCAAACAGTGAGTGTTCAATAAATGAATAGGTGGAATGAGGAGACTTAGAGAGATGGGCAAATTACTTGGTCTTCATGACCACAAAATGAGAACAATAGTAGCTTCTATCTGTCAAGGTTGTTGGGAGCAGTAACTAAGATAATGTAGGTAAAACACCTACTTTGCTTAGTATACACTATAAATCATATTTACTCAAATAGTTCTAAGATTCTTTGCTATTCCCAATATTGATAGACAGAAACTAAGAACTTAACCGATGACAATCAAACTTCTGATATCTATTTCTCTATTGTCCTCTAGATCCTATAATATCACTTCAAGAGAAACATGTGATTTATAACCAGGTTAAAAAGAGTCATTCACTCAGGTTACTCAACAGATATTTTCTAAGGGCATCCAAAGTGCTAGGCATGAGTCATGCAGTGGTGAACAGAATAGACGAAGTCCCTGTTTTCATGGAGTTTATAATCTAGAAGGGAGATACTAAACAAAGAAAATCTCATTATATTATAATCCAGTCTGTCATTAGAGAGAATAATAGAAGCTAATTTAATAATAGAAAGGCCAGTCTTCTCTGAAGAAGTGACCTTTAATCTGGGAACTAAGAGTGGGAGCTTTATTAAGAATAGGAGATAAAGCATTCCAGGCAGCAGGAAAATCCTGTGCGAAGGCCCTGGGGTAGGAAAAAAAACTTTGGCCCTTTGGAAAGATGGAGAGAAAGCCAGTGTGGCAGAGTGGAGGGAGATGAAACTAGAAAGAAGGCAAGGCAAATCTTGAGGGACGTTGGTTGCCACATGGCCTTCCTTTATCCAGACTAAAGGATACATAAACTGCCTGAAATCTGACTGCTCTCCGGCCATATCAGAGCAGTCCAGGATGCCTGCGAAACAGGAGGGCAGACTAACTGTGGTCTGAACAGTCATATTGAAGCCTTGGGAAAAGTTGGTTCATTTTTCCCCCTTCTGGTCATCACGATAAATGAAAAGCATGTAACAAAGGAACCTAGCTGTTTGTTGAGAATGTTTATATATTTGCAGATATACATTGCATATATTTCTACCTACATTTCTATCCCCATCAAAGTAGAACTCTTAGAGAGCCTTTTTTTTCCCTGCTCCTTTTTTCCTTGGATGTGATTCTTCCAGTGGAAACAATCAGTGGGAGTAAGGAACAATTTAGCATAGAGATGCTGTGGTGGTTTCCCAGGAGAGGTAGGAGAATTTTGGGTGTCGTAAGTGTTTGGGTGGTGGCTTATGCCCTGAATTTGCCCAGAGAACCCTCCATTTTCCCTCTTAGTGATTAGAACAACCTGTGTTCAGGAATACAGTATTTAAACAGAGAGATTGGCATTGCTATCTTCCAGGATGGTGAAGGCTTAATTAACATTTGAAAATGCTTTGAGATCTTTGGATAAAAGTGTTCTGGAAGCATGCAGTGTTATTATCTTTGGAGGGATATAGGTCATGTGACACAGGAAGTGGCTTTGAAGGAAAAGAAAACCTTTCATCAGGCGAACTCCTTGGGGTGGTTTGAGCCTGTTTTGAGTGACTCAACATGCCCGTGTCATCTCTCTCTAGACCATGAATGTACAGCTTAGCAACTGCCACCATCATTAACTGCAAGAATTAGGTAAGCTTGCATGTTAAACATATTACAAATTATGCAGAATCCTAAAGCATTTAGAGCAGCTGCCCCTTAATAAGCAACGAATAAGGGGCGCCTGGGTGGCTCAGTCGTTAAGCGTCTGCCTTTGGCTCAGGTCATGATCCCAGGGTCTTGGGATCGAGCCCCGCATCTGGCTCCCTGCTCGGCGGGAAGCCTGCTTCTCCCACTCCCCCTGCTTGTGATCCTGCTCTCACTATCTCTCTCTCTGTCAAATAGATAAATAAAAAAATCTTTAAAAAAAAAAAAATAAGCAACGAATAAATATTAGCTATTACTATTACTGTTGTTCTCATGAATGTAGTTTAAGATGTCTGGATCTGTTTTCTCTGAACTTAATGCCTTTTAACCAAAGAGTTCGATGTTCTTCAGTGATAAACTAATCTAAATTTCATTTTAAAGACTTGGTAAAGAGCAAAATAAACGTAAATCATTACTGTTGAGGTCCTACTGTGAGAACTACAGATAAGGCACCTTCAGTGCCAAAGACCCTTCCTGGCAGAAGACCCTTCCTGGCAGGTAACATGAGATCAGTGTTGGATACTTAGTCCTTCCCTTTTCAACAAGAAGGACTCAAAATAGAAATTGGGTTTCCTAACTTCCACTTCCCTGATGATTCCTCAGGGTCTTCACTGGACAGGATTTCAAACACAATACTTAAAAGTCGTTGCAATTTATTTAAGGGTAGAAGTGCAGAAAGATTTCATCCTGTTCCTTCCACTAGCTTTTATGTCTTCAGAATACTTCCTGGAAATGTAGATGTCAGGACACAGGTGGGGAGTGGGGAATAGGAATATGGTTCACTTGAGAAAAGTATATTTTTGAGCAATATATATGTCAAACCAAACTTGCCCGTGTGTATTTGTGAAATTAATTTTGCTGGCTAGATGACCAGAGGTTTGTTTTGTTCTGTTTTTTAAATACACACCTGCCTCAAATATGATATTCTGAACAAAGAAAAGGTGTGTTGGGAAGTAGCACAGGAAGAGGAGAGAGAGAAAGAGGAAAGGGTGTACGTTAGACGCTATAAACAAAGAGAGAAAGGGGTGACGGAGGAAGGGCTCCTCAGGGCATGCTGGGAAGATGGGTGGCCTGGGGCATGCCGGGATAGAGAGCTCACCCAAGGCATGCCGGGAAGGCTTCCAGGACCTTTAGCTGCACCTGTGGGTGGGGAGGTCCCCTTTAGGCGCGGGCCCACGGTGCAGTGGCGGCAGACTCCAAGCCGACCTAATTAAAAGCTCATTACACCAGAGTATCCCCATTAAGAGGCGGACCCACGTGCAAATCCCTCGGCGCAGGCGCTCTCTCTGCCTCCCATTTGGGAATTCCAGCCGCAGCCCCAGGGCCTGGGCACTCCGGCCAAGTTAAAGTGATCTCCCGGTCTGGGACCATCAGGTACAGTTTCTTTCAGGATTATTTCACATTCCAGTAAATTAGTTTTATCGGCTCTGAAACAGTTTAACAAAGAAAGCTCTCTGGTCATCACATGGGTAAAATAACAAGAGATAAAAGAACGTGTACTTCACCTAATCAGAAACAAATAACTAAATCTGTCTGAAAATGCAGCCTTTCCTTTCCCGTCCTCCTTTCCATTTATCTTTCACTGGTGCGATTTTGAAATTACCATTCTATAGGCGGACTGTGGTACCGGTCTTTCTCTCCTTGTGTTTTATATAATTGTTGCCGACCTTGACAGAAGATCTCAAAACTTAAGTATAAAGTTGGTAAATGATACTATTGTTTGGGAGGTGGGGTAGAGATGGGGTGGGAGCAGAGGGTTTATCTAAGGAGGGAAAAAAAAAAAAAAGGAAAATGCCCGCTAACCAGGCTCAAATGAACTGAAATGGATCAAAGTAAACAGAGACATCTAAAAGCTTTTGTAAGTTAAAAGTGGCTATCTGTTGCAGGTCTTGCCTCATTAACTGCTGATTGAAGCTCTGCTTGGCCCTCTGGGATACCTAACACCCCAGGCCTATCACCAGATGAACCCCCGGTTAGGCGCTTTTGCCTTTGCCTGTGTTGCTTTGTACAGCTCCTTGACCTCAACCTTCTTACAAATGTTTATCCTTCTACCAGACAAAGTGAGTAAAGGTTTGTCCTTGAGAATGTTGCTGGGAATTTCACTTCCAGCCAATGAGGAATTCCCAGAAAAGAGAAATGGAACGCACAGTTGTGGTATCTAGGGAGATCGGTGTTCTGAAAAGTAGACATGCAGCTCTGGTGTTTTAAATAGAGCCTCTGCCCAAGAATATGTAGGGGAAGGAGTCCACAGTGCGTCCTTCCCTTGGGTGTTGGCCTCATTTCCATATGTGAATGGTGAAAGGTGACGATGAGGCCATATGCTTGAAGATAGAGATGTCTCTTGGCTCCCATGGTCACAGCCCTTCACCAGGCCATTCAGCTGGGACAGGGAGCTGAAACTGAGAGGGCTGTCTAGGGGAGGAAGACAGAATAGTCGTGGGGGTAGGTTTGGGGGGCGGGGTGGGGAGGGAGGAGCAGGGCTCTTTGAGTGGGACCAGATAGGTCTCTGTGTAGAGTAATATTACAGCTCTTTCTCTCATAAACAAGCTGCATGCCTGCTTCTAAAGACCCATCTGGCATAGCTTTGAGAATGGCAATAATTACAAGCTGATGATGGACATGGAAAAAAGCCCTGCTGAGCTAACTCATAAGGAAGTACAGGCCAGGACTGCAGGGAAATTACAGGCTGAAAACCTTTCTAGTTTAGGCCTTTTGGTGTTCTTAATCACAGACTTTAAATGTTGTAATAAACACTGTTGCATTTTATTGACCAACTCCCATGACAGGCAAATCTTTTTCATTTTATTTTATTTTTACCATTTGCTCTTTGGAAAGCTGCTCAGCAGTGTCTGTCTCGGCCATGCCAATAGGCCTTTAGTTTTTCTGCTTGTAGGAAAATTAGGTAAACAGGGGTGACTTTTTATTTAGTTAATAGAAATTTACAAAATTTTGTCTTAAATTGCTCTCTGCATTTTGTGGTTCAGACGGACTCTCAGGCTGGATGCTTAACCTGTAACTGTATGAGATATGGCCTGGCTGCCTCAAGGAAGAAGAGGCTAGAAGAACAAACTTGGGAAGAATAATGTATGACTCGGTATCATCAAATAGTGTTTATAATGTAGAAACAAGTAAAACTCCAAGTTAAAAACTATACCGTTAGATTAATGGAACCTTGGGTTCTGGTCTCGTTTGTACGGATGATCCTTATTTCAGGGATATATTTGATACGGAAAGGATGATTCTTCTCAGAGTTTTGGATCCTAATATTATACAAGTGGATCTAAGACATTTTGTCCTCTCGGACATTTTAGATCATTTAATGGAGCAAATGTGTTTAGGAAATCTTCCTAGAAAGAAGAAGATAGAAACGCTGGAAATTTGCTTTCCTCTGAAATATTATTAACCTCAAAATCTAGAACTTAAATGTCATGGCAAAATTAGTCTTGAGTATAACACATTACCAATTGCTGTAATAATGGGATTTTGAGACCTCGTGTGGGTTTTGTTTTAATTCAACACACATTATCTGTTTCCATCAAAAGAGTTTAATCTTCATTTTATACATTTTCAAAGTCTGAGGTTAGAAATGATGAGTAATGTTACGAATCAGGATTTTTTTCTGTGTGTGATCATATTAACTTATACTAGTAGATCTCTGTTCAAAAGATACCTTTAAGGATTTTAAGGCAGCACATGTGAAGTTCATTATTCCATAAGCACTAGATACTGCTTTAGTAACTTACTTTTAGGTCCTTCTCTTCTTTGCCACAATTGCTCATTTATATTCCTTAAAGACTTGTATTTTATTCTTTGTATTTTGCATCCAGTCCTGGCTATCCCAGATGGATTATTTAGTTCTGTCCTTTTGCATTTGATTACTTGTTCGAGGACATAAAGTTTTGGGGGTCTCTGAAGTTAAAGCAATGAAATGGTTGTGCAGTGGAAATTTACCAATATAAAATCAATTTCTTATCCTTTCTTTGCCTTTCATAAGCATTGCTTTACCTGAAGGTCCCCTTGTCAATGAGAAATTATTTCTTTATTTTGAACTGTCTCTTTTCCTATAGAGGGTAGAATTGTTCCTAACAAAAGAAGCATGAATTGGTGGAAACTATATATTAAATGCAAGACTATTTGTCTAGTTTTCATTAGGTTGCTGAGTGAAAAGCCTCAATTCCTCTCTTTTCCCAAGGTACTCAGATATCCATGAAGTCCCCCTCATCTCACACTATCGTTTCTCTCACTGGGCGCAACCCGACTTTAAAGAATTCAACACTTACTGGTCTTTAGAGAACTGTCAGCAATGACAGCAACCAGGAATGCTGACATGTCTTATTGTTTACAAAGGATGAGCACAACAAGGCATCTCGGATGACTTGATAAGCCCTGCAATTTCTCTCTCCCTGATTCTGGCCTCTGGACCAGCTGCCTTTTCGTGGCCGGCTAAAGACCCACGTATCAAAACTTGATCTAAACCCCACAAGTCAGCGAACAGCCGCAAAGATAAACGAGGGCTGCTCAAGGTCGCTTTGTAAACAGTGAAAACAGAAAGAGAAACGAGAGTATCTCAGTCCCCGATTCTTTATATGCATGCAGTTTTCATCTGTACTTAAAGTTTGATGAGAAAACATCCTGTGCTAGCATTAAAGGAAGCTCCTGGACTGTTATCATGGTCTTGAATACTTAGTCTCTTTTTCTTACTTTAGCATCCTTCCATTCCTCTAGAAGTACCAGCTGATGTTGTACTTAAATTAAGTTCAACCTTTTTGTTATTGTTCTGTTTTGGTTTGAAATGTTCTCAACATACTCTTTTCTATTTAAGGAATCATGAGGTATCTTGGAAATTATAGAAATGCACATGCTTTTCCTCATTCCTACGTTGTAAAGAGGAACTTTCTTATCAGGAAGGGGACCCCAGGAAATTGAAACCCCTTTCCTCCTTTCCTTGTGCTGTCTTTCGGCATTGAACAGGTAGAGGAAGAAAGGAAAGTTTCGTGGGTTTATGTTGCCCTAGGGTCAATGCTTTTGTTAAATGATATATATCCTAACTTTATCAACTATGTGGGGCTTGGGGTATTGTCTTCCTTAAATTCTTTGGAATTGAGACAGTGCTGTTCTGAAGATGCCAGGCTCTTCCCAGAAAGGAACTGTTTCAGGGTACTTGGATAAAAGATTTTTACAATAGGCTTTTCCCCTGTTTTTCCTTTTTTGCAGAAATGCCATTGTTGAAAATAGTGTATGCCACAGTTGATTAGAACAAAGCACCTTTCTTAATTTTAGTAATTGCAAGCCCACATCAATCACAAACACTGTAGCTTAATGTTGACAGTCGCAGAAAGGGATTTAATCTTGATTATGAGGCAAAATCTTCCTGGTTTCTGCTAACAATCTGCTCAACTCTTTCTGGACAGTTCTCACAAAATATATGCCTAATTTTTACTAGAGCGTCTGTCTGTAGATGCATTCTTTTGGTAAATCACTGCTTTGAGTTGAGTCTCAGAACTCAAGTGACTATTCCCTTTTTTACAGATGGTGAAACTCAAGTTCTGCCATCTCTCCTCTCTGTGGGCTGCAGCATGAGTGACACCATGACCTCAGGGCTGTGTGCTTCCGGGTAAGTTTTTAACTTTGCCGCTCTCTCCCATGAGCCCAGTCTAGAGGTAAAGGCTCCGTTGTAACTGGGACACTCAGAACAGAAGGCCCATTGGTCAAGGCTCCCAACAGCGATAAGCAGTGGAATGCGAAACAGCAAGCTCACAGCTCTTTGCAATCGATAGCACCATCTAAAAACACTTGGAACAATGCGTTCTATGGCTAGGAAATGATACAGAGGAAGAAGAGTCACTCCAGGTCAGTGGTTGAGCCTCTGGAATTATTGAATACTGCTGATTCTGCCGGTGGCTGTACCTCTCAGTACTTCCTTTGTATACTGGGGGCAATTTCTATTCTCCCAACCAAGTTAAATGTATTTTGTGATTTGACAGGCTCAAGTGCTAACTCTTGTTGAAATATCTATATTTGGAGTTACTCATAGATGTGGTACAAATACATTTTCTTCCATACGCAAAGATGAACTTTCTTGCAAAATTATCCAGATACTTTATTTCTCTCACTGGACCATCATTTTAAGAATTTTTCATCGGTACCAGGTACAGAGTAGGTAGACATTTGTGCTTATATGGGATGAACTCTGTAGAGGTCTCCATATATAGATGGGACCTACCGATGCTACTTCTAGCGAAATAAGAATGATACTATACTCATCAGAAGAAGGACTTCATGGTAAATCAAGGGTCAGAAAGTGATGTGCTGGCCAAGGGGTATAGTACTGTGTTTCTCCCCATTTCTTCTCCAGCCCCCTATTGCTTCTTGTCCAGTCTGGCTGTGGCATTCAGATAGTTCAGTTCCAGGTTTTGTTTTTAGCTTGAGACTGGGGAGTAATTGTGGAGTTTGAGGTTCTTCTACTCCTGGCTCCTTTCGAGTCCAAGTGTCATTTTCAAGATTGGGTTTCTTGTTTTCTCAGGTAAATTCATTGGCCTGCCTGCTTAGCTTTTGCACAGTTCAGCCCTCTATCTGCAGAGATATGAGACCATGAGATCTGCTAACATGTAAACCAGAGATAAAAGCATTTTTAAAAATGTCTTCCTGCACACAGGCCTGCTTTATAATAAACCAGAACAGTGCAGGCATTAAGATGTTGTTGAAATGCCTGAGTGTCTCTGCCCTTTTATTACATCCAGGGTGATGAGGTCATGGCTTACTGTTTAGCTTATATGGTGCAATTAAGAGATTCATTTCTTAACGTGATTCATCTCAGGAAGAGTTGACTCAAAAGTTTCAGGGGAGAGGCAAGACTCGTATGAGAAGATGTTGGAAAATTATGGTTTTCTTTTGGAAGTTTGAGTTCATTTTTTCATTCCAGGCGAGAGTGAGAACTGCAATAAGCCTGTCTCAGATTTCTGAGTAGCAGAGAATTTGATTACTTAATGCCAATAAGGCTAAGGAGATAGTTTTAGTTCTTGGCTTTTTTCCCCTCTTTGGAATGATGGCAAAAATGTGAACTAAATATTTGTTTTATTAAGACATCATTAGATCTCTGTGTGTAGAGATATTTAAATGAAACAATATCTTAGATGTGTATATATATATATATATATGCATATATATGTATGTTATATATTTATATATTTTTGATATATAATATTTTATTGGGATGTTTATCTGTTGAGCCTTCATCGAACCCTTTTAAATGCAGATTTAAGTGTCTACTGCTGAAAAAGAGGTGGTCTCCCCATTTGGCCAGGGCAGTTCTCAACCATAGTCAAACCCTTCACAATAATGTGTGAATACAAAAATGTTAAGAAGCAATGGATTAGGCCATCTCTATTCTTTTGTGAAAGACTTATTCATGGGCCTCAGTTTGAGTAGCATACTGAGGTTCCTTTCTTCCCTCCAAGTCTTCCTTGATTGTGATTCTTGGCTTGGTCTTTTATCCATGCTTCAGCTTTTAGTGAAAATTAATCATTTCTCTACAATTCTGTACAAGAACCATTCATGAAATGCCTACCTTATTTAAGGCACTATGCTAGGCACCCAAGAACATCTTTAGAGGGATTAACTACTGTCTCTATCCTTTAGGAGGAGATGGAAAATTCTACAATAATGAATACAAGTCAGATTGGGAGAAATATTGTAACAAAGGGTTATATGTGCTCTGAGGAGGGAACGATTTATTTTGCCTTGAAATCAGGTAGGGCTTCCTGGAGGTGGTAACATTTGAATTAGTCTTCAGAGCAGAAGCAGGATTTGAAGAGATAAAGCTAGAGGAAAAGTGCAAAGTTTTAGGGACGCCTCGGTGGCTCAGTTGGTTAAGCATCTGCCTTTGGCTCAGGTCATGATCCCAGGGTCCTCGGCGGGGAGCCTGCTTCTCCCTCTCCCACTCCCCCTCCTTGTGTTCTCTCTCTCGTGGTTTCTCTCTCTCTCTCTGTCAAATAAATAAATAAAATCGTTTTTTAAAAAAAAAGTGCAAAGTTTTAGATTTGTGAAAGCCCATGACAAGATTCAGAAAAGGAGATGAATCTGTTCTGGGTAGAGCATTAGCTGTCTGTGAGGAGAAATGGCAGATAAGTGTTGAAGTATAGAACACTTCCTATTTAAGAGACACTTTGAAACTAAGTAAATATTTCATTCCTCCTCAAACTTAGTTTATTCACTTACTATATTCATATGGACTCATAGTTTTCTATATACGTTAATAGGTTATAGTTCATTAATATCTTAATTTTAGTGACCACATTGTCCCCGGTTAAGTCAGTGGGAATTCCTTCAAGCAGGTTCTATGGTCAAGGATATGGATGGGTTAGAATCTCTCATCTTGCTGCCTATTCGTCATTCCATTTTTCCAATTCTCTGCCTTTGTTTGGATCAACTATTTTTATAATTTTATTTTATTCCCTTTATTGACTTTTGATCTATATATTTTTTTCAGTGGTTATTTAAGGCTTATGGTATCCACCTTGGCTTATCACAATCTATTTTAAAGTAATATAGTACTTCATGTATCTTATAAGAACCATTAAGCGTATACTTCTATTTTGACTCTCCTGGCATTTGGACTTTCATTGTTATACATCCTATTACTGTATTTGTTATGAAGTCCACAATACAGTGTAAATACAGCTTTAAAATGTCTTTTGTATTTTAAGTGATTAAAAAAAATAAAATACTGTGTTACATTTACCCACAAAAAAAAAAAAAAAAAGAACACTTCCTATTTATTAGTGGCCTTGAATGCTATGCTCAGACATTTGGAATTTATTCTAAAAGAAAACAGAAAACTAGTAAAAGCTTTTGGACTGAGAGGGTGCACCACAATTATAACTGTACCTTAGGAAGGTAACTGTCAGAGATGTGACAAATAACTTGGAGTAGAGAAAGCAAGTGGTGATGGGGGACCCAGTGGGGGCTATTCTAATAATCCAGATATAGATGACATGATGTAGGACAGTGATAGTAGAAGCAGAAGTAAGAGAAGAATCCAAGAAACCTACTAAGTCTAGAATTGAATGTGGTGGGATACATAAATGACAGAAATTTCTACTTTAGGGTGGTTAGTAAATGGAGAAACCATGGACTGAGATAAGGAAATTTAAGAGAGGAAGGTTGAAGGAGAAAACAATAGTGCTTAAATTGACATTTTAAATACACTTTGATTATACACACCATTTCTTTTGTTTCTTGAAGAACAAACTTGTTATAGCCATTTGCTCTCGATTCCATTGTTAGAATTATAGCCTATTTTGCTTTTGATTTAGGGCCTTGACACACTCTGACTCCTCCAAGGAAGAGAAGAAAAGGTATATTTTCTTTCTCTTACTTCTGAATGTATTTCTATTTTACCTAATCTCAAGGTATTTCTGAAGAGTATCTTGAGCTTTACTCAAGATGGACCCTTTGACCTAACTCCTCTCTCTCTGGCCATACTCTTGAGGATGAGGCAATTTGAAATCCTTACTAATGCTTATAAGGATTCTCAGACGTAGACAGAACTGGCCTTTACAAGGCTAGAATTGGAGCCAAACTGGATTCTTAGATCATGTATCTCCTGCCGGTTATGAAGCTGCCAGACTACATCCCAGTGGGTGGAAATGGACACCAGCCCCCGAGGAAGTGATGGCTGCACATGGGCGTCTGCTGCCTCTGCTGCTTCCTCTCCTCCATGAGGAAGGAAACCGTGGGCTTTCCTAGGCATTGTTCTTGTTCTCTCTTTTTTTTTTTTTTAAGATTTTATTTATTTATTTGAGAGAGAGAAAGAGAGAGAGAGAGAGAGAGAGAGCACATGAGAGGGGGGAGGGGCAGAGGGAGAAGCAGACTCCCTGCTGAGCAGGGAGCCCGATGTGGGACTCGATCCCGGGACTCCAGGATCATGACCTGAGCTGAAGGCAGTCGCTTAACCAACTGAGCCACCCAGGCGCCCTGTTCTTGTTCTCTTAACGCAGGGGGACTGAAGACTCTTGGACTTTGGAGCTTGGATATGAACCTAAGCCTGGAGGGGTTTCCAGAGAGCAGACGGTTCCCATCTCTGAATGGTTGTTACTTGCTTTCTCCACCCCCCTTCTGGTGCTGTACAATTCATTCCATCTCCAGAATTTTCGTGCACAGGCTTAGAAAGTCTTAGTGGAGTACCTGGAGTTCAAAGCCCATGCAAGGCTTTACAGTGGAGACACTGAAATGGAAGGAAGGGAGTGTGCCACTGAACTTCCTTCCTGCACATGCAGTAGAATTTATATAAATATTCAAGCTCTTTCCTCACTTATGTCTTCATCAGATTTGCATGCCACATATCCAATGACTAGTCCTCCCGAACAGTGGTGAGGAAGAGTGTTACTAAAATTGTAAATATCTACTTTTCTTTTTTTTTTTTTTTAAAGATTTTATTTATTCACTTGAGACACACACACACACACACAGAGCATGAGCAGGGAGAGAGGCAGAGGAAGAGAGAGAAGCAGGCTCCCTGCTGAGCCAGGAGCCCGATTTGGGGCTCGATCCCAGAACCCTGGGATTATGACCTGAGCCTAGGGCAGATGCTTAACCATCTGAGCCACCCAGGCGCCCCGTAAATATCTACTTTTCATTGATAAAGCTCTTCCAAAGTTTGCAGTATGAATTTGGTTTGCAGTTAGAATTCCCCAAATCAAATATTTAAAAATTCTGGGCAGCAAATTCAGCTCTGAATCTCTAGAAAATAGTGTGTAAAGGGTGGATCTAACTAGATTGTGAAGTTAAGGGACCATGTGCTTTATGTGCTTAACAACTTCTTCAGGCCATTTTAGGTCGTTTTCCATCCAAGAAAATTGAGAATGTTATGCCTTTTTTTTTTTTTTTTTTTTTACGTTGTGGCACAAACTTGCTTCTCTAGTTTCGATTCCGTTGATTATTTCAACAAGAATGGCTAAGATAAAATAAATCTTCAAAAAGGACATAAGTATGAGCCTTTCCTGCTGATTCTAGCCCAAAAGCATGCATTAAACACTTACCAGATACCCAGCATACTGAAGGGTGCTGTGTGGAACAAAAAGAAGAAGAGCCCCATAGGAGCTCACTGCGAAGTTTCTGAGTGGGGGAAGAGAGGGCTGGAACTGAGGAAGGGGGAGGCCCACTATCAGAATCTCAGGGCTCTGATCCCTTAAAGCCCCATCAGGGGGAAATGCTCAGAAGAAAAGCCCAGTGTCCGCCCTCCTCAGTCTTTTAGAGATGGAGTAGTTGGGGTGGGGGAGGTAGGGGCGGGTGAGCAGGATTGAGATGAGGTGGCAGACTGGTTTATTTGTGATAGACTGACTGGCTTTAAATTCTCCACAGTAGTGGGTTTGAGGGCAGCAATGCAAAGGGCAGCTTCTTCTTTTTTCTTTTAAATGTTAGCTTATCAGCAGCTTTCGTGGCAAAATCCTCATCCTTTTCGTCTTTTATAATTCTTCATGGTATTCCCCCTAAAGGCAGCAGGTAAGTGCTGGGGTCTAGCCCTCAAAGAGGCTGATGTTCTCCAGACACGTCCATAGACACTTGTAAGTTGAGAGCCGAATCGTCCGTCAGACACATTTTCCTTGTCAAATCATGCCTGTCCCACCTCGCTGACACTGATAGTCCTGGGAGCCAGTTCTGATGCCAACCTGTATTGAACTCCTAGATGTGAGTACACTTTTTTGAAGGGCAGCTTGGGCTAAAACTTGACCTTTCCGAGCTTTGGGAGGTGGGCAGGGGAGCAGAATGTTGCTGGGGAGAGAGAGATTTCCTGGTTATTGCTACAGGGAGTCTGTTTACTTGCCTTCAAGGGTCACAGCCATCTGAATGGGCTTCTCTGGCTCTGCTCTTGGGTTTGGTTTCAGAGGACCCAGTCTGTGGAATTCCGCTCCCCATGGCCCTCCCCTTACTCTGTTAGGTATGGGACTTTTATCCCACAGTACAGTTCACGGTTTCCCCGGGAACACAGCAGCTTGCTTGCAAGAACAGCAGTTGGAAAGGCTGTTTTAAGTGGAGTTTACTGTTGTTGTATAAACCTTCATTTAAAATTGACTATAAAATGTTTCTGAACCTGCCAAACACGCATTAAAATATTTTGCTCCATTTATGCCTATGTGTAACATTTGGTTTCTAAAGAGCTTTAATCAAGTAATCTTCAAGTAGGAAGTTATTCATCTTTATTGCCAGTCGGTTCTCAGTGGTGGTCGTGGCAACAATCTTTTTATTGCTTCTGTGTTTAGTTGTTCTTTGACATGATAGAAGTCAGCTGCAGTTCAATGAGCTCACTATTTGTGCAACTTAATTGCTTGCTTCCTTCAATACATACTCAATTTTTCCTTTTATGAGCAGGGTTGTTGGAAAAATTAAGCTTAAGGATATAGCCATCCACTGTTAATTAACCTCCTTCCCAAACACATTAGTAAAATAGGTCAAATAACTGCTGAGTGCTAAGTGTACTGTTCCTAAGGTCCTCCTCAGCTGAGAAGTGAATCCTGTACTGAGTGAACAAACGTTGGAGCTTTGAGCATTTTCTGGAAGCGGCGATGACATAAGAATAATGCTTTGTAACACAGCATTCCCTGCTGCACCATCTCCTGGAAGTTGATATATTGTTTGACTTTGGCTGGCTCTACCATGGGTTTAGTTTGTTTTATGTTATATCAACTTTAAAAGAAATAAAAGGCCCCTTCTACTTTTTTTTTTTCTTTCTAGGTACCGCTTGCTTTCAAAGGAGGATCCTAAATTCAGCTTCCCTTTTAGATAGTGACCACTGCTGTCATTTTAACTCACAATTCCTAAAATAATCTGAATATTTGTGAGGATGTATACATGTTTGTGATGACTATAAAAATATGCTCAGTGAAGGAACTTCTCTATTAAAATAGATTTATATAGAACTCTTATAATGTCTCTCTTGTCAGTGTTATATTCAGATGGAAAATCACTTTAATTGCAGTGGTGAAGGGCTGATTGGAGCTTTGCCAACTTGGCAGAAAATATTTTGAAGTTTATAGACTTAGAAAGAAAAAAAAAGAAAATGTGATAGTTCCTGAATTTGGAAGAAGACAGGAAAATGTCAGGGTCCAGTTTATACTTTTAAAGAGAGCAAAGCAAATGCAAACAAAATTAAAATGGAATACTGTGCCAGAGCTCAAATATCACATTTGTGATATTTATCCTCTATCTCTAGTTTCCATATTTAGCCTTTAATTAGGAACGAGTAGGGGAGAAAAAAAGAAACCCAACCAACACTTCAAATAAATCTTAAACTGATAAGTACAGAAATTTCTTTTCTTTAAAATTATTACTCAGTTACAATCTAAATCTTATTAGCTGTAGGTCGAGCTCTACATTTCTAAAATCATCTGCTCTGATAAGATCATTACCAAATACTGGTTGGTTCAGTACTCTTCCAAACTTTCAGCCCCCCCCCCCCCCCCATTTGGGCATATTTCTTGCGTTGCACTTAACAGTCAGTGAGAAGCATCTTGCAGCACCTTTTTTCCAGTGTGATTTCAGGATATCCATGACACAGAATGATGTCGAAATGGTAACCTTTGGGCTTCTTGTTTTGCCTACCTGCTGGAGGGATAATGATTCTTTGCCAGTCTAGGCCCCAGGGGATTGTTAGGAAACTTGATTAGCTAATGCTTGTCGGGAGCCTTGAAACAAAAAATGTTTTCCCTGTGTGTTACTTTGTCCCCCAGTAAAGCTTGCAAGAATGACCTCATTCATATTCATTAGTTGTGGGTGCTAAAGGTTATCCTCTCTTATCTTTTGCCCCGCTAAGTCCTGAGATGCAAATGGCAGATTGTTGACACATGGGAAATAGTTGAACCATCTGAAAGGTTGAGTATGGGAGGAGGGGCATTGCATTCACACATGCCTGTAGATACTTTGGTCTCTATCTTGTGTGGATGGCTCACAGATTCCAGATTGCTGGTGGTGGGGGGTGCTATAACTTTTGGTGGAGAAGAAACTGCTAAGAATCAAAGTCAAGGGATTGAGTTAAAGCTTTTATTCCTATCTAACCAATTATGATGGCAAATTTCGTGTCTTTTAAAAGTAGAAGATACTCATCTCTGAGAAAGGGGGAAAGTAGAAGTCCAGGATTGGTGGGTACAAGAAAGTATAGAATCTTGAAAAATTTTGAGGCCTTTAGTCTAATATTCTAAAAAATATTCTCACACAGAGCCCTGTTGCCAACCTGCATGAAGCAAATTTGCAAATAATAGGTTTAACTTTTTAAATATTGCCTTTAAAAGAGCCAGTCCTTTGCCTCAGGAGAACATGTTGGGTCATGTTAGCTTCTGTGAACTGGTATCTTCCTCATCTTATAGATTCTTTTATTGCTTCTTAAGGGTATGTTCCTTATTTCTTAAGGGTATGTTTTCTAGCCATCATCCATTGACTTGAATTAAGCAAATCCCTGAAGGCAGAGCAGTGAGCCAGCGAGATACTGCCTACAATCGGCAGGTGGCGCTGTGGACACTACAGTGGTGAAGAAACTGGCATTTAGGAGGCAAAGATGCTTGGGGGGAAGCCTGGGTGATGAGATGACTTGAGCTCCTCTTCAGCTCTCAGGGAGGTTCACAGGGCATCTCAGAAAGCCATAAGCCAGTTCTGAATGTGGGAAGCTGTGTGGATTAGCCTTATAAGAACATTCTCTCTGATTTTTTAAAGTCTGCTTTCAGGTTGCATCAATTGATACCTGTTTAAATTCTACATATATGCTATTGCCCAGAGTCAAAACACAAACTTGAAGGGAGGATATTTAGGGAATTTAGAAATCAATATTTACTCATATTCTAAAGCTGCAGAATGTGAACTAGGAACTCAAGCCTGATGTATATAATATAAAACTACATTTCATGCTCACAGAATATTTTCCATTAGGAAACATGTTAATGATTAATGCAATTTATTTAGCTATATTAAGGAGGTAGTGAGGACATTTTCCTGACGTCCTTTATCCTCTGCATTCTCAGTCATCTATGACTCTTCTTTTCTTCAGAATTTTATTTGAAAGAGATTTCTGTAAACTGATTTTTAGAAGACACTTTGTGTGTAAATTTTTGCTTCTTTGGAAGTGCTACATGTAGGTGGTCAAGTTGAATAAAGAGATAGCAACAATTACTTACTTCCAAGTGAAGCCTTCCTGAGATAGCAGGAACTTTCCAAGGCTCTCTTTTGAAGGTTGGCACTTGTCTCTTTTTTCCTGAGACATCAGAAGGGAACTCCTTTTGTAGATTAGACCAGAGGCAGATGGAGGTCCTGGGGAGGAAATGTAATTTCTCTCAATAAATGTTTCGTAAGCTGAGGCCTCTTGGGAACACTGCATTTCTACCAGAAATGTGGACTTTTCTCCCTGATGAATTTCTGTTCTTGGGAGCAGATATTTGGAAGAATTTTCCTCTCTGCCTCCAGGGCTAGAAAGCATGGGTGTCCTAATGGTGACAGAGCCCATCTTCCAAGGGAACAGCTGAGGGAGTTGTGAATGTGTGGACGCCAGTCCAGAAGTCACTATTAGATGGATCATCCCATTCTACATGAGGGCAAGGAACCAGGGTTGGAGGTGGGGAGAGGAACAACGAAACTGATTTAGGACAAGGTGGCAGAAATCAGGATCTGAGAGTGGGAGGGCAGACTTTAGGGCCCAGTTTTAGTGGTCTCCCAACTCTCACCCAAGTCTAGAACCTTGCATGTCCCAGTCTAGCCAGTCCGGTGGGAGCTGAGGCAGGCAGCTGGCTGAGTTGCCGAGGGAGGATGCCGTGAGTGGTCTCTCCACGTGACTGGAAAGTCTGACCAACTAAGGGGACCTGGGAATGGAAACCAGTTTACTGTATATTCAGAAACAGGGATATTTCTGATTCACCAGGGCAGGCTCCTCTCTTACTTCTTGGAACAGATTGCTCTCTTCTGAGCCTGGAGCCTGGGCAGTGCTTGAGCAGCGACGAGGAGCATAAGTTTCCTGTCACTTCCTCTTTGGCAGGTTGTGTCTGCAGACACTGGCTCCCATACCCCATAATTACTTTTTCACATTTTTTAATATAGTAACACATGGTTGGGCTTGTGGTGGGGGAACCAAGTGATGCCTCCGGGCCATGAACACTATAAATAACTTCAGGGATTGTTTTATATGGTTAGGGAAGGAAGCAGTTTCTTTCTTAAGAAATAGCTCCAAGCAAAGAAGCAGGGTTTAGGAACAAATAACTCTTATTTTCAGGAGCCCCTTTGCCTTTTGTATTTCTCTATAGATCAGAAATCTTCTTGGTAATTTCTTTTCTCACTGGGCTGTGATATCAGCTTTTAATCTGAGTGGTTATTGCAGCCATCTTGTCGTTTAGAGAAAAGTGCGTGTATTTTGTTTATGAATGTGACATTTAAAGTGATCAAGTCCATTCTCTAGGGTTAGCTTCTGACTGTGAACTCCCTGACAGGCAGCCACATGCAGGTGTATGTGCTGATGGAAGGCCTGTGTTGTTGGAAGGGATGACAATAAGCAATCTAAAATAATTCCTCATGACTTCAACACAATTTTTAAACCGTCCAAGGCGGTGCAAACTTAGAGCTTCCTGGGAATAGAAATTTCGGACATTTGTTGTGGAGTTTAGTTATTTACCATTTTTCATTGTCAACAAGTTCTTCCTTTCATTTAATCTTTCAATGTATTTTAAATTTTTTGCTTCTTATTTATTGAATGGAGGTTGACAACAGCTGGTTAAGATGACCTTTCAATAACTGCCCTTTATATGTTTCAATGGCCTGGTCTCTAAACTTGCACATAATTTAATAATTAACACTTAAATAAGATAATCTCTATTTTTATTATAAGTAGAAATCTAATAGAAAAATTTCTACATATAGCAGAAATATTCTAAAAATACTCTGTAGAGTTCACTACAGTGTCTATGCTTTGGCTTAACTCATATTTGTATAAATTTGATTTGTACAGTTCCCTTCTAAAGGAGAGCAAGTACTTTGGATTATCTTTGCATTATACATAATGTCTTTTTGTAATATATTTACATTGCAGAAAGGCAAAGATAGTAGCCCAGTAAAGGAGATATAAAAGCTACAACTGGGGCGCCTGGCTGGCTCAGTCAATAGAACATGCAACTCTTGATCTCAGGGTCGTGAGTTCAAGCCCCATGTTGGGCGGGGAGCCTACTTAAAGAACAAAACAAAACAAAACAAACCCACAACTGTCTTAGGCATTAAAATACTTTGTTTCACCCTTAGCAAATTCATTCACCGAAGTAAAACTATATGGGCAAATGGAGCTGATTTTACCTCTTAGCTCCTGCGTCAGTAGGATAGTATAGTATAGTCAGTCAGGGAGCAGGGACAAGAATTGCAGTGAGAGGCAAGTCTGTGGGACAGGGCAAGGGGCACTGGGACACATTCCCGGGGGGGCGGGGGGAAGCATGAGGAAACCAAAATCCATATCCTTCATTCTTCTAGGCCAATATTTGCTAAGCTCTGTGGCCCTGTGCTCCAGGTTTCCAATCTGACAAGCAAAAATGGAAATTTCTCCCTCTTTCGAAAGGAAACTGCATTTTACTTCTCTCCTGAAAATGAGTTCTTGTAGCCAGTGCTGGTTCCCTCGTCAGAGGGCTTGACCTGTAGGGCCCCTGGCTGGTGTGTACGCCGAATGCTATAGTGTGTGCGTGTCTGATGAGTCACAGAGACTGTGGTTGGATTGTCATCTTCAATAAATGATGCTGTTTGATAATTTTATTTTAAAGACCTCGCTAGTGCTGCAAATCTGATAGAGCATATGTTTTGATGTGGTGCGCTGACAGCCACAATATCTGGCAAAAGGAACTATGATGGATTAAACAGCAGAGTGCTTATCTCTCATGGTGTAGCGGCACTTACGAGGGAAAAGGCCCGTATTGTTTCCCGGGCCCTATACCCGGAAACCCTACATAAAGTCTTATTGGGTTAACCGGGCTGGCACCAGCAGTGCAAGTTCTTGTTCACCATACAGGCCAAAAAGGCCCTAACACAAACAATCCCTGTTATCAAGTCACCCTTCACAAACAACACTTCCAGAAAGTACTTGTACCTGTTCTCTGCCGTGTTACATTTTTTGAGATGAGAACACGCTTATGCGAGGGAATGGCATGTTGCCAAAAGCCGAGTCTGCCTGCTGCAGTTTCAATAGTGCTCATTATGAAGGAGAAGAAGTTTCTATTCCTACCCTTGGAAGGAAAAAGGCAGTCACAGATAAAGTGTATGATATGATTACCGTTGCTTTAGATAACCACAAGTATTACTTCCGACATGATAAGGGATTGTTTTCTGTCTTGATCATACAGAGCTTGGCTGAGCCTTTTTAAGAAGAAGGGGGGGGCATGTTTGAAGGCCACTCGATCAGTTTGGAACCTGTGGGAGCATGAGGTTGCCACATAGATAAAAATCAACACTGGTTTTAACTACCACAGCAATTGCAGTGAGGGTGGGGGAGCCCCAGGAAGAGGTTTGGAAACAGGGGAGTCCATGGCCCTAGTGACTCCAGCAGAGTGATTTAGAGGCCTTGTGAGGAAATATCGTGCATCTCAGAATCTGCTAGATGGTTCTTTTTGTTGTGCTAACCTCGTTCAGATTAGGTTCTTTGGGAGAGCTAGAATGCTCATCTCCTCAGAAGGGTGTATTACTGAGGAAGATTTACTTTTAAATAGTCAAGCAGGAGCGTTAGCCCTCAATACTTGATTTGCTGGAGCAGATATGAACAGGGAAGTTATGGGACTGATGAGAATTTAATGAATATTCAGTTACCAAAGGGAATTACAAGTCCTCTCTTGACAACTGGGGTGCTACTCAGGCGACTATTGTTTTAGACTTTCAGTAGCCTTTGGTAGGAAGACTAGATAAGAGGATAAAACTCTTTAAGTTGAGGGAAATTGGAATTATCAAGAGGTAAGAAATGGCAGTTTCTCTTTTCTGATACTTTATCAAGTGGCTAATAGATGGATTATTGATTACAACATAAAATCCAGGGGGAGAAAACCAGAATAGAATCTGAGGATTTAAAATAAATGTATGCATTGTATGTATGCATGTAAGCATGTATGTATGTGTGTATGTAGTTAAAAAGAAAAACTCCAATTTGTTTTTTTTTTTAAAGATTTTATTTATTTGACAGAGAAAGACACAGCGAGAGATGGAACACAAGCAGGGGGAGTGGGAGAGGGAGGAGCAGGCTTCCCACTGAGCAGGGAGCCCGATGCGGGGCTCCATATCCCAGGACCCTGGGATCATGACCCGAGCCGAAGGCAGACGCTTAACGACTGAGCCACTCAGGTGCCCTGAAAAACTCCAATTTGAATATTAGTCATTTCGGCAAAGTATCCAAGATATCAAAAGAGGCCAGATGTATGGAACAGGCTCCTTAATAAAGAAGATGTGGTCCGTCTATACAATGGTATATTACTCAGCCATCAGAAAGGATGAATACCCAACTTTTGCATCAACATGGATGGGACTGGAGGAGATTATGCTAAGTGAAATAAGTCAAGCAGAGAAAGTCAATTATCATATGGTTTCACTTATTTGTGGGACATAAGGAATAGCATGGAGGACATTAGGAGAAGGAAGGGAAAGATGAAGGGTGGGAAATGGGAGGGGGAGACGAATCACGAGAGACTATGGACTCTGAGAAACAAACTGAGGGTTTTAGAGGGGAGGGGGTGGGGGGACGGGTTAGCCCAGTGATGGGTACTAAGGAGGGCACATATTGCAATGAACACTGGGTGTTATACGCAAACAATGAATCATGGAACACTACATCAAAAACTAATGATGTACTGTATGGTGACTAATATACTAAAAAAATTAAAATTAAAAAAAAAAAGAACAGGCTCCTTAAAATGTAATGGGATGTGTTTTGATGCTTCTTGTCCCTTGAGACTGGTAACAGCAAGGACCAGTGTTAAGTATAAGAAAAAAAGAACAGAGGATTCAGTTTCTCCGACTTTTCCACTCCTGTTCCTATGGTAGTTGATACTACACTCCGTGGGATTGCATTTTTACCACCTCCTGGTACAACCATTGGCAGACAGGGTGGTGAAGGTGGGGGGATTTTGCCTATATGAACACTTGTCCTGGCTCAGTTGTAATACTCAGAATGGCACTCAAAGCTGTAGTTCTCCAAGAAGAGACCACTTCTCTGTTTTGAATAGTAATAAGGAAAAAGTTATACATCCCCCTTGACTTGCTGCCTTCAGTTTTCTGTTCTTCATGAGAGATGCAATTAAGCTTGAGAACTTCCCTTTTTGCTTAGCAGGGATGTGATTACCCAACTTTTGGCAAAGTGCTTGGGATTATCCAGATGGAAATGCTATTTAAGAGCCAGGTATTAGGGTTTAGCCTTTTAAATAAAATATCCTCAGATGAGCTTTATTTGTATTTCCCTGACAGTCCTTCATATGGGCATGGCCAGTAGTGGAAACGCAGGCTCAGAAGTTTCTGAGTACCAACCGTAGCTCTCCAGACAGTTTGGATAGTCTCTAGCCAGGGGCTTGGCCAACAAGCTGATATGTACCTTTTTCCATTGTTAGCACTCTCTTTGGTGCCCAGAACTGAAGCCTGTATCCCTGAAATGCTAGGTTTGTAATAGAGATAAGGCTCCCGCAGCACCCTGCCTGCCTGTCACTGAGTCTCCTGAGACCTTTGTATTGGAGAGACCCTCTACCTTAGGGAGTCAGGATATGGAGAAGCCACTTGGCTGTGTGGCTGCCTCCATGACATTATGAACTGGGTATAACCCCCATGGAATTCGTCTTACTAGTCAGTTCTCAAGTTCTTTATAAATTACATTTCATCTGTGTCTTTGTAAAAAAGGTTTCTTGTGGACATAATTCTTGTCACTTTCCATTCTTTCTTTACACTTCAGCTCCTGGAGTTCTCCTTGCTGGAGACAGGATTGGCTCCCTTTGTTGGGAGGGGTTCGAGAGCTCCTGCTGCTCAGGGGTTATGGCAGACTTGCTGTTGCTGCCTTCTTTTCAAAGTGCCGCGGGTCACATGATGACTTCCAGGCGCAGATGGGGAGACGGTGTGGATAAAAGTATTTAGCAAGAGATCAAAAACTGGGCTGCACTTCTAAATGGCTTGCCTCTTAGAAAAAGCACATTAGCCTCTCAGCCAGATGCGGTTGTGGGTAACTGTCAGTACGCACACAGGTGGCACGGTTATCTGGCCATTTACTGCCTGATGCCTTGGCGACTGCTGCCAGCCCTTCAGAAATAGGAAATGACTAATGATGTGGTGGAAATTCTGAACCAGGATTAATAAAACTTGAAAAGGAACAGTCTTCAGTGTTTGATCCTCCTTAGAGGAAGTTAAGTCTGAGTCCTAGATTCTTTTCCCTGAGGTGTTCTTCTGATTTCTTCTGATTACTCGGCTGTAGTGGGAATCTAGGCTGGAGCTGGGAACAGTGAACCAGATGGTGCGGGAAGCGAAGCCCTGCTCCCCATCCCTAAAGGTCCAGACACATGCACGGCTCTGCAGTCCATCTGTGAAGAGTTCAGTTAGAGGAGGCACAAGCTCAGAATAACGATTGAATTTTTAAGGATTGAAGTTGTGTGTCTGCTCATGAAGAACATTCTGGAAAGACTTCATTCACTACCTGAGTGATTTCTATACTTTCTCATTAAAGACATCTGTGGGAATCTGATTATGTTTTAGGGATTTGACATTCTTCTTTTTAGTTTGGGAATCAAAATGCCTTTTCCTTAAGACCCATGGTCAAGCATTTTTTAACAATACTACAGGCCTGTCTTCTCTCCTTTTTCCTTCTTTGGCTCACATTCTCAGGCTCCTCTATTCCACATGGAAAAATGCTAAGTAGGCAAAGGGATAAATGTACCTTTTGATGAAGTAAGTGAAGCCAGCGTGAGGCATAGTGAAAAGAAAACCAAACTCTGGATAAAGAGATCTCAGCTCCAGGCCCTTTTGGTTTTGCGACCTCTGGGAAGCCCCTTCAAGCTCTGTGAGCCCCAAGATGTCACTTTTATGATGATGGGTCTTAACCAGGTATCTGCTAAGGACTCCTCCTGCACTCATTAAAACACATCTGTGTGTGATGTTCTGCTCTGAGCCGGTCTCGATGCCCTTGTCCGAAAATACTCCAGTCTGCCCAGGAGCCCACCCTGTCAGCCCCCGAAGAGGAGCATCTTGGGCAGGTCTCGGAACAGTGGTGGAGCACACCCAGTCGCTGCAGCAGGGCGCTGATACTTGGGTGAGGACTGTAGTTTTAAGTGTTACTATTGCTGCAGATCAGCTGGTTAAGGAAAGCCCCAGAGAATATTTCTAAACCCTCTAAAGTCAAGATAGCTCTTGAGTTGGCTGATTAAGACCCGCCAGGCCACAGAAGAATCAAGTTAAACTGGCCACCTACAGTTTCTGGTAAATCAAAGTAGCCCTAAATCTCGAGCTAGGTTAGGGTTGCCAGAATGTCTCTGTGGCTTGGCAGGATATGGGCATATATGTTGAGCTTGAGTGTGTATATATGAGAAAGTGTGTGTGTGTGTGTGTGTGTGTGTGTGCGCGCGCGCTGAAAAAGTAGGAGAAAGACTTAGTAAAGAAGGTAACTGGTTTACAGCAAATTTATGTGAGAACTGGGAACTAAGGAATGAAGCTAAAAAGAGACAAAGTAGCATATGATCTTGCTCTATCCACTCAGCATCTCCTCCTGACCTGCTCAAGGCGGTGAAATCCTTAATGCTGGTAACAATAGCTAACATTTGTTGAGTAATTACTAAATGCCAGGCATCTTTTAATGAGGTACTTAATCTCTCTGTGCCTCAGTTTCCTCATCTGTAAAATGGGGATAATCATAGAACCTACCTCCTAGGGTTGTTGTGAAGAGCAAATGTGTTAATATGGATGAATGACTTAGGATTGTTAATGAAGATAGATGAGTTGAAATAGGGGAAGTTCAGAGCAGAGCCTGGCACAGCGTATGTGCTCAGTGATAGCTGTTATCATCTCCATTTTATGCGCAGGGAAGTGGAAGCTTCGAGGGGTTCAGTAACTTTCCTGGACTCCACAGCGGGAAGGAGTTGAATGCAGCAACCTGACTCTGGAGATCCAAACCTCCATCTTCCCATTCTGTACCTTCATCAGGGATCCTGTCCCCTGTTGCTGAACTTTGTCAAGCTAATGTTAGTTGGATCCTTGAGGGCATTTGGAAAACAAGTTCCTTTAGAACCTGGGGCGCTAGGAGGATGAATTAAACACACACACACACAAAACCCTTCACTGCATTGCTATCTCCTGGCTTTTTCTCTTGTGCCACTCTAGGACTGCAGTGGGCCCATTGACATTGTCTCTCCCTGGGTCCTAGGGCCAGTTCTGAGAGAAAGGCTGTATGTTTAAAATAAATCTTTATGCTTCTTTTGGCTCTGACTCTCAACACATTCCTGTCCATTGGCTTTGTACAATAATGAAAACAGATAATTATAAGCAGATTTAATGGACATACAGTAGTTAAAATAAAGAATGTATTTTTTTCTTGCCTTGTTATCTTAGCTATTCCTTTACAAAATAAGGTTTAAAAAAAACCTGGTAGCACAGAAATTGAGATCCCAAATGCCAGTGAAAATACAACATCTCTTTGAATAAATGCTTTTATTTGTTCTCTAATGGCTGACTCTTTACACCAGAAAAGCAAATGGATAGACCTGTAAGAGTTTCCTCAAATTGAAGGCCCTCTCCCTGGCTCCTGGGAAAATGCTGGCCATGAAGCTAGGGCTTCCCACATTGATCAGGGTAATGAGAGATGGGAAGACAGTAATGGCCAATCTCTGAGCATCCCTCATACTGGGAAGGAGGATTGGGTCTCATGTGGCTGCTCGGAGGGGAGTCCAGGATCCCCTTCCGGGGCTGAGGGGGGCCCGTGACTAGGGTCGGGGGCCAAGGCAAGTGATGTGCTAGACATCAGGGAAATTGCATGGTGGTCCATCTCTCCTTTTCTCCCTCCTTGCCTCCCCAGGAAGTCCTGAGAAATTTTACTCAGGGGAGACAGGGGGAAGTGAGCCCTGAGGATGACCTTGAAAAGAAAGGATGTACAGGATGGAAGAGGGAGCTTAGATGGCCAGTTGTTGCTAGCCAGCCAGACCTTGGCCTTCTGCTGTGCAGATGTGTGTGCACCAGCCAAGGGTCCTCTTCAAGGCCCCCTCACAGTGCTGCCTCCAGTTCTCCTAGCCAAGACTTGTGATTTTCTCAGCAGCCCCGATTCCAGCTCTGAGCACGACTGGCTTCAATTGCTGCAGCTTCTGCCCACTCCTGTGCTGAGGCTTGGCATGGCTCGGGCTCTGCCCTTGGGTGCTGGTCCACCCTGCCCTTGGTTCTGGCATCCTGCTTCAACAGTTATCTAAAAGGCCAGCCATTGGGCTTGTGGAGCTGGACCTGCAGTGTCCCTTGTCTGGTGCTTTGCAGAGGTTTGCTCTCTTCCTGTTTGCATTGTTGTCTCCAGGCTGGCACTTGAATGAGCCCAACAGGCCATTACAGCCACGCAGTCAAACAAAGGTCTTTTAAGAGAACAATTGTCATTTGTTTCCCAGTTGGCATTTCTGGAGATTTAGCAGGATAATCTTGGATGTACGTCAGCAAGCATGAGCAGGAATCATCTTAATCCTTAACAAGGCATACGAATGAATTGGGACTTCATGAAAAGTGTACAAAGAATTTCTCTTTCTCCTTTCTGCTTCTCAGTTCCAGCTGTAGTGGGGTGTTGGGGGAGGGGAAGTTTCCTTTTGATTCTGCTACCTGCTGCAGAGATGGGGGCTCGGCTTTGGGGATGTTCTGGCTAAATGTACGCTCCTCATTCCTGAAGAGAGCTTCTGTCCCACACCCCTGTCACAAGTAAATCCCCTGAGGTCTTGGCTGGGAAACAGAGCTTAGATTCTTCCAGCCCTTCTTTTAAAGTCCTGCCTTGAGTTGGCCTCAAAGAGGTGACTACTGGGGTGCTGATCCCATTTGGTTTTACAACAGCAAACGAACTCCACAAGTAGAAGACATGTCCAGCTTTCTTCCAAAAGGAGAGAGAATCGAGAGGGTATTCAAGAGTCTCCTCTCCGAAGTTCCTCCCCACGGTTCCTTCCTCCTCCACCACCACCAGTTGTGTCAGACCTTTCTGTGGAGAGGGGAGTTCCAGGGGGCAGGTTACCTCCTCCACCCGCAGAGTGAGGCTCCAGGGGGCCCATGGTGTTAACAGATCTCTCCTTGAGGCTGGGCCAGAGAGGAAGGGAGTGCATGCAACAGCATTTTCCTCTCAACAGAGCAAGAGTTGTTGGGAAGCTTTCCTTTTCTTGTTTGTTGTGTGATCCACTGTGCTTGTTGTTACTGTTATATCCAGTTTTCCTAGTTTTATCTATATGGAAGATTTCTACCTAATTTGCACTCTCCAAGGTTTTTTTTCCTTCCCATATTTAGGCAAATTGTTTTATCAAATAAAATGAAAGCTTTTAAGTGATGCTTACCTCCAATCAGTTATTCTTTGAGAGAGAGAGAGAGAGAGAGCACAAGTTGGGGTGGGGAATGGCAGAAAGAGAGGGAGAAGCAGACTCCCCACTGAGCACAGAGCCCCAAAGGAGGCCTCAGTCCCAGGACCCTGGGATCCTGGCCTGAGCCAAAGGCAGACACTTAACCGACTGAGCCACCCAGGTGCCCCTCTCCCTTTTTCAAAGAATTAAATGAATATTAAATGAATATTAAATCTGAATGTTTACATGATTAGTGATAATGATTTGCATGATCAGTTAAATCTGTGATAATCATTTTTAATTCTTATGTTTGAAATCACCATAGGTCTCATTATGGGTTCTGTGGATTTCAGTCCATGCACTCCTTCAGGTGGCAAATCTATGGTATTTTGTATGGATGAAGTTAAGACCCTAGAGATAGAGTCCTCATTTTGTAACTCTTCCTCTATACTGTTGTTGAGTGGAAAGTGAGAAACTATACAAACAACATCTCTTTTTCCCTATATTTCCTCTAACACTTCTCAACTCATAGTATGACTCCTACTACTCTTAATAGATGAAAAAAGTGAATGACTTTACAGATCTTTTTCTAAAACTTATTTAATCACAGTTATAACTTTAACACTTAGCAGGTTTTGACTATAAACTGTGTCTGATTAGCATCAATAACTTCTATGATTTCTATTTCATCTTCTAGCCAGAATCACATAGAATTTTAGAACTGGAAAGCACTATAACATCTAGTCCTAGGATGTCAAAAATGTTTGAACTTGTTTGCTAACTCTAATCTGTTGGTTAGGACTAACTGTCTAGGGTGTTGTCTTGAGAAGACTCTGAGGCTAGGTCTGGGCTGAGGGGGAATGATCTCTATGATTAGTTAAGAAAACAGTCAGTAATGCCTAAAATATGTAAATCAAGAAATATTAGCATAAGCCTTTTATTTAGAAATATGGAGTTGAACTACCATTTCCAGTCAAGATGTTGTAACAGGAATCAGATTTATCCTGCTAAAGCAAAAAACAAAAACAAAAACAAAAACAAAACCACCCCCCCCCAAAAAAACAAACAAACCCAAAAAACAAAATAGATACAATATATAAAAACATGTTTCAAAACAGTGGGAATTGGGCAAAGCAGGACAGTGATCTCTAAGAAACAGGAATCAATGAGAGGAGCTCTATGATTGCTCTACCTTCTTGCCTTGGGAGGTGTATGAAGTCATGGTGCGGGGAGGGGGAACCCAGGCAGAACCTGGTGGATTCTCTGAATTGAGGAAGTGTTGCTGAGGATGGAGACATGGAGAATATCTAAAGTTCTCAGGGCAGAGTATCAGAGAGAAGAAAGCTGCACAGAAGGAGAGCTCCAAGGATCTGCAGAGAGTCCCCCTTGAGTCTTCAGCTGAGTGCTAATAAGCATTTGCATGTGAGAAAACTAACCAAGGTTGGGGAAAGAACTGTTGGAAAGGAAAAGAGGGAGCTCAATGCAGGGCCAAGAATCATGTCACTCGCCTGCTGAAGACCCATTGTCTTCAGGACAAGTCTGTGCTGGATGGTCAACCTTGTTGATCATCTCCCATCCCTTCCCACTGGACTCTTTGATCCAACCTTATTGAGCTATTTTCAGCGCTCCAGTTGGTTTCAAACTTTTCAAACTTTGCTTTGCACAGGTTGTTTCCTCTTCATGAAAATTTCTCCCTTTCAGTCTCTTCACACCCATCTTCTTTGCCTGGTTAATATGATTGCCTTTCAAGTACAGTGTGCTCCCATGATAACTAGTATTTATGTCATGCATGGCTCTTGTGCATATTGTAATTGTTAGTTTATATCATTGTCTCTCAAAGTGGTGCTCCTTAGAGTCCTAGGTATTTGGTAAACATGAACCTTTTTTGGCCCCACTCTTGTACCTACAAGTATGAATTTTTGGGTGGAGGGGTTTGGTATAGGAATCTTCATTTTAACTTAGTGCTTTAGCTATTTTTTAAGTGGTGTAAAATCTGAGCACAACTGGTTTCTATGAAGTCATGAATCTTGCCTCTTTCTGTTTCATCATCAGAGCCTACCCCAGTGGCTAGCCTAGAGAGGGTTCCCAATAAATAAGAAATGAATGAATGAGCAGGGTGTTAAAGAAAGGGTAGGGCATGAAAAGGGGGGGAAGACCTTAAGCAAGGGAATGTGATGATGTACCTAGAGTCTGTGATGGGCAGCTGCAGGAAGTGAGGACAGATCAGCAGTTTTATTTCCCTGAGTGCCAGAGTGAGGAGTTGGAAATAAACTCTTTAGGCAATAGGGATTTACCACAATAACACTTTAAATGTAATGTTTAAGGAAACCTTTCCAGAAGCAGCATTCAGTGGATATGTGCAGAGAGAGACTGAAAGCATGTCACCTAAGACAGGCAGAAATGTAGTCAGGGATGGTGTGGACTTGGTTTCTGGTGGAAACAGAGAGACTTTTCGAGGAACAAATTCCTACACTTTGGTAGCTGATTTTACTTTAGGAATAAAGGCAGAGATGCTGTCCAAGAAGAGTCTAAGATTTGAGCACTATGTAGCCAAGAGAAATGGTGTGATCCATGATAGGAACATGGATGCTAGAAAGAGGAGCTGCATTTGAAAGGGGTGACTATGAGTTTCACTTTGGACATGTGGAGTTTGAGGAGCTTAGGACGCAGGTCCAAGTGAATCACTCATGGGACAAACACTTAATTAGTGCCAAGTAAGTAGAGTGTCCATCTCTGAGACACATACAGGCTGGTGGGGAAGAAAGAAATGTAAGATGAAACACTACAATAATTGAGTAAATGTGTATAATATAGGTAAGACAGCCTGGGGGAATAGAAGAGTCTGACTAACTGGGAATACAGAAAGACTTTGATCTGGACCACAAAGAGTGACCACAACTTTACCTGCAGGAAAAGAGAAGGAATGGCATTTTAAGGGAAGAAAGGACATGATGCATTTACGGCAACTACACTGAGTGTTGTTGGAACACAAGCTACAAGTGGAGTAGAGTGCTGGAAAATAAGATGAAGCCCTAGGTTGAGGACAGGTAGTGGGCAAACCTTTATGCCAAACAAAGGAATTGGATTTCTTCCCATGGACGATAGAGAGTGGAAGTTTGTAAATAGGGTGTGGCATAATTAGGTTTTATTTTAAAAGGAAGCTAGAGAGTTCTAGTAGAATAGTGGAGGCTAGATTGAATGTAGGCTGGTTGATTGCCAGAAAAGAAGTCTTGGAATTGTTGCAATAATCTAAGGGCATGATGGGGATCTCTGGCCATGCCAGTGATGATGGAAACATGGAGGCTACATTTGGTGAACAGGTGGATGGGCATGGGGCACAGGGACAGAAGCCAACTTCTGTCAGGTAACTTCAGAAGATAACTCCGGAGTTTCTAGCTCTGGATCCTAGGTTGACACCTTTTTCTGTGACAGATAAATAGAAGAGGAAAAGCATGTTTTCTGTTTGAATGGGAATGAGGTCTGTTTTGGACATCATGATGGGCTGAATTTTGTTCCCCCCACCCCAAATTCGTATGTTGAAATCATAATCTCCATAACCTCAGAATGTGACTATATGTGGAAACAGTACTTTTAAAGAAGTGATTAAGTTAAGATGAGACCATTAGGGTGGGACGCTAATCCAATGTGAATGGAGTCTCCAAAAGAGGAAGAGATACTAGGGATGTGCATGTACAGTGGAAAGGCCGTGTGAGGGCAAGTCAAGAAGAGAGGCCTCAGGAGAAACCAAACTTGCCGACAATCTTGATCTTTCATCCTCCAGAACTTTGAGAAAATAAATTTTTATTGTTAAAATAAAATACCACCTGGTCTGTGGTATTCTGTTATGGCAGTCCTGGCAGACTAATAAAAACATGACGAGCCTGAAGTACCTTGAGGTAAATTTGGTGGAATTGTTGGAAATAGGAGGCTGGGGTTAGGAAGAAAAATCTGGGCTGGAAATCAAGATTTGAAAGTCATCAGCAGATGATGAAAGCAGTTCATTTTACTCTGTGGAATCTGAATGTGAACGGAGTTGTCAGGTAGAGGAAAAGCTTGGCAGGGGAAGAGATTTGAAGACGGGACTAAAGATACAGAAGCAAGTAGCTATAATGATGGGCAGCTACTGGAGAAGGCAGGAGAGGGTGAAGGGTTGGCTTTAGTGAAGAGATAGGGATGAACTAAGACAAGAACTCCTACTGCTGTGTGTAATTTCAGATGTCAAGGTAGGAACACTTGAGAGGTCAGGTTTCCATGACATTGACAAAAGACAGCTGATTTGGGAGGATAGAAACAGATGCTTCTGTTGAACATACAACCATAGAATTTGTTTTCTCTCTCTCCTTTCTGGCGATTGAGCTATGCCCTAATAGAATTAGCATTTCTACAGCATTTATCCAAATATATTATTTTCAAAATTATATCTATATGCATAAGTACAGTTTAAAATATGTGTATAAATGTGAGGGTATTACACATATGTTTTTGTTGGTATGTTTCTTTTTACTATTTCTTTTCCTTTTTTACTCATACTGTTCTTTTCCCCAGTCACCAGTCCTTGGGCTGTAACCCACAATTATAACCTGATTTATAATCTCCCATATTTTTTCTCCATGCTTTTACAATTAAATGAAAATGTATATATGCACAGAGAGAAATATATGTATTCATTCCTATGTAG
Organism: Halichoerus grypus; assembly: GCF_964656455.1. NCBI lineage: Eukaryota > Metazoa > Chordata > Mammalia > Carnivora > Phocidae > Halichoerus > Halichoerus grypus. The sequence goes on along the minus strand of NC_135719.1, from coordinate 107,955,790 downwards.
TTTTAGTGGCTTAAAAACAAAACTAGGAATATAGCATATCCAATTTTTTATGTCCTACTTCTCTCAGAATACTTTTTAGAAATCCCTGTAAGTCATCTGGTACGTGTTTAATTCATGATGTCCACATGCCATAATTTATGTAATACTTACTGATGGAAATTCATTTGATTTGTTTATTTGTTTTATCTGTTCCAAAAAATACTATAAAAGCCTCATATATTCCTTTTGTTTTTGTGCTTTTCATAGGTTCCAAGGAAGGGAATTACTCAGCCAAATGGATATATGTCTATTTAGTTTCAGTAGATTTTGCCAGACTGCTCTAAGGGCCATAATAATATTTTCACCAACAAAGCAGGAACATACTATTCTCTTCGTTAACCTTAGGTAGGATAGGTTACCCCTCCATTAAAGTTTTTCTGTTGTGAGAGGTGTAACTGATAGCCTATTGCTAGTTTAAGTGAGTTTCCCTGACTACTGTTGAATGTGAGAATTTTATTACATTTATTAACCGTTTAGATTTGCTTTTCTATAACTCTTGTCTTTTAAGTCTATAGTATTTTTTGCCATACAGAATATACATCTATTTTCTCTTTTGTGGCATCGGGGTTTCCAGTGTTGGTTAAGGCCTCCCTAACCATAAGAACCATAAGTTGTGTATGGGGTCTCCTGGATATTATTGCAAATTTTTTTTTCATTTAAGTCTTCAATATTTGGAATTTGTTTCTTTGTATCTGTGGAGTAACATATAAGTCCAGTGTATTTTTCCTTCCAGATATCTAGCCAGTCATACCAGTACTATTGACAAAATAATTCATCTGTGCCCACCGAGTTGAAATACCATTGCCCTATATTAAATCTTCTAATGCATAGGGATTCATTTCTTGATCTCAATTCAGATGTTTATCTATCCCTGCACCCATATCATGTTGACTTGATTATAGTAGCCTTATATTAAGTTCTGGTATCTGGGGAGTCATGTACTTCCTTTTCATACTTTTCTTGGTTATTCTTGGGCATATATTCTTCCACCTATTTTGTTTTTACAAACATTTTTACTGAGACATAGTTTATATACCATACAATTCACCCCACCTAGTGGGGGTGGTAGATAGAAGGAGAGAACTCCCACCTCTTGTTTGCATTCTCCCAGAACTTAACCTTGGCAGCAGGCAACTGGAAAAAAGGGTGAGAAATGCTGACAACCTGCACCTCTGGGGAGGATATCCCTATGACTTGGAGCTCAGGGGAAGGGGAGCCCTGTGTTCTTGGCTGCACCAGTCTGTTTCTGTTTTGCTGAGCTTTGAAGGGTGAAGGGGGGCTGCAGTCTTGGTTCAAATACTACAGACTCTCTTAAGTTCTTACCAAATTTTACTAGATTTTCTTGAGTAGATGTCTTCATTTGCTTTATGTCCTTAGGCCCATTTCCAGAGAATTAAAATTAAAAAAACAAAAAACAAAAAACAATTTTCACCAGTTTCCCTGGGAGTAGGTCCATGGTACTCTACATGCTATCATGCCAGAAGTTGATTTTCCATTTATTGTTTTTCTTTTAAGATTTTATTTATTTATTTCAGAGAGCAAGAGCATGAGCGAGGGGAGGGGAGGGGCAGAGGAGAAAGGAGAGGGAGGCAGAGAGAATCTCAGGTAGACTCCACGCTGAGCATGGAGCCCAACACAGGGCTTGATCCCAGGGCCCTGAGATCATGACCTAAGCTGAAACAAAGAGTTGGTCACTTAACTGACTGAGCCACACAGGTGCCCCTTCCATTTATTCTTTTTTTTTTTTTTTTAAAGATTTTATTTATTTATTTGACAGAGAGAGACACAGCAAGAGAGGGAACACAAGCAGGGGGAGTGGGAGAGGGAGAAGCAGGCTTCCCGTGGAGCAGGGAGCCCAATGCGGGGCTCGATTCCAGGACCCTGGGATCATGACCTGAGCCGAAGGCAGAGGCTTAATGACTGATCCACCCAGGCGCCCCCTTCCATTTATTCTTAAAGATAATTTTATCCAATTAAAATAAAAAGGCTGTTAAGGTTTTAATTTGATTTAAATTATATGTTAATTTTTGGGAGAAGTCATATTTTTGTGATGTTAAGTCTTTGCACCTAAATAACATTGTCTTTCCAATTGCACAGATCCTTATTTATGCCCTTCGGTGAGACTTGATAGTTTTATACGTGTTGGTCCTGAGGCATTCTTTATAACTTATTCTTTAGTTATTTAAAATTTTTGTCACTGCTGTGAACAGAATATTTTTCTATATTTTCTTTTCTAGGGATTTATTGCTAGTTATAAATAAAAACTATTGATTTTACATAGTTGTCCACCCTATAGAATTCTCTTATTAATTCTAGCAGTTTTTAAGCTAGAATTTTTTTTGTAAGAGAAAGATTTTTTTTTTTTAAGATTTTATTTATTTATTTGACAGAGAGAGGCACAGCAAGAGAGGGAACACAAGCAGGGGGAGTGGGAGAGGGAGAAGCAGGCTTCCTGCGGAGCAGGGAGCCCAATGCGGGGCTCGCTCTGGGATCATGACCTGAGCCGAAGGCAGACGCTTAATGACTGAGCCACCCAGGCGCCCCTGCAAGAGAAAGATTTTTTAAATGTAATTTAGCTTTAAAACAGTAAATGTGAAAAAAGTGTGCCAAATTTAATAAGCAGAATTAGAAAAGGGTTTTAATCTATGTTTATTTTTAAGTGTCAGTTAATATTTCTGATATTAATTAAGAGAGGCACCTAAATGACAGTGGAAGCCAGTTGGGCTTTCATTTCCAGATCATAATTTTTTGCTCCTATTACAAAGTGCTTCTCCAATGAAGCTGGAAGTTTTGCTTTAAAGACCGTTTTTACTTACAACCAACAATAAATATTTCATATAGGGATGAAGGAGCCCTGGTGACTGAAATAAAATGGGCATAAGCTCAGTTTACACACTGTCACTAATTTTCCTTTAATGGATTTATAGAGAGGTGAAACTTCCTCACATTGATTTGAATGAAAATATAAAATTGAGATTTCAGTGGTTTAACAGGCCATTCTCCCTGCCTTGGAGACAGTCAAGGTGCATTAGACATATAGATAATCCACCAAATGATGGCAGTGAAGGCTGTTCCACTGCTGTCCCTTGTCTGCCTATCCTGTCTTCTCTCTCCAGCTCTTGCTCTCTCCTTGCACCTACCCCATCACATTCCTACCTCAGTTAGGGATGAGGCAGGTTAGCAAATCTTCAGTGGAATTAGAAGCACAACCATGGAACTGAGTGCAGTCTTCACTTTCTGTAGGCATCCCCAGCGTTCCATTGATTCTCAGGTACTGCCTCAGTTCCCTTTGGGATAGGGGTGGAGAGAAACAACCTTAAGGGAGAGAAGAGAACCACCTCGCCATGAATTCTGAACTCCCCACAGACTTGACCCTTTCTATACTCCTTTCTCATTTCCAGTCTTCTTCTATAGACTGAGAAGGAAGGGGGTGGGTTTTGAGATTTTATTTCCCAACCCCCAAATCTCCTGGTAAACCTGAGAGGAAGGTCCCTATTGTGGATAGCTTTCTTTAGTTTGTGGGTTTCTTTGGTTTAAGGAGATACGTAGGCCTAAATGACAGTTCCAGGTCAAAAGGGAATATTCCACCCAGAATACCCAAATGGGAAGTCCTTCAAAAGATTCATGGGAGAGGTGAATTTTGCATTGAAGGTGATTGATGTTTCCAGTTCATATTCAGTTCAAAAGTCACTGGGAAAGTGACAGTTTAATCAGGATCACTTATTTCTCATAAACCAGAACCATAATTTGAGTAATGACAACAATTACCACATACCAAAACCAGTATTATTTGTGACCCATGTTTCTGATTTACAAAGTGCTTTCAAGTGTGTGCTCTCATTGGATCTTCTCAGATCAAGTGTATGATTAGGGCTGGGAAAGGTGTGATTATTATAAATTTTTACAGATATAAAACCATGGCCAAATTGAGTGAGTTGTCTGAGATCTTGGAGTTAGTATGAGGTAGAGTAGGACCAGAAGTCATTTTTTTCTGACTTCTGTCTCACATGCTTTCCACATTCAAAACCCCAAATCAGAGTCAACGCCTACCAATGACCTAGTTTTTCTTCAACAGCATCTCCAATTATTAGCTGATTTAGTGAAAACTATGGGAATTAGGTGTTTTCACTCATAGGATTGACTTTTACTAGTCCTTTGTATTCGTGATACATTCATTAATATCTTGTTGTGCTGGATATCTTTCAGTGGTCCCTCTAAATTCACTTACTGCCATTCTCTAACATGGCCTGTGTCATGGGAAGATGGCTTTTATGGACATAATTTTATGGATTACTTGCCCTCTGAGTTGTGGTTGGGTTCCTCAAAAAGGGATCACTTGCAAGAGATCAGAGGATGGAAGTAGAATGAGTTTAAGTATTTATCCTATCCTCCTCTGAAGCTAGGAAGGTTCATTGCCTGAATTCTGGCCAATGGAATGAGGGTTGAAGTTAGATACTCTACTTCCAGGAGACTCACCCTTACTCTTCCTCTATGTTCATGATGTTCAGAAGCAACCTCAGAAACCATGGGTCAAAGATAGTAGAGCCTTGCCCATCTGGGTCTCTGAAGGATTTTGTGGAGTATAACCCTCACCCCTTGCCCTGCCAATTAAATCTTATGTGAGTGAGAAATAACATATTAGCCACTGAGATTTGTAGGTCAGCTGTTTAGCAGTTAGCATTATCTTTACTACTGCACTGCATCTGTTTTGTTTTGAGTCAGTTATATCTATCACTCTTTAAAAAAAAACAACCCAGCCATTTCCTTTAAAATACTGAAATTCACAGCTCATGCAATCAGTGACTCCACATCAGAAGCAGCTTTTACACTTTTCTGATTGTTGACTCATGACCCTTTAATAGGTTGTGACTGATAGTTTTAAAACATTCCCATTTCTTTGTGTGTATTTCATACCCACATGTAAATACAGACCTGCCCACTGTCAACTCAAAGGCAGCAAAATGTAAGTATTACTTACATCATGATTTGATGAACTCTTGATTAAAACCACCATCAAACTCATTTGAATAGATTGATTATACCATCTAGCTTGTCCTCCTTGCTTTTTATAACATTCATATCCTTCTTGGAGAGCTATAGGGACTGGGACATACATCTTGATCTGTGACCTGGTGAGGGGTGAATCCATGTATCTTTTTCCTTGCTTTGTTAGTTTTTTTTCTTTCTTTCTTTCTTTTAGTCCACCAGGTTGAGTCCTTTTCTGGCATTAAAAGTACCTACACTATTTTAACTCTAATCCCTCAGCTACAGTTAAATATTTAAATAAAATACTTAAAGCACTCATTAGAGATTCTGGCATACAGTAAGTACTTGTTATATATGTGTGTATATCTCTCTGTGTGTAGCTATTTAACCATTCATCCATCCATCCATGTTTTGAGGCGGAGTCACATTCTTTGCTATCCCATAGACTGCTGATTCTTAAGGGAAGAACTATCTCCAAACTTCACAGTGGATGGGAGAAGCAAAATGTGGGATCTTAGCTACCTGAGCTGTCATTGTTCTTGTAGAAGTTTTCTACTGCTGTGTAACAAATTACCACAAACTGCAGCAGCTTCAGACAAGACCCATTTATTATCCCATGGTTCCTGCAGATCAATAGTCTGGGCATGGCTTAGCTGGATTCTCTGCTCAAGGTCTCACAAGGTGAAAATTAAGATGTAAACCAGGCTGTGTTCCTATCTGGAGACTTGACTGGGGAAGAACCTGCTTCATTCAGTTTATTTGTGTCTGTATTTCCTCGTGTTTGTATAGTTGATGTACCTGTTTTCTTGCTAGTTGTTGGCCAGGGACCATTCTCAGCTCCTAGAGGCTGCCCTCAGTTCCTTGCTACGTGGCCCTCTTGCAAGTCCTTTCACAATGTGGCAGCTTATTTCTTCCAAGCCAGAAAGAGAATCTCTCTTGCTTGGGTTGTCTGATCTAGATAAAAGGCTCACCTGATTAGGTTAGGTATAGTCCAGATGATCTCCTTTTATTACCTTTAAGTCAGCTGATCTGGGAGCTCAATTATATCTGCAAAAGTCCCTTCGCCTTTATCATATAGCATAATATAATCATGGAAGTGACATCCTATCACCTTTGCCATGTTCTATCGATTAGAAGCAAATCACAAATTCCATATGCCCTCAGAAGAGGGACTTATAGAGGGTGTGAGTCATTGGGGGTCATCTTAGAATTCTGCCTACCACCCCCCTTCACACTGGTTTGTGCAGTGCTCACCTCCCTGCCTTTGTTGACCACTTGGACAGCAGAGCTTTCATGAAGATGAGTGAATGAAAGGATGGTGGATTCTAAGCTCTTTGGAAAGAGAAGCCAAATAGCAATATGGTAAATATTATAAAGATCTTCATGAATACCTTGCCTGTACTAAACTCCTGAGTAGATTGAAAAGATTCCTACTTCTCTATAGGTAGTTATATGCCTGTTGCTGCCTACTGGTGACAATAAGAGGAAATCTTGAGACATAATGTTAGAGATCAAAAATCTTCATCAAGTTGAAACAAATAATTCTCATTGACCTGCTTACTACTTTTGAAAGCTTTCCAGGAATCTTGGGGCAGATACTTAATTTTAAAAGACCATTGTCCAAATGTAGGCTATCTGAATTTCTACTTTAGTTCACAAGATTCCTTGAAGTTTTCTCTAGGCCCAAGTGAGAGGAGCTGCTTATTAAGTTACGAAGTAGGTGCTCATCTGTGTGCATGGAGGGTGAGAGGGGAGGGGAGGGGAGGGAGGGCTTGCTTTTCTCAGCAACAGATTCTATTCTCTATTACTTCCAAGTTTCAAGACAGACAACCCCGAATGGAGAGAAAGAAACATGTAAAGAAATTACTTAAAATGAAGTATAGATTTGTCAGGCTTGAACTGCTAGATTATTTAAAGTACAACTTCAAAAAAAGTACCAAGGACTTGATATTTTCCTCTACTCCCTACCTCTAGGTATTTCTTTATACAAGAACTTCTGGGGTTTTATATTCCAAGATTGCCTCCAGATGCTCTGAAGTGTTCTCTCTCAGCCATTTCCCAGTGGCATTTCTTTTCTTACCCGGGGAGAGGTACCACAGAGATCAATGCCAGAGGGCATTATTGAAAACACTGACCCAGAAGGCACACTCCAGGCCACTGGAAGCATCTGCTTCACAAATGTCAAGCTGGGGGACATCACCAGATGTTAGTGTTGAAATACCATTTAGAAGACAAACATTGACTCCAGGGGCCAAAGGTCACCTAAACAAAGAGCCAGACTGGCAATGAGGCTCAAAGTGAGGGTACAAAAACTAGATTCATGTGACCATGACTCTTTCTGTGTTCGAGCTCACAGTTCATTAGACTTTCCAGGACTGTGGAAACTTTCTGCATTGTTTTCTGAGGCTTGGATTCCAAGTCCTATCTGGCATAATATTGTCTGGGAGGAGAGGACTGGTGAGGTAGGAAATGATAGGATAAGCACAAATTTAATGTGCAGATATGAAAATAATTTCTTTTTCATATGGGACCTGGGGGATCCATGATACATAATTTAAAAACCACTACACTAGAGGATTTTTAGGGTGCCTCACCAATGCTATAGGATTAAGCGAGATCATTCCTTTTCTTTGTGCAGAGGAAGATACCCAAAAAGTCTTTCTGGGAGTAAAAGGATGAGTGTTCTTTTGCCCTTTTTGTTCATGGCTTTTGTCCGTATTCTTAGTTCTATCCATTTTGAAGGCCAGGGGATTATGAGCAGGTAGGCAGGGTATATTTCACACCACTCCTTTTTATTTTGCCCCTCTCACACATTCTTTCATGCTTATGCATCTGAGACAATGTTCACAAGTGATATAGTGATATAACACTATGTAACAGTTACCTGGTTTGGTTCAGATTGAGGGTGGGAATTGGGTCAAGATGGGTGCTACAGATAGAGAGGAATGAAGAAGGGACTGGCTTCTTACTTCTTCAACTACATACATCAAGACACCTATGAGAGACCAACGAGATGCTGGCTTGACTATTTCATACCTTGACCACCAACCAAGCTGGGAATTTGGAGACTTTTATTTATTACATCCCCAAATACTTTATTATTATACCAGGAATAGTGAAGATCAATCAGACTATCTCAGCTTAAGTATTCTGTTCTGTATCTGGGCAACACCCTCCCCAAAAAATAATCTTTGATGTAGAGTAGACTTGTAGAGAGTTATAAAAAAGTTACTCCTTAAACATTTTTCACAGACCTGAAAAGAGTATGAGGTGGTAAAATCAATAAAATTGGCATTTTTCTTTTTTACTCATCTGGCATACATTGTTACTTGGCCCAGGTGAGAAGGCTTATAAGAGTGATGACAGTATATTTGAAATGTTTTTCATTTCAATAGAATGTCTTTTTGAACAATCTTGGACTTCGAATCTTTTTTCTTCTTTTTTCTTTCTTTTTTTTGGGGGGGGGAGGGTGTGGTGGAGAAAGCTGAAGAATTTAGCAGTTGTTTAACTTTCCAGGCGCATAGCATCAAGCCAGCAGAAGAGCTGAGAGTAAGCATCCTCAAGTTTTGACTGATTGCAATTGGTCTCCCTATTCTGGGCCTTTGAGGATGAGGTTGATGGAGCATCAGTGACTCCAGTCAATTTCAGGATGGCCAGTGGGTTCTGGGGAAGGATCAAGAACTGTTTATCATGAAGGCTGTAGAGCTGCTATCCGTGGGCTCCATCAGGCATGCAGGGGCTGTATAGTCACTACTTCAAAACACGGAACTTCCTCTTCAAAAATGAATGAGTGCTCTCCCCCAGGCCCAATATTCTGCTTTAAACCGCAGAGGGGATTTACCTGGATGGTGTCCATTCACCCTGTTTCTGGTAAAAACAGTCTGATTTTTCATGGGAAGCTGCCCGTCTTCCTCTGTGAGATCATATCACTTGGGCAGAGCTAACACCATGCTCCAGGGTTGGCCACCCAGGAAATTACATTCTTCTAGCCACAGTGACTGGCTCAGGGATGGGCATGTGACCCAATCAGAGTGAGAGACTCAGTTCTTGGAAATAGTTGGAAAAGGAGAAACTCTGTAGAGGGTTGTTGAGAGGATAGGAAAATGACCTGGAGCGTCTGGCTTCCATCATGCCACTATACTGGGGGATCCTGCCAGAGAGTGGAGCCAGCATAGAGGAAAGCTGAGTCAAGACACAGAGAAGCAGTGTCATGAAAAATTGAGCACCTGGATTCAGCCATGGCTGAGGCCAGAATACCCTTAGACTTTTGTTTTAATGAGCCAATGAACTCCCCATTTATGCTTAAGGTAGTTTGAATTGTTTTCATTTACTTGGAACAAAGAGAGCTTCAAATAACATATGTCTAAGCAGGGATGAGAAATGAAATATCCTTTTACTCTTTCCCATGTTTTCAGACATTCATCTATTTCATTTTTAAGGAAACCCTTTTTCTCCCTTAATAAAGCCAAACCCAGATTCTCTAAAATTATCACTGGGCGAAAGTCTTCACATTGGGAACCTTGACCCTGGAAATTCACCTTTTCCTTGGAGATTTCTTGCACATGCTACTGCTGCAATCACACATTAAATCCCCTTCTCTTAACAAACACATGTCCAGGTTCTGCAAGGTTGGCAATGGGGGAGAGAATCTCCCCGTTGGAGGGACCAGCTGGACCTCATAGCCTCAGTGCCTGTTCCCTGATGTTTGTCTTTCACTGATATTATTAAAAGAGTCAGCGTGTTTCCTCACAGGCTTATGTTGAGCAGATGAGGAAAATGGGCCACCCCTGCCTCTTGCTTCCCCTGACCTGTCTCATCCTCACCCAGGATTTATATACACAATTACACAACTTCTCCCTGTCCTCCGACCATAATGAAGCCAGGGCAGACAGAAGGAGCAGGTGTTGCGTCGATACACTCCATGCTTCCTTTGTTCCTTTGCTCCTGTTAGGGAACCTCTCCCTTCGAATTCTTATTTGAGGCTTACGTATGTGCTCAGTTTGACTTTGAAAACATTTTAGTGGTTAAAGTGTATAAAGTTGACATTTTTCCCCCAACAAAGGTTTAGAAACAAATTCCAACGCTGCTTCATTTTCTTGAAGAGTCCCTGAGCAGAGTACTGCTCCGTAGAATAGACTGATTTACAGATTCTTGATGAGATGCCAGTCTCTGTGTAGAAGGTGGGTGGAAAGTCATATGCGATATTGTCCACTTTGAAACAACTGGTCATGTCAGTGCAGACTCTTCTGGCAGTTCTAACATTAGGGCCACACCAGTGGAGCTTTTTTACACCGAAGTTGCCGGGTTCTACTGATTAGTCTGGTGGTGTATTCTGTATGTGTATATTCTTAAAACCAACCACCTCAGTTTGCTTCAGGGTTTGTTCAAATGCTGTCTTCTCCATAAGATCATCCTTAATCATTTATCATTCTCAAGCTGGAAACATCTTTCTTTCTTAAATATTTAGTATTTTATTTGTACCTTTCTCTTTGGCATTTTTCATTATTACTTTTGTGTTAGAATTGGTAATTTTTTATATTTACTTGTATATTTGATGGCAAAATTCTTGTCTAAACCATTTTTCCTTTTTCTTAATACAGTACCCTGCCTCTAGTAGGACCTCAGTTATCATTGGGTGAATGGATGATGGGGGGAATGGATGTATAAATTGCAACACTAATAACCATGTGTCTGCAGATCCTTTTCAATGGCTGAAGTTCTCAGGAAGACAAGACTTAGACCCCTCCAAGTAAATGGGTGCTATTTATTCTTAGCTGGAATCTTTGCCTAAATCTTTCTTAGGTTTTCTACTCTATGGAGCTAAAATAGACAAAGTAGAAACCTCGAGAACTCTCTTTACCTTTCTCTCCCACTGTTGAAGACAAAAACAGGCTGAAATGGTCTCTGTCCATGTTCTTTTTCTTATTCTGGCCCCTTACTTGAAGCTCTCTCCTCAAAGCAGTAGGTACCATTAATCTCTATTTCATAAGCCTCAGCCACAGTAGAGGAAAGAGAAATCATCTTGATAAAGGAACTGTCACTTTGTTGTTTATAACAAAGACTTTAACCTTGGTAAGAGATTTCTTGACTTCTTTGGCCATATGTGTATTCCTGTGTGAGTGTGTGTTTGCATGTGTTGTGAGGTGGAGAGTGATACATTGTATTTCTAGAGTTCTTTAGTACATTATTTATGGTTTTCAAGGAACATTAGTATACATCTTTTATATACATATATACATATATATACATGTATAATCCACAAGAACTCCTTTGGATGGTTGCCTGAACTGCCCATTGCCCAATATCATTCTTAGCACCAAACAATCTTCAGGATAAAAGCTGTCATCTGTTTCATTATACAGTGGACATGTGGGAATATTATGATGCCTAAAGCTTTTTAGCTTGAGAATTTGGGCCAAATCCATTCCTAGGGCACTCATGTGTAGATCCTATATATGTGGCCCATGCTGAGTAACCTGTTTACAATTTCTTTGTAAAAAGCATATGGCAGCCAGTTGTCTTTTGCCTTTTTCAGTTAGAAAGACATATGGCAACTAGCTCTCTGGATTTACAGATGTGGGTTAGCTGAAATAGTAATATACAGAGGTGGTGTTTTCCCATACACACTAGTGCATGGTAGTTCTCATGGACAGTGCTTTTCTTTCTTTTTTTTTTTTAACTTTTCTCTATTCAGATTAATTACTATTATTTATATATTATCTATCCAGAACAAAGGTCTTTAAAGAGGCTTCTATTCTGTAAAATGATTTTGATGTACTATTTATTAAAGGTATTAAGGGAACTTTGTTTAAGGGCACTAAAAAGAGTAATTCTGCAAGGAAACTTGATAACTGAGAAATTTGTGTATTTGTTTAAAAGATAATGAGGAACCACCTATCTGTCAGGAAACACAGCAGTTGTTAGTTAGAGGCCTTCAATAGCAAGTTAGCTGTTCCAGAGCTAATACCTAGGTAGTTGGCCAATTAAAGTTGGTAGTCTTGAAGCCTGTAAGCCAGTGGTTTAGTCTTTCTAATGGCTTGTATCCAGGTTGTACTAATTTCTGTCTCGTAACTCATTAAATCCTTCTTTACCCAACTGATGTATCACTCACACTATCAAAAATATCTTTAAAGATGCTAATTTTTTTAAGAAATAGAGGCTCGTGAATTAATGCAAAATCTGAAGCAATAGTGAAATCAAAGAAACTGGGTTAGAGCCTGTTATTTTATTGACCCCTTTTTGGAAAAAATGAGCAAATCGAGGGCAAAAGTAAATTGAAACATCATAAAATTTAGATTCTTACAGGTTTGTATGGATAAATTGCCAATCTAGGGGAAATTTATTGTCTGGGCTTTAATTACTCCATTCCTAAATAATATTTAATTAATGAAAGAAAAGGTAAACAACTGTAGTGATATATAAGCATTAAACTCTGCCCCAAAGATAATCAGCTTGGTTTCTTTCTCTTGAATAAATCAAATGTCAGAATAATATTTTGGCCTATTTTTCAGAATACAAAAAGAGTCATGAGTATGAAAACAAACTAATGTCTGAAGGTATTCATTAACACATTTGTGTTAAACAGATATGGTTACTGCTCTGTAAGTGTTTGCTTAAAGTGAATAACACAGATGCAAACAAACAATGGAACAGAGACAGCAGCAGACAAGTTGAAGAGAGTTTTATATTTCAAGAATGGAAATGAGTTCGATTTATAGACACAGTGAAATGTAAAATTAGGGAATGGAGAAAACCATCACTTTACTAGGTGGATAAAGAAAGCTGGACTTTATACACTGATTCTGGAGAAAAAAACATTTTCAAGGCCCTCTTATTGCACATTTAATTTTGTAGGAAGAGGTATGTGTATTTACATACCTCATATGTATTACACATAATTTCTACATATGTTTATATGTAAATTGTATATGAATATATATTTGAACTAGATTATTGAATTAGTTCTAGACTATTGAACCAGACTATGTTGCACACATTCCCTGCTTTTACTTATGTTTATATATCAATATATATGTTCTGCGGAAACTGTAGATGTCTCCTTGGTGAAAATCTCCCTCTTTATTCTTTGGTCATCTGGTACTTCTTCTTCCCTCTGGCAGTTGCCACGTGGAATAGAATAGAGCCTGGCCTGATACAGAGGAGGGAATACCAGATTTTATCTCCTATCAATTTTTCAGAGGCTACAAAAAGGTTAGCAAAAGACAGTAACCTGAGGTATGGTGTCAGAATTCATTAATTCATCTAGGGTGAACTGGCTCTCCAATAATAACCCATGTTGGTTGTACCTGGAAACAATGTGATCATTCTGCAGACCACTGGGAAATGATCCAGTGGTCTGGCAGACTTCCAGAACAATCCTTCAAGGCCAGATCTTGGTTCTTCTTATCACTCTAGTGATATAGAACACCCAGATTCCAGGGTGCAAAGAAGGTGATGGATGAATGGGCATTTGCTACCTGAGAAAAGGAATGGAGGGAGCTACTTTCTGGGCAGCCCTTACCCCTAAAAAGGAAGACAGCACCTGCTGATTGGGAGACTGGTTTAGTCTGCACTTTATTATGAAGTCCCTTTCCGGAGTATTTACTTCAAAGCTCACCATTGTATGCTTGCATTCTTTTTTTTTTTTTTTAATTTTTTTATTGTTATGTTAATCCCCATACCTTACATCATTAGTTTTAGATATAGTGTTCCATGATTCATTGTTTGTGCATAACACCCAGTGCTCCATGCAGAACGTGCCCTCCTCAATACCCATCACCAGGCTAACCCATCCTCCCATCCCCCTCCCCTCTAGAACCCTCAGTTGGTTTTTCAGAGTCCATTGTCTCTCATGGTTCTTCTCCCCCTCCGATTTCCCCCCCTTCATTCTTCCCCTCCTGCTACATTCTTCTTCTTCTTTTTTTCTTTCTTAACATATATTGCATTATTGGTTTCAGAGGTACAGATCTGAGATTCAACAGTCTTGCACAATTCACAGCGCTTACCAGAACACATACCCTCCCCAGTGTCCATCACCCAGTCACCCCATCCCTCCCACCCCACCCCCCACTCCAGCAACCCTCAGTTTGTTTCCTGAGATTAAGAATTCCTCATATCAGTGAGGTCATATGATACATGTCTTTCTCTGTTTGACTTATTTCGCTCGTATGCTTGCATTCTTTATAGGTAACAGATTTATACCATCTCCGGGGTAATTATTTTGTTCACTCAGCTAATGGTTTGGCATATCATTTGACTGTATTCGGGGTTAAAGTTGTCTTTTTCCTTTATGGTGGAAAGGCTAGGCTATAATGTACACTGGACTTTCTTGACTCATCTCCTTTCACTTTTCCCATGTTCACTATGCTCCAGCCACTTGGGCAAGACCAAGCCTGTTTCTACCACAGGCCCTTGGTACTTGCCATTTTCTTTTTCTGGAACACTGTGCCCTAGATCTACAGAAGGTGGCTGTTCTTTGCCATTCTTGCCTCTGTTCACACATCTCCTACACATATCATCCACTCTAAATTAGCCTCGTCCCTCTCCTCTATCAGTTACTTTCTATCATATCACCCTATTTTTTTAATTACTTTCTAAAATTAACCTGCTTCCCTCTTTGATTACACATTTATTAGCTGTCTTTACTGAAAAGGGATTCCCACCATGCATACCTCTGTATTCTCAGTGACTAGACTGAATAGCATATAGTGGTGCTAAATAAATACTGGTGACTAATCTGGATTTTATTTTATTTTTTTCTTCCAGCTTTACTGAGATATATTTGACATGTAATATTGTGTAAGACTAAACTGAATTTTAGATTCATCTCTAGCTCACAGAGTTCAACTCTTTCAGAGCAAACCTGCTTCCTTATAGCTAGAGGCTGACTGTTAAGCATTCCAGATTAAAGTATTGGTCGTGGAACAAATAAAACACTATTTTGGCTGATTTTTCAATGATGTTGAAGATGATTGCTGAAAGGGTAGGAAAGGAGTGAAAGAAAAAAAAATGTACTTAAGTATGAGGTTCTAGGGATTTTCTTGGTTCTACCTTCCTGGCTGGCTAGGACAGATGTTCGTTGGAATAGAAATTGCCTTATTTATTTCCAAGCTGTTTGGTCTTTTCTTTTATCATGAGTGGGCCTTTGTGTTGGGAGGGAACTGTTAAGACTTCCTGCTTACTCCAGCATAGACATCTGTTAGTCAAACAGACATTTCTTCATAGACTTCAAATGACTACTTCCTTCTTATATAAACGGAAATATGCTGACTATAAGAAGGCGAAGGAGAAAAAAAAATTTCCATCGGATATCCTTATAAGGAAAACCTGAGACATGTGCTTATAATGTGCAAACAGCTATTACTCTGAAAAAGAATTATTAACATGTATTAACTTTGATAAAAATAAAAACTAAATCATTTCCATTGATATAAACCATTTGCTTTTCAAATGGGATATTCATAAACTTCAATTATAGAATTAATGACAGATGCACAAGAAGTAATATATCTGGCTTCCACATGCATGCACTGGAATTAGCCCTTTTAAATGCCCATTTCAAAACTTCCTTTTTTATAGGACTGAAGTAATTTAGAAATGATAAGCTTATTCTTTTTACCTGTGCTGTTTTATAATAATTTAGGTAGCTCATTTAATCTGAACTGTTTGCTCTTTGCTTTTTCACTTGTTCATCTTATACCTGTCCCCAAATATTTTATTTTCCTAGTGACACCAGAGCTGGGGTCATGAAGCACCCTTTTTTTTTTTAATTAATTAATTAATTTATTTATTTATTTATTTTTTAAATTTTATTATGTTATGTTAGTCACCATACAATACATCATTAGTTTTTGATGTAGTGATCCACGACATGAAGCACCCTTTTATAAAAAATGAGGAGAGGCTTCTCTCCTAAGATCATGTTTTCATAAACAATGGAATTCCTGAAGATCTGCATAGTGGAATAAGAAAAATACACTTAATTCTTTAGTTTTTTGTTGTTCTTAGAAAAACCTGAAAATTACCTTTAATAATGAAACATTATTTTAAACATCTCTTCATTTATCAAGTTAAATAAGGCTTCTGGTTTGGAAAGAACTTGAACATTGAATGAGAGTCCGACTGAGGGAAGATAAACTTTGAGGTGTGGCAGAAACAGCAGGAGTCACGCCTTCTTTCCAGTATTCGGAAGTACTAGAAAGGAAAAAGACAACTTTAACCCCGAATACACACCAAAGAATAGCACTAAGGCATATCCAGAGAGAACTGTGTCAAACTCACACATCCCATGCGATAAGAAAGATTTGTGCCTCCATCTTATGACCATTGGGGGATGTAAGAATAAGGAGAAAATTATTCAGAAATTTGGATTATCTAGGACACGGATGTATCACTTGGGCTCCAGGAAAACCTGAATATCATGGATGAGTCGCCTGTGACCCCCTGAAGTTACGTGCAAAATTTGGTGTGCATGTATGTATGCTCATTTTTCATTGTTGGTGAGGGGAGTGTCCAGTAGATTTTGTTTGGTTCTCAAAGGGGTGTGACTCCAAAAAAGGTGAAAAATCAAAGCAACAGAGCTAGACTCCCATTACCCCAACTCTGTTTCATGGGATTGAATGGACCACGCAATGTGGTCCTCATGTGATCAGATAAGCTGGGGAAACATTGTTTAATGTATCTCACCTGTTGGAGATTCATAAAACATTAAGTCATTAAAGGCTCT
Source organism: Halichoerus grypus (assembly GCF_964656455.1). NCBI lineage: Eukaryota > Metazoa > Chordata > Mammalia > Carnivora > Phocidae > Halichoerus > Halichoerus grypus. The sequence goes on along the minus strand of NC_135719.1, from coordinate 107,939,040 downwards.
AAGATGTCCTGGGTGAAGAAGCCTGTTTTGCTTTGTTTAAACTAGCATTTTATTTGACAATGAAGCCCTCCAAAATACCCACAACATCCCATGGGCACTAGAGTTCCACACACGGAGTCTGACAAATGTTGAACTAGCATGTGTCACCTAGATTCCCTGCCTCTCAGTGTTAAGAGCTCTTCTTCAGGGCCTCTTATTGAAAAATTCTTTCTTGTGTATTCTAAGATAGGACTTGACTGATGAGAAAAATCATACGGTTGGAGGGTTGGAAGGCCACCCGATTACAGGTCTACATGTAAAAACTGGTCATCTGATTAATCCTCCGCCGATACTTAAATTATCTCTGTGAATATCACGTCAAATGGTGTGTCCACAATTAGGCAATCCCTTCCTTGATAGAGAATTCACTAACTCCAGGGCCGTCGCACCATTTCCAGGCTGTTACATCCCTGGGCTGGTACTTTCTCCTGGAGATGCATCTGTCTTCTTGATAGCCTGTGATGCATTTGAAGAGAGCCAGCGACAGCAGAGCTTCTTGAAGTCTTCACTTCTCTAGGAAAGCAGCTGCAGTTCCTTCCATTGTTCCTCATGCTTTGGGGCCCTCACATCTCTGGCACTGATGTTTGGTTTCTTCTTCACTGAGCCTCACACAGGCAGGCATTCTGCCCACCCAGGCTGCTTTGCCAAGGTGACTGGAACATTGCATTGAAAGAGTGCATCATCTTCAGTCCCCTTTTCAGAAAACTTCACACACGCATATTTCCATCTGGTGTCTGTTGCCACACCCATGTATTCTCTGACAATGAGCCCACCTACCCGCAACTGGATGTAGAGCCACTTTTGTGTTACTTAGCCCTGCCTGCTCCAGGGCTGATTGAGTTATCTGTCCTGATGATTGGAATTAGGTTATGTGGACCCTACCTACTCTCTCCTGGGACTAGGGGCCTGTATGGTCAGGAGCTGGGGTGGGGGGGGGCAGCCAAGCCCATGGAGAAGCTGAGGAACAACTGTAGAGGGAAGATGAGTTAGATGGGCAGGAATAAGCAGAAGAGTGTGTGGTGTGGGGAGAGGGAAAGAGAGAGAATAACCATTTCTACTCTTTCTTTCTTTCTTTCTTTCTTCCTTCCTTCCTTCCTTCCTCCCTTCCCTTCCCTTCCCTTCCCTTCCCTTTTCTTTTCTTTTCTTTTCTTTTCTTTTCTTTTCTTTTCTCTTTTCTTTTCTTTTCTTTTCTTTTCTTTTCTTTCTTTTTTCTTTTCTTTTCTTTCTGTGATCCTGCCTTCAGGCTCACTGGAATACTCCTGATTCTTTATCACAAAATTTCCTTTATGCATGAGCAAAAATGTAGGTTTCTATTGCTTACAATTAAAAGATCCTTGACAAAAGATACCTGAAGGTCTTGGAAGAAAATGAACAGTCTCCAGGGAAGAGTTGGATTATTGCATAGTTCTCCTAATTTGTCTCTCTTCTTCCATTTCACAACTCATCCCACCCTCATTCAATTTATTAATCTGATCTACTTCTGTGCCTCTGCCTATGCTATTCCCTCTCCTACAATGCCATCCCTTGCAGCCTGCTTAAATCTTTCCTCTTCTTTAAAGATGCGATTATTCCTCTTCTGTGAAGCTTTGCCTGACCATTTAATAAATATTTGTTGAATAGGAATAGTCAATCTGATTAAAAGAGTAAGAGAATGGTCCCACAAATAAAGACAAAAGTATTACAGACTTTTTTGAGCAAGATAAGAAAGGGAATTGGTAACTGAATGGCAAAGAGTAAACAGGACCATTCCACAAATTATGCTGAAGCTGTCACTCTCAATCTTCATTCAAGCCAATGAGTTAGGACTTGCTTCAAGAACAGTTTTGGGCCATAGAAAGAATTACTCAGTCTTTGTAGGATTCACTTCTAGAGCAGTTGTTCAAGAGCTTGTGGAATTTCTTGTAGATTTTAAATAGCAAATATCTTTCTTGGACCCTTCTAAAGAGGTGGCTCCTTAGGGCCCTTTCTTTTAGAGTCTCTTCTTTAGCATGTGGCACATAGGAGATGTTTAATAAACATTTATTGGATAAGGAAGGGAATGAATGAATACAGCTTCTATCCCTGAAGTTTAATCACTAGACAAGTAAAAGGCCAGCAGCTTGTTTTGAAGAAATGCTTTATCTGGTGGTTGGAAAAGAAACCAAATATAATCTGACACATATAGAAATGCACAGAATTCTTTAATTTCCAGAGTTAGGCAACTAAAGCAGTTTTAGAGTTGATACAGGGACAAGCAGGCCTAATGCTTAAATGTATGAGCCACTAAAAACAGCCACCACATTCCTGAATTCTTGTGCTCCTTGGCTAGGGAACCAGCATTCCAAAATCCCCAAAACACATCTCCACCACTGGCCAGGGAGCCAGAGTCTCTGCTATCCATGGTGGTATCATGTCATGCTGAATATTTGAAAGGGGGAATGACTACCTATTTATCTTTCTAGCTCATTTGGGGCCGCGGGCACAGTGCAGAGAGCAGGCGGCCCACCTGAGGATTAGCAAGAATCCAGCCCTGTCGCCAAATCTCTTAAGGCAGTAATACAGAAGGAAATGGAAGCTCACTTCCATTCATCAGTTAAGAGACACTTCATCTGTAGAAAGTGAGAGGAAAATGCCAACAACAACAAAACTCTTCTTGGAGTGTGAAGTGGTGCAGACCCCAGGGTTGTGGGAAGCATGCTAGTCTAGAACCCCAGGCTCCTCGAATCTGCCCCTGTGGGCAGGAGAGAACCTGCATTGCTGGACAGTGTGTTCAAGTCACCAGCTGGGAGCAGGATGCTGTAGAGTGTTGGGGTCTACCTTCCCCTCTGCCATTTCTATGGCAACAAAGATTGACAGCCATGCTTTACTTGAGTTCTCAATGGCTGAATATCCTGTAGTGAGATAAGCAGCAGATTCAGACAGTTAGGCCAGCAGACCAAGTTGATTTTCATGAGAGGAAAGGATTTTTTTCCATCTCAATTGGTGTTTATGCTTAGTCATTTTAACTAAGTTAAATCCTGGCAAAGTGATGGGGATACACAGTTGAATGATTTACATGTGACTTGGGAAAGGACATGATTGCAAATCTATTTCTGATCTTTAGTTACAAAATAAACTTCATTTCTTTTACTCCCTTCACCCAAAGGTACTCTGGTCTGAGCAATTACACAAATTTTCAAAGTGGCGATAGGGAGTCCGGATGATTAAAATCCTTCCCTTTGGAATTCTCTTCAGACTCTGCTCAGGTCCTGCAAGCCTTCCCAGCCTCCCTCTGTATGAGCCTCTCTTCTTCCATTTGCCCTGTGGTCTCTACCATTGTCATGTTAGGACTTTTTGTTCTGTTTCCTATTTGGACAATGAATTTCTGTCAATGCTAATGAGAAACTTCGGCTTTAATAGTATAGAAGCATGATTCTTATGCCTCTTTGGTTAGGGTTTTATTTAATTCTGTCAACTAAAGTGCCTTGGAAGTACAGTCTGGCTTCTTAGTTAGGTCAAGTGCATGAAATTAATCAAATACCAAAGAACAGGTTGATGCCCAGACACAGCAGGAATGCTTCTGACAATTGAAAAGAGAAAAAACCCATTCAGAGGGATGATTTATCAAGGGAACATAATGGAGAATGGAGGTGGGGGAAGGGAAGATTGAATTTCAAAGATGTCCTTTATACTACAAGAGAATGTGAGTGATAAAGTTTTTGTTTTGTTTGTTTTCTGTTTTTGTTTTGTTTTTGTTTTTTGTTTGAAGAGCCAGGACTTCTTCCTGTGGATCATCTCTCTGAGTGTCATGGAAACCTCTTGTATAAAGCTGTAAGTAATGTCCTCAGGATAGAGGACCAAAACTGAGAATATCCAAGCACAGGAGAGTTGTAGGTGACTTTCAGAGTCGCCTGATTGTTGGCTCTCTGTTTCTTTAAAAAGGAAACTATTCTGTGGTTATTTTCATGGACAGAAAATTGGGAAAAAAATTATGCTTACAACCCTCAGAATTCTAAGTCCTATGAAGGCAAAGAAAATGCCTGTTTAGTTTGGAATTAGATCCTCAGGGCCTAGTATAATGCCTGACCCATAGCACGTCCTCAGTGTATATTTGTTAAAAATAATTTCTGAATCAGTAGGTTTCATAAAACTGTAAGCACTTCCAGATTAAAGACACCACAACAGAATTTTTATTGCTAGTTACTAAGAGATATTTGATAGACTTAGTCCTATACGGTGACTACATGTAGTATCCACATTGTTTTTAGTATATGTTCTTAAGAATTTATTATAAGAATACCAGGAAAACCTAACCAACAGCTACTTTGCCATTTCAAAAGATTCTCTTTATTGCAAAACCTACAGAAGTAGTAGCAAAGTAATATTTCTTTGAAATGAAAATTTAATCAACTTCTACCTATAATAATTTTAAGGATCAATCTGTAAAATCTAGCTATATGAATTAAAGAGAGTTTGGATATTGATCAAAAAGTACATGGTAAAGGCCACGAGTATTTGCATTCAGATTTATAATACCTTCATGGAGTGTGTGTTGAGACCAAGAATAATCCTTTTTATTTCTAATAGATCAGCACTCCATTGCGCGAAGTACGAACATTGTCTTTCTAGCAAGATTTTATTACTAGGTCTTGATTTTGAGTCATTCCCTGAGAACATTTGGATGGCAGTTCTTTCTTACATATTTACTGAATGACTGAATGAATGAGTGAATATTAAACAAGTCAACAAATCAGAGAATGCACTGATTGGCTGGCTCCTCAATGCTCTCAGAAGGCAAAGAGCTTTTTAAACCAAATTTATATATTTAATATAAATGACAAGAAAAAAACCGCCTCCTTCTCTCAAGTTTCAGTTATTTCTAAGTGTGAGGCTAGTCACTTCTGTTAATTATCAGTAGCATGAAGTACCAAGAAATACTAATATTAAGCACTGAAGACAACCTGAATATGTTTAGCAGAGTCATTCCTAGAAGGAAAATTAAAGTGCCACACCAAGCCTCAAATGAAATCCATAAGCCTTGGCCAATACTTTTGCTCACTTTCGCTCAGAACTCTATTATTAATGCCATTGCAATTATAATTGTGGGCCCACTTGCTGGGGCAGGTGTTTGCAAAAAGGGTTGACCTTCTGGGGTGCAATATGCTAATAAGAGAACATCTCAGCTTTCTGGATATAAAGCTGCAGTGCAAAAATAGTATATAAAGGACAGAGTTTTCTTTCAAAAGAAAGATAAGCCAGCTCGAAACCATGCCCAGGCACACAGAGGAACAATGCTGCCTGCTGATGGTGCCAGGCCGATTCTTAATGGTACCTCCAGGATTGCCCAGTGTCCCTGCTGGGGTTCAAATTCAGATTCAGGTGGTAGAAGTGGTATTCAGCAATGATTAGTGCTCAGACAAGCTATGCATGAACCATTATTAAATTTGCACATTCTTGGAAGAGAGGTAGCCACATGCACAATAGGCAAAAGAAAGTGAACATAACATTATTAAGCTCTCAAGTCAGGTTTTTATATTATAATTCATTTCTATCACTGGCAATTACTGAGAAATTTACTTTAAAAATATTTCCCTTTGAATTAGGTTTCTTTTGAGCAAAGGTCAGAAATCAGTCACTTTAGACTTTTTTTTGTTGTTATAAGATAGTTTGGTGATATGGAGTATTGCTTTCTCGATGCTTACATTTCTAAACACCCTTTTTTACCTGTGACTCCAAGTTGAACTTGTATTGGAAAATGGGGGATATGCAGGGCTTTTGACTTTCTGACCAGAAATAGCCTCAAAAGTATATTCTACAGGGCTGGAACCCATGGCCATGATCTTTTCCCATAAAGCCCCACCAATAGGGGAAGCTAGTGTTTGTTTAGAAATGGCAGTGACATGCATTCTGATAAAGGCATAGGATTTGGTGCCTAGAATTCTTTATAGTTCCCACTATTGGGATTTGTAGGGCCCTTGACCTACCCTCTCTACCCTCCCCAATACTACCCCTGCCAAAGCCAGCTCTGAACACTTTCATTAGTCTGGGATTGATAATCAAAACTCAAAGCCAGTTTCCTTTGAACACATAGGCAAGGCAAGAATGGCTTTCCCAAGCAATGGCTGGGAAAACAAATGCTTGGGATATTCGAATGATTTCTGTTTTTTCATAATTTATTTGTTTCTCTTACCACCCTGGTCCGGACTTGCTCATCCCCAGCATTTCTACTTTCCTGTAATGGACAATCATAAATTTCCAGAGAAGTAAGGGTTTGTGGATCTGCAGCACAGTGACATTGTTTGTTCAAGATATTTGGAGACGGTGCCAAATGCATAACAAAACATGGTTTATGGCCTTCATTTGGCATTGATTTGTGCTAGAAAATTCAGAGTATCATTTCCTCCAGAAGGTTTTGCATTTTTGATGAGAGAAAATATTTTCAACAACAGAGTTCTTGAAGAACTTTACAATATTTAATTTTGGAAATCCCTTAAAATAAAGCAGTTTTAAATTTCTTGTCATCTTAAATTGTTGCTTTTTTAAAAAAAATTGTTGCTTTTAAATGGAGCCTTCCAAGTGATCTTTCCAAGGAGCACTCCAAGTGATCTTTCCAAGGAGCACTCCAAGTGATCTTTCCAAGGTGCACTCCTTTACAAGCAGTCACCTGTGTATCCTGGGGGACACAAACCAACTTGAAGCACTGGCCGTGTTGTTACAAATGTATACTTTACAAGAGACTGATGGCAAGAAACAACATTACTTACCGGTATGTATCCTGCACCTGGGACCAAGCCAGAATTCTTCCAGTGGCCTTGGAGTCTCTGGAGAGATGAATGATCCAGATTTCCAACAAAGATAGCTTTCACCAAGGAAGAACTCAAGTGTGAGCCGATCAGAAGACTCATCATGTCCAATAGCGAGGTGGTATAATGTTTTGAGAAACCTACTGCAAATGAATTAGAAGGAAAAATAAATTAAAAAACAAGTCAGGTTCTCAAATAAGAATAGAAAGGCCTCTTACCCACCAGAATAGAAAGGGTGAAACAAAGGGAAAACCAGAGGGCCTCACAACTCCCTGAAGGTCACATGTCCTCCACAGTGTTGATGTCTCTCACTCAGATCCTTCCTTTGTTAGGAAAAACAAAAAAAGCTGAAGAATAAAACTATTAGGTAGGGCCAGCACAAATATTAGTCAACTTTGAAAGAAAAAGCATTGTTATGGGTGATGTGAGGCCCAGTCTGTCACTGGTTTGTCTGCAGGCTCCATAAACCACAGATTCCTAGCCACACCCCCAGAGTTTCTCATTAGGTATGTTTAGGGTGGGGAGGGGTTCCAGAGTTAGCAATTCTGACAGATTCCCAGGTGATACGATGCTGCTTGTGTGGGACCAACTTTGAGAACCGTTGTTCTAGCATGATTCATTAGCTTTGGGATCCAAGGAAATGGAAGCACATGACTTTAAGGTAATCTTACGATAGTTTGGATTTATTCTCACGCAGGCGTCTGCCCATGCAAACTACAATAGGGGAAGCATTTATCTGGATAATTCAGGCTACAGACTTCATTAAAATATTAGAATGTTTTAGGTATAGGAATTTTTTTCCCCCAGGAGAGTAGAAGGGGAATGTTTCTAAATCATCCTATGATTGCTTTATTGCCCTTTTTCATTTTGCATAGGGATAACAAGGTACTATTTGTCCTAAGAAGCATCTATTGACCTGTTCTCTAATAATGACTTTACTCTGGTTTCCTGTTTGTACATGGCTGGAAAAAAACCATGTTAGGAAATGGAGAGTGTGAATGGGCATGGGGTCTTCTAGAGAAACAGGTTCCAAGATATGTCCTTTTCATATCTCTGTTGTCTGTGGGAAAGGTCACAGGCAGTCTGATGATAAGTTTATGATGCATTATTACATCAAGCCTGAATGAACCAAAGAAGTGCCTCCTCTTTGTCTTCAGGCCAGTCTCTATTTAGGAGGTCCCTAGAAAATGCCATGGAAGAGCCTCAGAATCCCCCGGGGGTAATGCTGGAGCAAGTGATAAATATTTTATCCCACCAAACTGCACAATGACAAGGAATAAAAATAATCTTAGTGTTAACTTAAACCAACTCTCGTTTAATGCCAGTTTAGAGTTCTTAACTCCTAATCTATTTTGCCTGCATTTCCAACCTTTGTTTTATAGGCCTACCTAAGTCTTTCCTTTTGGACATTGCTTTTGTCTAGTTATAATACCAATGAGATTATAACTGAGTGACCCTAAAATTCTAGAATGTATAATAATTCTTTAAAATCAGCTGCTCATCAGCAAAATAAAAACCCTTGTGAATGATCTTTAAAATTCACAACCAGGGGCACGTGGGTGGCTCAACTGGTTAAGTGGCTGCCTTCAGCTCAGGTTATGATCTCAGGGTCCTGGGATCTAGCCCCTCATAGGACTCTGTGTTCAGCAGGGAGTCTGCTTCTCCCTCTCCCTTTGCCCCTCTCCCCCCGACCCTTGCTCTCTCTCTCTCTCTCTCAAAAAAAGTCTTTTAAAAAATAAAAATAGCTCTTTGAGGAAGACGCGGTCGCAGCTACAGCGGAGGTTTGGACGCCCCGCTCCTGCTCCTGACTCACCGCTGTTCGCTCTCACCGAGGAACAAGTCGGTCAGGAAGCCGCGCCGCAGCCATGGCTTTTAAAGACACCGGAAAGACACCTGTGGAACCGGAGGTGGCGATTCACGAATCAGAATTACTCTCACCAGCCGCAACGTAAAATCTTTGGAAAAGGTATGTGCTGACTTGATCAGAGGCGCAAAGGAAAAGAATCTCAAAGTGAAAGGACCAGTTCGGATGCCTACCAAGACTCTGAGAATCACTACAAGAAAAACTCCTTGTGGTGAAGGTTCTAAGACCTGGGATCGTTTTCAGACGAGGATCCACAAGCGACTCATTGATTTGCACAGTCCTTCTGAGATTGTTAAGCAGATTACTTCCATCAGTATTGAGCCAGGAGTTGAGGTTGAAGTCACCATTGCAGATGCTTAAATCAACCTTTTTAATAAATTGATTATCAGTTGTTAAAAAAAAAAATAAAAAAATAAAAATAAATAAAAATAAAAATAAAAAATAAAATTCACAACCAAATATAACAGTGTGGGTCTCCTGTTGGTGGCAATGGTCAGCTTTTAGAGTCATATCTTACATCTCCTAAAACAGACTTCCAAAGCAGATACTTCAGGTGGGGTGTCAGGTATTCAGTTTAATCCCATGGAAGGCCACCTTTATTGTGGGCAAGAGGCCACTCTGCAGTGCTCATTATGATTCTGATGCTTTTTGAGTCGAGTTTCTGACACTTCCAACTAAGAGACTATGATCACAGGACCCTTTTGCATTGTAAGGATGGGAGAGAAAGCCCATTACTGAGACTTCTCCAAACAGAAGTAACACCCAGTCAGAATGAAGGCTTTGGATCCAACCAATTCTGACCTGACTTGTCCTCTCTACATTTTTAGATAAGTTTAATGAACTTCACCATTCTGAGCTTTAGACATACCCCACCTCACCCTTGGGTCTCTCCCTATGAGTATGACTCAGTAAGAAAGCACTGTTCTCTTTTGCATTATTTTGCTGCTGGGAAACTCAGGTCTTGGGGCCACTTGGGAATCCACACTAAGAAGCAGAAGTTCTCCTTTGCCTGTGGGAAATCCAGATGAATGGATAATCAGAAGCAACCAGCAGATACATATGGAAAAATCTCCAAAGGTAGAGTCCTGTAAATTCAGAAAGTAGGAAAAGTTCGCCATCAGCACATGCCCAGTTTCCCTTTTGGTGCACTCCTCTGTCTTCAAGATGTACCTAATGTCCTCGAACTGTGTTCTGGTCTCCAGTAGGCTTATGGGTCTACTTAAGGTGTAGGGAGTGTCTAAGTCAGGATCTAGCTCTCAAACCATCCTCTGCTTCAGACCTTTCTGTCACCTCGGTGTATGGAGACCATATGATCCAAGCAACAAATAGGTTTGCCTAGAGTCGCAAGTAAAAGTGTGCTAAAGAGGACAACAGGGCAAAGTATATAAAATTGAAATGATCCCAGAGAATCACACTGGAAGATATGCTCTATGAGGGGAAGGATCTTGTCTGTTCGGTTCACCATAATCCCCAGCACCTGCCTGATATGTAAGCATAGTAGGTGCCTCGCAAATATTTGTAGACTCAGTGAATGAACACATAGTCAAGATGTATGGTCCAGTATCAATGCCATTCAGCTAGGTACCTGCTCTTATCCAGCAGGCTTTTAGTTAGCAAAGAGTAGATCACCTAATGCAGACTTGATTTTAGTGACTGATAGGACCTGAGGTTCCTCAGACCAGACCAGGAGGAACTCAAGCCACTGATGGAGAAAGGGAGGACTTAGGGCTTAAAGAAAAGAAAATACATGTTTATTGAATGCTTGTGCTTTACTCACATTATTACTTTTGCTTGGTGCAGTGGCTCTGAAAAGTAAGTCTTATTAGTCTGTGTGTTTTATTAATGAGGAAACTGAGATCAGATAGGCATGCCAGTAAGAAGCTGAACTAGGATTTATTTCTACCCAGATCTTTTCCACCCACAGCTCATCCTGATTAGATAAATTGGTGATGGAAGGAGAGTGGTAGGGGCTCTTTCTCCAAAAATTTGACTAGGTCATAGAATGGATTTATTTATTTATTTTTAAGAGAGAGAGAGAAAGCATACATGCGTGAGCATGCATGAGCAGGAGAGGCAGAGGGAGAGAGAATCTCAAGCTGACTCTGCACTAAGCGTGGAGCCAAACGTAGGGCTTGATCGCTCAACCCTGAGATCAGGAACTGAGCCGAAATCAAGAGTCAGACGCTCAACCAACTGAGCCACCCAAGTGCCCCAGAACAAGATTCTTTTAAATGAGAGTAGATGTGGGAAGACATTTATCAGTATTTCTGGGATAAACAGGTGTGGCCAACATTCGCCTGCAACCCTCTTCCTCCCTTTGTTCTTCCATGAATACCTGTCCATATTTCCCTGCCAAGATGAGATGCTTTTACTCTTTTTACTTCTTGCCCCTGCACAAGGTACATTATATTTGACTCTGTTGTCAACTGTGTCATAGGTAACTGATGTATGTTAAATATTACATATATAAACTGTGCTAATATCGGCTGCCAAAAGTAATGATATTTTGTGACAGTTACTGATAAAACAAGACAGACTGTTTCTTCATTCATCTGGCCCTTGACAGAAACAAAAACCTTTGGCTTTAAATGAGGAGGCCTAAGCTCTGGAGCTGGCCTTTGCTTTTACAATAGCTGTGCGAGCACAATCATTGCAAGTACTGTGACAAAGGTAAAGGAGGTGTATAGGAAAGCCCCACACAGATTTCCCTTGAAAAGAGACCCTGCTGCAAGTAGCACAGTGAACTTTGCAAAGGGATTCCCAAACAGACAACTTTGCCATGTCTTCTCCCATGAGATTTGAAGCTTCTTCTATTTCCTGCCCATTCATAGCTAAGATAGCGGGAGGAGGAAAGCCAGTGTTCTGTTAAATGGTGGATTTTGGTTTGGAATAATCTGGCTTAGTCATTTCATTAGGGAATATCCAACTGTCAGAATTTTAGAGTCTTTCCTCTTGGGATGGTGTCTTAGTACATTCACAGTAATGTAGGTTCTTTCTAGCATACACCTCAAAATTCTTCCAGCCTCTACCCATTACCCACTTTTAAAGCCACTTTATGTTTTTAGGAATTTGTTATAATAGCACCCTACTTCTCAGTACCAATTTCTGTCTTAGTCTATTTGGGCTGCTACAACAAAAATACCATAGACCGGGTGGCTTATAAACAACAAAAATTTATTTCTCACAGTTCTGGAGGCTAGGAGGTCCAAGATCAAGGTGCTGGCAGATTGTTTGGGAACAGCCCACTTCAAAAATGGCTGTCTTCTCATTGTGTTCTCACATGGTGGAAGGGGTGAGGGAGCTCTGGGGTTTCTCTAATAAGAGCACTAATCCCATTTGTGAGGACTCTGCCCTTATGACCTAATCACCCCCAAATGCCCTACCTGCAAATACCATCTCACTGGGTTTAGGATTTAAACATATGAATTATGGAGGGACACATTTAGTCTGTGGCAGATGGTCTGTTTTCCCAAAGATGAATCTCATCTTTTTATTGGGGTGTATAAGCCTGGCTTTCAAGGTTCTGAGAGACACATGGAGAGAGGGTCTACATTTGAGTATGTGGAGGTGGGGGGAGATTTTCACCATTCAGTAGTTAGACTTTCACTTCATGCCCCTATTTTCGGTATGGCACAGCCTCCCTCAGCTTTGTCTGCCATTCCTGAATCTGCATCTCTCTGGTCCGTTTTTTTGGCAGTGTAAAGAAAGTTCTCTGTTCTAGTTTTCTGTTCAGATGGGAGAGACTGCTTGGCAAAGAATGGGAGAAGGAGATCTGTGAGTCTGACTTTTCATACAACCTTTCAGTGAATTCTCTTTTCGAATCTGTCTTCCACTTCCAATTTCAGAGACACTGGTACCTCTCATTTCTTCTAAAATTTTGTTGCAGCTGTCTCCCCTCTATTCTCTTTGCCTTGATTTATGCCTCCCCCTTCGCCATTTTATTTTGATGAGGTTTGAGGTAGAACAGGAGATAAATGCATGTATTCAGTCTTTCATGTTTAACTGGAAGACTCCTCCCATGAGCTCTGGAGGATCTGCTTGGCAGCAGTTACTCCTATTGGGTGGGTGGGTGGGTGAGGGTTGGTTACAGAGAGGAGTGAGCTTTTAAACTTTAAACTACATTAAGCTTGGGAGATCATACCTAACTCCATGATTTGACCTTGAAGAGAATGGAGAACCTGCTGAGTATGAGTAGAATTAGCTCCAGACAGCTCAGACTTCAAAGCTTAACTTTTTGTATTGTCATTGAGTTAATTTTTTGAGTTGCCTAGGACAAGACTACAGTTAGGAGATATTGTGATAAGATGATTAAGAAGCCACCCAAAAAAAATGCTAACTTGGTTTTCTTTGGGTATATAAAAATCTCTTGAAAATTCAAATATTCTTTAATCATTTGTAACTTACTGATCTGGTTGAGTAGGGAGATTGGTTATATATAGGGGATTTATCAAATAAGTAAAAAATGTTGAGAATTATGAAGGAAGTTAAAAATATAAAGAGAAGGAAAGCTAGATTGAATCCTGTGATATTGGATTAGATTTGGATGGGTTCATCATTTTCAATATATAGAGCTAAATATAGATATATAGATGCAAATCTATGTGTGTACATTTTGATAATAGAAATAAAGAAGTAAATTTAGATGTAATTCTGTGGTGTGTGTGTGTGTGAGTGTGTGTGTGTACATATACATACATTTCCTAATTCTATTGACAGGACCTGGGAGCAGGAGCGCCCCAAGAGTGAGGGATGTATCTTGGAACTAGATCTTGGCTTTTAAATACTATTCTCCATTAAAAGCAACCAAGTCTCTTTGAGTAAATAAATGATCGATTACTGGTCTGGGCAGAGGAGACTGGAATATTTTTTGACATCAGAAAGTAAAGAATGTTTGAGAAATGCTGGGACATATAGAAAGGATATGGAAGCCAGCTTGAAAGGGCTCCCACTGGCCAACTCTGTGACGATTTGAGTATAAGAATAAAAAATAATAATGGGTTATAACCCATTAAATAGAACAGGAATTCACAAGTCCATACTGATGAATAATGAATACATAAATAGGCAGAAGAGAAAATTCTTACAGCAAAACAGCAACTAATAAATATAGAAAGAATGACAGAATTAGAAAAACACCATTTGGCAATTGTCATAATAATAATTCAGGCAAGAAACATCAGTGGATGCTAGAAATAATGGATTAAAATTTGATGAAAAACAGGGTATTTACTTAGTGTCAAAGTATCTCCCCACAAAGTAATTTTTAATTACAAAAGGGAAAAGATTAACTTTACAGTGGAGAATCCTGGCAAGCTCCACCTTAATCAAGTAATCAAAGTTAATAACACCAGTAATGAGACAATTTAAATTATATACAAACCAAAGGGATGCAATAAGATGGAAATGTTTGTGTTCTATTCTTGCCAAAAATCTTAATCTGAATCTAATCATGAAGAAACATGGGGGAAACCATATTGAGGGATAGTCTACAGAATAACTGGCCCATACTCTTCCAAAATGTCAAGATCATGTAAGTCAAGGAACAACTGAGGAGTAGTCTCTGTATTAAAGGAGAATGAACAGAAATGATAATTAAATACCACATGTAATTTTGGATTGCATTTTTTTTTGGTATAAAGCAGTGGTTCTCAAAGTATAATTCCAAGAGCTTCACCACCACCTGGAAACTTGGTTAGAAATACAAAACTTTGGACCCCATGCCAAACCTACTGAATCAGCAAGCCTGGGTTTGGGACCCAGTAATCTAGGTTTAACAAGACCTTCCATTGATTCTGATGCTCATTACAGCTTGAGATGCACTGCTATGATTGTTGGGGCAATATTAAAACGGGGGAACATGCTAATAATATATCAATGTTAATTTCCTGCCTTTCATGGCATTGTTTTTAGAAGCACATACTAAATTATTCAGGGGTAATGAAAAGTTATGCCAGCAATGTACTCTAAGTGAATCAGGAATATGCAACTTTTCTATATGTCTTAAAAATGCCTAAAATAAAATAAAATAAAATAGGAGGGGTTAAGTTATATATTTGTCATATTAGGAAAAAAAGTCTGACTCATATTCGTTCCAACTGCTTTACTGTAATCAAATGCGGCACCAAATACAAAGGATATATATTCCATTACATGTATGGTTAAATCTGCAATGGAAAATAGTTTGTTCTCCCAAGAACCATCTGTGTTTATTTTCAGGTTGAACCAACCCTAAGGTTGCTAACATTCTTTAAAACCATGTTGATGAATGACACAATCTCTGAATCACATCAAAGCCAATATGGTTTCTTTGGGGATTCCATATCAGAGGGAAAACATTTCTGTTGAATAGCATCTGTCTATCCATATGCAGAAAGAGTCAACACATGAAACTGAAAGATAATTGTTTTCAAATAATTGGCTAGATGACATACACAGCCCCTCATTCTCAACTGCATTATTAGTTGCCTGAATATAATCCATGATGTGATTTTTTTTCTATCACTGTAGATTCTTTGCAAGACTTTCCATTGCACACAACTAAAATACAGCAAGAGCAAAATATAGCCTGAGACAAGTACATATGTTGGATTAGATTCAAATATGCAGGGTTTTATCTAGAAGGAAAAATCCTTTTCGTGTTAGAGAGGAAGTGAATCAGGCCCGTGGACCTTGGCTAACTGACCGATTCACAAACATTAGTGGTTGGTGGTTGTTTTTCTACTTTTGGTTGTCTACTTTGAAGCCATTATACAACATCCAAATCCCTAGCTCTACTCTTCTTGGTGTTTTGGTGGTTATGCATTTGTTCTGATACTGTGAATGGAGAGTTCCCTTCCAGCTAGCAAGTGTTCCTTCCCCAGCCATAATCCCTCAGAAGAACTGAATCTGATCAGTTATGTCACAACTGAAGAAGACTACATTTGTTTTAACAAAGTTTATTTAGAACATCCTGCTGCTAATGTCAGCACACAGATTGGGCAAGTTCCACCAAAATAACTTTCAGACTATTTGTACTCAATTAAATGTTTATTTAAAATTTCCTTTGGGTTTTTACTGCTGTAAATGTATTGTTCATTTTTCACATACCAGGCACTGTTGTTTAGTCTCAAGGGCATTACTTGTTACAAATTTAACAACTGTGACATATTAAAAACAACATTTAGGGAAGAAATTAGGGTTGAGAGGATATGACCAGATGTTTCCATGGTGTTTCACCAAAATGTCACTTAAATGCCAACAAGATTTTAAAAGGAATTTTTTCCCAAAGTCTCTCTACCCACTTGACTGGCCCCCAAATATGCCGCTATCATAGTTGTATTAGAAAACCCATTTAATTTTCATTTTAATCACAGTTTTCTTGAAGGTACTTTCACTGTCATTTTTTAAAATTCACTATGGCAATAAAAATAATCCTGGCTATGCTACAGGCTACTTTTGTAACCCAAATTTTCTTATGACTGAAATAGGGATGTTCCTCCTTACCTCCTATGATTGTTATAGAAGTTACAGGACATAATGTATGCGACACTCTTAGCCCAGTACTTGGTACACAATACTAACATACAAAATAATGTTCATGTTATTACAACCAGTGCTAATTATTGATACAAGCAAAAAACCCCACTAAGTGCCCTGGTATATATGTCCTTAGAAAAAAACGCAGACTTCCCTGCAAGTCTCTGTTAAGTTTCAGCCTTTCATTGCGATTGTCATTTAGCTGTAGGAGAAGAGCCTATCAAGAAGCAACTTCAGAAGAAAGACATTATTATTTTTAAATAAATCTAATGGTAATTAGATGAGGCCTCTCTGAGCTGATTTCTAAATCTAAGAGCAATTGGAAAACGAGCCTGCAGGTAAATACAACAGAACAGAGAGACTATCTGCACCCAAGTGGATGATTCCAGGTTTGCTCTCTTTCTGTGGGAATTCTGTTGATGTCAGAGGGTTAATAGAGCTTTTTAACAGTAGACTGGGGCCCTGGAGTTTTCATGATTTGGCCCACATTCAAAAATATACAAAAATATAAAAGTCAGTGAAGCAAATGCTGTTCAACAGAGGTTTTTCAGGGGAAAGGGATAAGCTTGATCCAAAAATATTTTGGAGGGTGGAGACATTCCAAGCATACCATTCCATGCCTGTGCCAATGGAATGTGGGCACAGCACAGGAACAATGTCCAAGGCTGGAGAGCTTTAGAAGACCAGGGAAATTTTGAGTGAAAAACACAAAGCAGGGAAGAACTTGCCCCCACCAAAAACCAAGTGTCCCTATTTACAGGTTGAATAGTGAATTCAAAGTAAATTTTAGGTCCATGAACTATGAATTCCAAAATTTGGTGCCAAATAATTATAGTTGCATTTTGCAAATGTACAGCTCTACTCTGGTCACACACACAAACACACACACACACTGAATTGGAAGGAGAGATTGAGCAAGTTCAAATTATTACGTTTAAATCCCATACTGGAAATAACATTTTGTCTCTTTTCATTATCTTTGACTCTAGGCTGGTAAAGCTGCCATAATGAAAATTAAAAATAAGCACAAATATGGACTGCTTTTCTATGTTAATCATGAAAAGGGAGTAACTTCTAGACATTCCAAAACTTTTTGAAAAAAAGTTTATTTGCTTGTAATGGTTATTTGCTTGTTAATGCTTGTTATATTTTTCTCATCAGTGTTTGTGATCCTTCAGGACATGAGAGGATTTTGATTTTGAAAGATCCCTATTATTCCCAAGAACTACCTTGGCCCATAGTTTCTGGATATGGTTGTGTCCATTTGCAGTAGTTCATCTTCATTCCTCTCTGTTGGTAAACTGAGGAAATAAGGAGACATGTGGATGTCCAAAAACGACTTAGGATTTTTCAATTGAAAAGTTCAGTCAAATGTCTTTCAAAAAATACTTTGCAAAAGCAAACAAACTTTGCAGACTGTTTTATGAAAGAGGCATTTCTTCTTTTTGCTTGACCTGATAATCTATTTAACTGAAGAAGAGCAATTCAGTTTATGGCAAAGAACCATTCAGGAGGTTGCCTGGAAATGGGATGACTAAGGGTTTCTCAAAGGTGGGGCACAGCTCACCTCAGAATCCCCTGGGGAGCTTTTAAAACTTCAGATTCCTGGGTCCCACTGCAGCCCTACTGAGTCCAGATTTCTGCGGGTGGGGACTGGGAAGCTGCATATGTAATGAACCCTGCAGGTGATTCCTAAGCATCTTTAAATGCAGGAGTCTTTTTAAAGTGGAAATTAGTAGCTATATCATAAAAGCCAGTAGTGATTTCTGCCCTGGCACCCCTCTAGCTTTGAAGATAGGGTCAGTGGTGCATTGCTTTTGAAAACATTCCAGTTTGATCCATAGAGCAAGTCATTTTCCCTCCTCTTAATGTTTTCTCCTAGCTCTGTTTTTCTCCATGGGCTCAATCATACAGTCTTCACACAATAGCATTTGGAATTGAGCAGTTTCCAAAACGTTGTTATTATTGTTGGTCATTGTTTTATTCCTAATGCCTCTGCATTACTGGTCAGTGACCATGATCTACATTTTCAGGCAAGAAAAGGGATATATACTATCAGCTGAGTCACTTGACCCTCACCAGGTATGGAGTGTAGTTTCTTACAACACCTTATCTAGGGCAATGGTTCTCGGCCTTGACTGCACATTAGAATTGCTCAGGAAGGTTTAAAACTCCCAACAACCAGGCCACACCCCAGACCAATGTCATCACAACCGGCTGGGGTAGGACCCAGGCATCTATACTTTGTAAAGCTCCCCTGGTGATTCCAGGGTGCAACTTAGACCAAGAACCATTGTCCTGGAGCATCTGTAGAAAGTGCACTGAAGCCTTTAGGACACCCAAGGGAGATCATCAATATTTTTCTTTACAGACCTAATTTCTGCTATCTGCAGTACACTCTAACAGGAGGAGAAAGTTTAGGAGGTATTTCTTATAGAAATGTGTTCTTGGGAGAGAATTTTTAAGTTTCTTTAGAGTGTTCAGCCACCATTTCAGGAGATCCAGTGTGAAATGCTATAGTGTGAATGTTGAAGTTGTTTGAAGTACACACGCATAGACTTACCCATGGTACGAACCATCCCTGCCCACCTACAAAACTCCCTGCACCAACCTGATACTTTGTCTGTTTCAGAGAATCTATGAAATTTATCAGTCCTTGGCTGTCTTCTCAAGAGCCAGTAACAGATCTCCAGTGAGCTGAAACAGGAAAAGTTGTTTTAAACCATTGACTGCTTAATAAATTAGCACTAGACGCCTCTTAGCCTAATTTATCTCTGAAAGCCAGTTTCCCAGGGTATCAGAGCAATACCACAAGAAAAATTATTTCCATTAAACACCACAAAAATGTCTTTCCTGTGATACTTCACTGAAAGGATGACATGTACGAGATTCTCAGTCACAAAACAGGAAAGAAATGTTTGAAAGTTAAATTAAAAAGTAAAGCACAGTTAAGATTTTATTGAGCTTAAACCCCATTCCTACCCCCTAAACATATAAATCTGTTCTGTGTTCTGTGTCTCCCACTCAGATGGGTGATAAATTTTGGATGCTGAATTCTTATGTCTCTAAAAATAACGTTTACCTAAAGTGAAGTGCAACATCTGGGTCCACTGGGGGAGCATGAAGTGGCCTTTCAGGTTAATTATTTGTGTGGTCAGGTTAGATTTCCCAACCCTGAAAATGATACCAGTTTTGTTTCTTTTGGCCCCTGCCCACCACAGGTAAAGAGTCCTGTCCCAGTGACTTTCCCATAGATCTGCTCCTCCATGCAGAATGTTGCCATCAATGCCCCAACATTGAGGACGTGGAATATTTTCCATCTGCTCTCTGACCTGAAGGACATGGAAGTCCCTCTGTTATTGTGGTTAGAAATAGAGTGAAGAGTCACCCCAGTGCTGTCATAGTGGATGCCGTCAGAACAGATCCAGGTTATTCTCCCTCTAATATTCTCAAAGGAATGTCTCTCTGCCATCTCCATCAAAGGGTATGTCTGCTTGTCTAGACCAGAGAGTAGATTGAGATGGTCCATGTGCATTTTTAGGCAATACCCAAGTAGGGGAGGTAACAAGGCTGGCGTTAGATTGATCATAAGAAGAACTCTTCCCCTGCCCTTTCTAACACTCTAGACCATATTCCAAAAGAGGCTAATTCCGTGGAAAAAGAAGCCTTATGAAGGAATGTAGTGAGAGCAACCAGCTGTCCAGGGTGATCCTAGGAAATGATGGTCTTTATTTCTTATTTCTTATAATATGGATAAAATCACAGCTTGAAATAAATTTTTAAAATCTCTAGATCTTTCTATAAATTTGAGTCCAAACATTTTCATCCATAACATAAATTTTTCCAGGCAGTGACTCGAGACCTGGGAGTTATCTTTTCATTTTTCCCTTTTGCCTACCAAATTCTGTTAATTCCTTCTCTTCTTTTCCATTTTCTTGGCCACATCCTCTCTTTAAGCCTGATTGTTTCATTTTGGTGTATTGTAAAAGGCTCCTTTAACCTTTCAGAATTCAAGGTCATTCTATACACCACCACCAGAGCAAGCGTCTTGGATTATTGCTTTGCTCAAATCACTTCTCTCTTTAAACTTTTGCAGTGGCTGTCCCATTGACTACTGAATAAAATCATGGCAATTTATCCTGGTGTTCAAGGCCTTTTAACAGTTTGGTCCCAAATTATGCTTCCTATCTTTTGCTACTGCCCATGTTCCAGCCAAATGACACCTCTACAGCCCCTCATTTCTTTACCTCATCTTGCCCTTTCTTACCTCTGGCTCATATCTTTCTCTCTTGCTTGCTTTTCCTCCAGAACCCACTCAGAAGCTCCCTCTTTCTTTTGTTAAATCTTTTCTGGCCCTTTAGTCAGAAACTTTCTTTGCCTCCCTGTCCTCAAGCATTTGATTAGAGCTTATCTCAAGACTCTTAACATGCATTGTCTCATACTATAGTTATTTGGGTACCTTGTTTAGCCTTCTCATTGGAATTTCTGGAAGGCATAAACCACATCCTTATTCTTCAACATGCCTTGTACATGTTAGAGGATGAATAAGTAAATGAAAGAATAAAGTTAAATACTACTTCTTTCCCTTCTTAATCCTTACACTGAAAAAGTATGGTGTGGAGTATAGGCCCTGGAAAATTCTCTAGTACGTATTGTTTGAGGGTAGTCAGGAGAACTTGGCATATCTGAGTTCAGATCAGTTTCCCAGGACCATCTATGTATGCAGAGGCTTATCTCAATGAATGGATACTCCCGAGTCTTTGGAATTTCAGGGATGGAAGGGGGCAGAGGTGTGGGTCTGTAGTCATAAAACATGTATTTTTAAAAATTTAACCAGAGGTTGCATAACTCTCTGAAAATTTGAAGCTCAAAGCTGGCAAGTTTGTGGTGCAGGTGGCTTGGGAGCTGCTGAGTGGGTTCACCTTTGGCATGCTTGTTCTGGAAACCTGGCTACAAGACTTGGGCAGATCATTAATTTATAGGCCGAAAGGCAAAAGACACTTAAAAAAAAAAAAAAAAACTTCAAAGGATTGAAATGGTGCAGCACAAGATGGCTCAATATACGGGAATAATAGGCCTTTGCAAACTAACTTCTCTTTACTCGAGTTATTTTTGCAAGCAGAGATTCCAGGTAAATAAGAGCCATTACACTTTATATGTAACAATTATAAAAAACAGCAATGTAAATCTGGTCCTTTGTTTCTCTTACTTGCCACAGTACCCTGATTGTGTTAGCATTAGCAAAGTCAAGAAATTGTTCAAAGAATGAAGGTGAAAGTGAATTAAGTGAGTAATTCAGGGCCTTAAGTTTTTCTTTCTTAAATTTTTATTTATTATTTATTTATTTTAAGATTTTATTTATTATTTGAGAGAGAGAGAGATAATAAGCAGGGGGAGCGGCAGGCAGAGGAAGAAGCAGACTCCCCCCTGAGCAGGGAGCCCAAAGTTTTTCCTTTTTTAGAATATCAGTTATTGAGACCTGAACTTGTCAATAATTACCTGTATTATTGAGACCTGAACTTGTCAATAATTACCTGTATTATCTTTTAATTCCACTTTGCTGAGGTAGCCTCAGATTTTTGATTTGTAATACAAGAATAACAGTAATTTTGCCTATCCCATGGGATTATAATGAGGATTAAATAACAAACGTGAAAAGTGTATTTAAGAAGGATTTTGTACCCTCTGAAGCACTGTGCTTGTGTTTGCATGTTGTAGGTATGTATGTGTTATTCAAGTAATGCAGCTGACTACTCTCTGGCTTATATTAATCCTTGGAGCCATGTTCCTCTTCAGGTCACTTTCAGTTTATATAGATAGGTAGATGGATAGATGATAGATAGATAGATAGGTAATGGATGGATGAATGGATAGATGAATGGGTCAAGTGTAATTGTACAAATAGTTATATTTCTATTTTAAATATATATAATTTCATTAATAGTTATATTTTATCAGATAATAAAAAATTTAGAAGTGAATCCAAACTAGGAGATTAGGTTGAATGGATTTTACAAATACTGTTTGTGTCGCTTTAAATATAATTTTAGGTTCTTTCAATAGTTAGGACATGTCCTCCAGTGCAGTGCTTTCTAAATGTGGTCCATGGACCCATGCTGGTTCATAAACTATTTGTTCCTAGTAGCAATAATAATGAGCACATGATCTAGTTCACTACTTTTATTCCCCCATAAAAGTTTCTTGGTTTCTATTTTGGCACAAGCTCTTTAAGGTCTCATGAACTGGAAAACAATACTTTGTCAACTGTAGTAGCACAGCTCTAATAATACCTTACTATTTGGGCATTCATTCCTTCAACAAACATGTATTAAACAACCTTATTTGTTAAGGTAATCCTAGACATTGTAACGAATAAGTCCTGAACTTAATGTAATAAAAACCTATTTCTCAGAAGCATCGTAGTCTATGCAGGTACTCTTCATCTGGTGCCTTTCTCTGTGGTTCTTGGGAAAATGGCTCCTTCTGTCTTGTGGTTCACTCTTCTCTCGTCCACAGAATCCTCTGCATTTGGATAGCAATGGGAAAAGATACGGTGGGGAAGATGCAGCCTTAACCATTAACCATTAACTTTAACTGTTAACCATTTCAACACATCACTTCTCACATTCTCTTTCTGAGGACAAGTGCCTTCCCTTATCCCTATGCAAAGGGACTGGAAAATATAATCCTTGGCTTTGTAGACACTTCTGTGGGTTTTTTGTTTTTGTTTTTGTTTTTAGAAAGAGTGTGTGCATGCGTGCATGCATTGGGGGGTGGTTGCAGAGGGGCAGAGGGAGAGAGAGAGAATCTTAAGCAGGCTCCACACACAGCACAGAGCCTGACTTGGATCTTGATCTCAAGATCTTGAGATCATGACCTGAGCCGAAACCAAGAGTCAGACGCTTAACCAACTGAGCCACCCAGGCATCCTGGCTTTGTAGACACTTCTGAGCATTACCGTTTCATTAGGGAAGGGGAGCAAAATATTTTGATGGTCACCTAAACCAGTGCTTTTCAAACCGTCTGTGGTGAAGGACCAGTTCTATTTTTTAAAATTTTAAATCTATCACAGCCTAATGCTTGAAAAAAAATCCTATAAAATGAATTTCTAGAAAAATAAACCAAGGATATATAAAATATAGTTCAGTTTTTTATTACTGGATTCAGCAGACATAAAATTGCTAGTTTCTCTCCTTAGCTCACTGAGGACTGATTGGTAGCATCACACACACACACAGCACCATTTATGAACCACACATGAGTTGCATAGTTCTAGATTTCTGGAGCTAAACCAGTAGTGAACATGGAATTTTTTTTCATGTAGGGAAACAGATAATAAATTAATAAATAAGAGAATCTTATAGTAGCAATAAGCATTATGAAGACATGTGACCCAGTGTCTTCTAGAGAGGCCTTCTTGAGGAGGATCCTTGTTATGATCAAGATAGAAAAGCAGATTCAGAAAAATGTATTTAGAACAAAAGGATATAACCATGTTTAAATTTATTTGTTATGCTTCATTTTAATTTCTGACTTCAAAATTTTCGTAAGGATTCAGAAGGTAGCCCCTTGAAAAAAACAGAAGGTAAAATAAAAATATTTTAAAATCTTTTTCTCTTTTCCTAAAATAAAATACATATTTTTATAGCAGCTTTATTGAGATATTATTCAGAAACCTTATAATTAACTAATTTAAGGCATACAATTTAACAGTTTATAATTTACTCACAGATATGCACAACCATCACCACAACCAATTTTAAAATGTTATCATTATCTTAAAAAAAAACCCACAACATTAAAATAACTCTGTACCCTTTAGCTATCAAATCCCTATATCACCCATTGCCCCCAGCCCTAAGCAACCACAAGTCTACTTTCTGTCTTTTGTCTATTCTTGACATTTTCTATAATTGGAATCATATAATATATGTGGTCTTTTGTGACTGACTTCTTTCACTTAATGTTTTCAGGGTTCAGCTCTGTTGTAACATGTATCAGTACTACTTTCCTCTTTATGGTGGAATAATATTCCATTATATGGATATACCACATTTTGTTCATCCATTCACCAGTTAATGGACATTTGTATTGTTTCCATTGGGGGATAATATAAATAATGCTGCTATAAACATTTGTTTGAGTCCTCCAACTGTGTTCTTTTAAGATTATTTTGGATATTCTGGGTCCCTTGCAATTCCATATGAATTTTAGGAACAGCTTATCAATTTCTATAAAGACCTCAGCAAGGATTCTGATACAGATTGTGTTAAATGTATAGATTAATTTGAGGAGTATTGGCATGATAACAATAATAAGTCTTCTGATCCATGGACATGGGATATTTCCATTTATTTATATCTTCTTTAACAGTGATTTCTTTTACCAATTATTTGTAATTTTCAGAGTATTAAGTTTTTCACTTTTGTTAAATTTATTCCTAAATATTTTATTCTTTTTGATACTATTGTAAATGAAATTGTTTTCTTAATTTCATTTTCAGATTATTCATTATTAGTGTATAGAAATACAATTGATTTTTGTATATTGATCTTGTATTTTATGACCTTGCTGAAGACATTTATTATTCTAATAGTTTTTTTAGTGGATTCCTTAGGATTTTCTGTATACAGGTTCATATCATCTGCCAATCGAGATAGTTTTACTTTTTCTTTCCAGTCTAGATGATTTTTCTTTTTCTTGCCTAATTACCCTTGTTCAAACCTCCAGTATAAAGTTGTATGGAAGTGGGAAGAGTGGACATCCTTGACTTGTTCCTGAAGTCAGAGAGAAAGCATCCAGTCTTTTATCATTAGGTATGATGTGCAGGTTTTTGTGCATGCCCTTTATCAAGGTGAGAAAGTTTCCTCCTATTCCTAGTTTGTTGAATATTTTTATCATGAAAGGGTTTTGGATTTTATGAGATGCTTTTGCTTCATCTTTTGAGATGATCATGTGGTTTCTGTTTTGTATCTTATCAATATGGTATATTATATTAATTGATTTTCAGATGTTAAACTAACCTTGCATTCTGGGAAAAAATCCCAATTGGTCATGCTTTATAATTCTTTATATGTGGTAGTGGATTCAGTTTGTTAGTGAGTGGGAAAGTATTACCTCCTCTTGTATTTTTTGGAATAGTTTCTGAAGAATTGATACTAATTCTTTAAATGTTTTGTAGAATTCACCAGTAATAGTTGATTTATAGTGTGTTCAAATTGTCTATTTCTTAGTTGACCTTCTGCTTTTGTTCTATTATCCATTATTGAAGTGGAGTACTGAAGTATCCAACTACTGTTGTTAAATTGTTTATTTCTCCCTTCATTGTCTTTGCTTTATGTATTTTGATACTCTGTTTTTAGGGTCATATATGTTTATAATTGTAATATCTTCCTGATGTATTTATCTTCTTATAAAATGTCTCTCTTTATCACTAGTAATGTTTTCTGTTTTAAAGTCTATTTTACCTATTAGTATAGCCACTCCTGATTTCTTGCAGTTGGTCTTTGCATGATATATCATTTTCCATCCTTTTACATTCAATATATTTGTATCTTTGAATATAATGTGTGTCTCCTATAAAAGCATATAGTTGGATCCTGGTTTTTATTTTTTAATCCAGTATTTTTTCATCCAGCCTTTTGCTTGGGTTGTTACATGATTCACATTTAATGTTATTATTGATATAGCTGGATTTATGTCTGCCATTCTACTCTTTGTTCTCTATATGTCTCATATCTTTTTTTCTGTTGTTTCTCCTATACTGCTTTGTTTGGCATGAAGTGAATATTTTCAAATACAGCATTTTAATTCTTTCATGATTTTTCACTGGTTTTTGGGTCATTTCCTTAGAGTTGCTCTAGTGCTTATCATACATACACACACACATACACACACATGCACACGTCATATTGCAGTGAGATATAGAAACATTATTTCTGTAGAGCTATATTCTGTTTTCTCCTTTTTGTTATGTGTGTTATTTTTGTTACCTATTATTGTTATACATATTACTTCTGTAAATATTACAAACCCAATAAAACATTGTTATAATGCTTACTTTACATTATTTTATGACTTTTTAAAGATTTTATTTTTGTAAGTAATCTCTATACCCAATGTGGGACTTGAACTCACAACCCTGAGATCAAGATTTGCATCCTATACCAACTGAGCCAGCCAGGTGCCCCAATTTTGTGACTTTTAAGAAAGCTGAGAGGAGAAAAGAGAGTAAGTATATAATTATAGCTTTTGTTATATTAGCCTTCTTATTTATCATTTTTGCTTCTCTTCATTTGTTTCTATGGATTTAGTTCACATCTGGAGTAATTTCCTTGGGTCAGTAGGGTTTTGCTCTCATCCACCTCCTTTGTGCTGTTATTGACAAATATGCTACATTTCTATATGCTTTGGTCAAACAATTAAGAGAAAGAAAAAAATGCATTTGCACTATCTTTTGTAATTACATTAATTGCCTTTACTGGTGCTTTTTGGGTTTTTTGTGTGTTTCTGTGGGGTGTTTTGTTTTTTGTTTTTGTTTTTTTGGTGTGTGGGGCTTTCAGCCTGAAGAACTTTCTTTGGTATTTCTTTTTTTTTTAAATTGAAGTATAATTAACATACAATGTTGTATTAGTTTCAGGTGTACAACATACTGATTTAGCAATCCTATACATTACTCCGTGCTCACCATGGTAAGTGTACTCATCATACATTATTAACTTTATTCTTGACTATATTCCCTATGCTGTACTTTTCATCTCTGTAACTTATTTATTTATAACTGGAAGTTTATACCTCCTAACCCCCTTCATCTATTTTACCTATCCCTTCACCCACCTCCCATTTGGCAACTACCAGTTTGTTCGCTGTATTTAAGAGTCTTTTTTTTTTCTGTTATTGTTGTTTGTTTGTTTTATTTATTTTTTAGATTCCACATATACATAAAATCATGTGGTATTTGTGTCTGACTTATTTCACTTAGCATAATACACTCTAGGTCCATGCATGTTATTGTAAATGGTAAAATCTCATTCTTTTTTATGGCTGAGTAATATTCCAGTGTGTGTGTGTGTGTGTGTGTGTGTGTGTGTGTGTGTGTGTGTGTATGCTGCATTTTTTTTAGCTGTTCATCTATTGATGGACACTTGGATTGCTTCCATATCTTGGCTATTGTAAATAAGACTGTAATAAACATAGAGGCGCCTATATCTTTTTGAATTAGTGTTTTCATTTCCTTTGCATAAATATCCAGTAGTGGAATTACTGGATCATGTGATATTTCTATTTTTAATTTTTTAAGAAACCTCCATATTGTTTTCCACAGTGGCTGCATCAGTTTACATTCTCAGCAACAGTGTCCGAGGGTTCCTTTTTTTCACATCCTCACTAAAACTTGTTTTTTCTTGTCTTTTTGATTCTAGCCGTTCAGACAGGTGTAAGGTGATAACTCATTGTGGTTTTGATTTTCATTTTCCTGATGATTAGTGATGTTGACCATCTTTTCCTGTGTCTGTTGACCTTCTGTATGACGTCTTTGGAAAAATGTCTGTCCTCTACCCATTTTTTATTTGGACTGTTTATTTTTTTGTCAGTGTTGAGTTGTAGAAATTCTTTATATATTTTGAATATTAACCCCTTATTGTATATATCATTTGCAAATATCTTCTCCCATTTGGTAGGTTGCCTTTTTGTTTTGTTGATGGTTTCCTTTGCTATGCAGAAGTTTTTATTTTGGTATAACCCCAATAGTTTATTTTTGCTTTTGTTTCCCTTGCCTGAAGAGACATATCTAGATAAATGTTGCTAAGGTTAATGTCCAAGAGATGGCTGCCTATGTCTTTTTTTTCTAGGAGTTTTATGGTTGCAGGTCTCACATTTAGGTCTTTAATCCGTTTTGAGTTTATTCTGGTTTATGGTGTGAGAAAGTGGTCCAGTTTCATTCTTTTGCATGTATCTGTCTAGTTTTCTCAGCACCATTTACTGAAGAGACTGTCTTTTCCCCATTGTATATTCTTGACTCTTCTGTCATAGCTTAATTAACCATATTAGCATGGGTTTATTTCTGGATTCTCTCTTCTGTTCCATTGACCTATTTGTCTGTTCTTATGCCAGTACCATACTGTTTTGATTGCTACAGCTTTCTAGTTTATCTTGAAATCTGGGATTGTGATAACTCCAGCTTTGTTCTTCTTTCTCAAGATTCCTTTGACTGTTTGGGGGCTTTTGTGGTTCCATACAAATTTTGGTGTTATTTGTTTTTGTTTTTCAGCATTTTTACTACAATGTGTCTGTTTGTGAATCTGTTTGTATTTATCCTACTTGAAGTTCACTGAGCTTCCTAGATGTGTAAATGAATGTTTTTCAATAAATTTGGGAACTTTTTAGCCATTATTTCTTTGAATATTTTTTCTGCCCTTTCTATTTCTCCTCTCCTTCTGGTACTCCTCTCCTTCTGGTACTGCAATATGTATATATTGGTATTCTTAATGCTGTCTCTCATATCTCTGAGGCTCTTTTCATTTGTCTTCATTCTTTTTTCTCTCTGTTCCTCAGATTGCATAATCTTTGTCAATTATCTCAAGTTAGCTAATTTTTTTTCTGCCAGTTCAGATCTACTATGGAGCTCCTCTAGTGCATTTTTAAATTTCAGTTATTGTACTTTTCAAATGCAAAATTTTCGTTTTCCCCCATAAGTTCTATCTCTATTGATATTCTCTATTTGATGTTAACACTGTCATCATGCCTTCCTTTACTTCTTTAATCATGATTTTCTTCAGTTCTATGAACATATTAAGAATGTTTACTTTGAAGTCATTGTTTATTAAATCCAACATCTGGTCACTCTCACATGCAGTTTGTTTCCAGCTTTTTTCTAGTATAAAGAACATACTTTCTTGTTTCTTTGTGTGTCTCATAGTTTGTTTTTTTTTTTTTTATGGAAACTGGACATTTTAGATAATATATTGTAGCAACTCTGAGTATTGGATCCCCACCCTAGGGCTTGTTTTTGTTATTTGCTTGTTTATTTGTTTAGTGACTGTCTGGATTACTTTGGTGAAATCTATGTCCTCCTTACAGTTTGAAATCTCTGATGTTGCTACTTAGGGAGCTCAGCCTTAGGTGTGCCCACAGTCACCCTGCGATGGAAGTGGTTTTGCAGGGATGGTCTTGGATGGTCTCTTTTTCTGACTACATTTAGTATTAAGTGCCACTAGTTGCCAGCTGATTGCTATATTGCTTCCAATGATACTGGTACATAAATTACTTTATTAAAGTAATTCAATCAAATTCTGGCTCCTTTGAAGATATAGTTGTAGAGGTAAGTATTTGAAATTTGTTCTGACTCCAGTTGTTCTTCCCATCTGTCTCTTTTCCCAATTCTTTTCAGCAAATTAGTCAGCCTGTAGCTTAGCATATATCTCTAATGAGTCTATCAATTCTCTCCCATTTCCTTTTACCACAGCTTTTGTTTTTGGGAATACCCTTAGGGTTGAACTTCTCTACATTCTATTGTGAATGAAGTCAGTTCCTTGGGGAGAGATCTGGAACTGTCTGTTCTGTAGACTACTTCTCCCAGGCAAAATCTCTGAGCCATGGCTCTGTACTGGAGGTGAGGACAATGGCACACTTCTAAGTGGCATCCCCACTTTGCAGCTGAGTGCTTTGTGGATGGGGTAGCAGCCCTAGATGTTCTTGGTTTGCCTCTCTTGTCATGGAATCCTTGCCCCCACAAACTGCAGCAAAGGCATTTAGGGTCCCAGTATTCTCAGGGGCACCATGCTCAAGGTAAAGCCTTTATCCCATTCGTGGAGGCTGGGCAGAAGATGAGAGCCCCCTCTATTGGATGCATTCTCCTTGAACTTAGACTCAGCAACAGGCAGCTGAGGTAGGATGAAAACTGCTAACATTCTGCCCCTCTTGGGAAGATAGTCCTCTAACTGGGAACTCAGGGGAAAGGTTTCCCTGTATTCTTGGCCCTACCAGTCTGAAGTAGAGTTTCTGTCTCAGTGCTGGGGCTGGAGAGATGTAGTTCTTCATTCAAGTCCCACAGACTCTTGCAGTTCTTATTGGGGTTTAGTAGATATTTTTGAATAAATGCTTCTTTTTTTTTTTAAAGATTTTATTTATTTATTTGACAGAGAGAGAGAGAGCACAAGTAGGCAGAGAGGTAGGCAGAGGGAGAGGGAGAAGCAGGCTCCCCGCTGAGCAGGGAGCCTGATGTGGGGCTCGATCCCAGAACCCTGGGATCATGACCTGAGCCAAAGGCAGCCGCTTAACCGACTGAGCCACCCAGGTGCCCCTGAATAAATGCTTCTTTATTTTCTCTATGCCCTTAGGGCCATGGACCATTTCCATAGATTTTAAGTGGTTTTTTTCCTAATTATAATTTTCACCATTTTCATGGCAGAATGATTCTGTGGAGCATCTTGTGCTGTCATTGCCCGAAGTGAAAACCTTGTATGTTAATTTTTTCATTTTCTCATTCATTCACTCAATTTTATTGAGTGTGTTATGTGTCTGGTGCTGTGGTAGGAGCCGAAGATACAATGGTGAATAAAACAGACCTGGAACTTGCTTTAGTGGACAAGACAGAAACAAACCAAAAAAGGATTAGAAACAACTTTGGCAAAGGTGCCCATTACATTTTGAATTAATAATGAATGAACAAGTGAATTACATGAAAAAATCTTAAGGAAATTATGGAACTAGTAAAGGCCTGTTGGATTTTGCTATAAATAGGTTATTAGGACTTTTTTAAAAAGTGGTTTTAATAGAGTACCATAGACAGAAGCTCATGTCAGCTGGCTAAAGAGTGAATGAAAAGAAAGCAAGTAGGTAAAAGATGTGTAGCTACTCTTTGAGAAACTCACTTTTAAAGGAAAGGAAAGGAACATGAGCCAGAGAGTTAACAGACTTTTTTCTTTCACCAATTCTACCCAACACTATACTCCAGAATTTTCAAGAGAAAGGGATACTTCTTGCATCCACCCAATTTCTCTTGCTGTAATTCTGTGCTGAACAAGTAAGCAGATGATTTAACTTCTCATATGTATCTGCCTACAGACAAAACCAAATGAAATGGACTAATTAGAAAAATTGAGAATTCAGTCTGTTGAGAATTTGTAATTCTCATTATAAAGGAAGTAATTGGCATTTGACCCCTGTGGGTTTGATTAGAATGAGCTGACCTCCCTTGGTCTTATCACCTCTAGACATAATGACAAAACTGATCTGGTCTGCAGAGCAAAGCTCAGACCTGGAGCAGGGGTTCTCCTTGCACCTGTCTGTACCAAACCCAAGCCACACTTCATGTTCTGAATTCATAGGATTTGCTAACATTGTGTTTTTATCAAATAACTTAACAGCAAAGACAGGTTCATTTGAGTTCTGCCTGATATATAATGGGATTATCTAGTATCTCTCTGGCAAACATTTTTAGAGAAAAGAAGAATAGAACTTCTCTAGCAGTTGTTGTTGAGAATGAATTCTCCTAAAGTTAAAATGAAATGTGAAAAGAAGTTAAAAAGGTAATGAAGGTTGGGAATAATTGGACATGTGAAGGCCAGAAGGTAAAGTTACTATCTTGGATATTAGGCAGTAGGTGAAAGGTAGCTAAAGACAATGAAGGCTAAAGAAGTAGAGAGATCCTAAGGAGAAGAGAAGGATAAATGGCGGTGGGGAGATATTAAAAGAAAAGACAGAGTCAATGAGTTTTAATGGTACCTACTTTCCCCCAGCTACAAAGTCTGTTTTGTGTGTCCTGACAAATACTGAAATCAGTTTTGGCAAGGGGGCACTTCTAACGGCATCCTACTAGGCAATATAGCTAGAGTACTTTTTTACTCATTTGACTTGGGTTTTTAACCCAGCATAAAATAAGATTCCATTTATTCATTCAAATGTTTATTGACCCTAATAGATGTCTCAGTCAGGGTGTTAGGGACCAGGGACATAAGCAAGAGCAAGATAGAGAGGTAGCTGATACCAAGTTAATGGTCAGTTATTATTCAGTGTGATAATGTGAGGAAGTGCTTATGGTGTTATGGAAGCAAAGGGGCGTCTAACTCAGACTTGGCAGATAAGCAAAGGTTCCCTATTAGGCTGGAATCTCTAAGACAATAAGATCTTATCTATCTTCTTGTTCAGTCTAACATCCCCAGAACTTAGGACAGTGGCGAGCATGTGATAGAAGCTCAATAAGAATAAGATGGATGATTGAATTAATCAAAACCTATCTTTACTTCATTTGCTTGGTACAGAAATAATCCCAAAAGGAGAAGCTGTCCCAAATCCTGTTCTTTAATTCTTAGTGTTTTCTTATGAGAAGAGAACAAACATATCTGGGACTACTGATTAATTCATCTGTCATTTATTTGCCCTTGAAGTTTCGTGAATATCAAAATTTTAGTACAAACTTCCAAGCAATTACTATGGCAACTAAAGTCAATGCAGTGTCAAGAAAGTATTGAATACATCTTTTAAAAATCAGGGGGAAAGCAATATGTAATGGCAACATTGCAGTGCAAAATACTTTGAGCCTTAACAATTCAGTGAAGCAAGTACATGTTCCTCTATGAGCTCTTTCAGAATGTGTCTGTAGTGTTTTCACTGGATATTTGCAGATAGTTGAGATAGCTAAGAATCACGTGATTATTATTTGCAGCTACTTCCATGCACCACAAAGAAACTAGCTGCCAACCCGTTTATTCTAGTGGCTAACGTTTGGGAAACAGACAAAACGAATGGCTTCAAAGGAATATCCTCACACTAAAACTCCCACAAATAGTGTGATATGAGGCAAGGAAAATGAATTTCAAATGAGAAGATTTACCACTTAGTAGCTTTTGTGATCTGGGATAGGTCAGTTAATCTTCCTGAGCCTGGTTCCTAATCTATGAAATGCAGGTATCATGATGTTGCCTATCCTCATGTCACTGCTGTGAAGATCAAAGGAGATCATGTAAGTGCGGGAACTTCGAAAACTGTAGAAAGCAATATGATTGTTAATTATTCAAATGATATTATGAATGGAGAATGGATTTCAAATTGCTGACCATGAGTGTGGTCCATGATGAGCAATCTTTAATATTCCATAACCAGCTCCAGAGCCCTTGACCCGTTAACAGTTCATCACAGAAAATACGGAGAGAATCTCATGCTGGGTGAAAGATTTCACACTGGGTAAAACAGTTTTGTTTTGTTTTAAAAAAGGCTAGTCCTCTGATCAATCTAACAACCCAAATTGTGAGCATATGCCTATGTCCTTTAAGAAGGGTACACCTTTAATCGGTTAGGATGCTGCTTAGGTTCTCTGGAGTTCCCGCGGAAGCTGACACAGACAACTCACTTACCCCAGCGGCTGGAGTGACTAATTAGACAATCTGCACCGGTTTGATAGCTCGAGCTGTTCAAATAAAACCTGCCTTGATGGTGGAAGGCTCAGAGAAAGACTGGAAAGGGCAGGATTGGGGACAAGAATCATGTCCAGGGAAGACAGCTGAGCCAGCTGCTTTCTCTAAGCAAGTGTCTGAGAAGCAACATCTTTATAAGACTCAAAGAGTTTATTTTAACTATAAGTAACAGAAAATAAGTACCAGTCACCACTAGCAAGGGTGATCTTTATCTGCCTTTGTTGGCCTGCGAGAAAGAAAAGGAATCTTAAAAGGCTTCCGCAGCTGCAGGCTCCTCACAGAGGACATCTCCCGCACATTGCTGACATGTCTTGGATTTTTCCGACCTTACCTTGTGTTGGAAGAAATTACCACGGGCGTCAAATGTCCTCCTACACACGTGACCCCACGTGAGTGTTATCAACTACCCCGCACGCAGCAGAATCAGCATTCCCCAGTCTGGTTCTCGTAAAGGCCAGTGATTGCTTTGTGAAAGGCTTTGTGATCCCCCTCCTGGCTTGGAAGCCTCTCTCCCAGCACCTGTGAGCCCTCACCCCGGGAGATGGCTAATGTGCTAATTACTCCGAACCCAAAAATGTAAGCTGTAAACAAATGAGAGCTGTGTTTATAATCAGTCAGTTTTATGACCTTCCGATGGTGATGATATCAGTGGTGCTTACGCTGGAAGACCGCACAGCGCTCTCCAGCCGTGGGCCGCTTCTGTTGCTTGAGAGCAGAGAGACATGTGGCCCATTAATTGTAGTCTTTGCACTGAAGGGCAGGTTACCTTGGCCAAATGGCCAATCTGCCTCTTAGTATTGCCAAATAAATTATTTTAAAAAATCTCAAAGTCAGCTTGGATGGTTTTCAAATAATCTGTGGTTTGGGGCCTACACTCCCCCCCATGAAAAACTAAAAATGCATTCTTTCTGAGTTGTAACTTGATATATACATGATTTGAAGACAGCGGGGAGACGCTCTAATCCCAGGGAGAGAGAGAGAGAGGCTTGGCCTGGATGCACAAAGAGCTCACCCCCTCTGATTTAGGACTGACCTTTGCTACGTCATTCTCCCTGCCCTTAAGCTGTTTCTCCACCTGAAGGCTGAGGTGGGGATGACTCCACAGCAGATGCCTGCAGAACACTTTGTTATCATCAGAACCAAGAGGATCCATGCTAAACGTAAATATCATAAAACGTGGCAAGAGAAATGTTTACACCAATCTGTGGTTTCTGATCAAAGCCAAAATGGCTGGGTTCTTGAATGAAAACTTCTGGCTGCACATGTGAGATTTGCAGCTGCCTTTGGCACCTATAAAATATGATTTGTGAGGTGCTGAACAATGTCCTGGGGGTCTCCAAAGGCTGCTCCTTTGGCACCAAGATCCTTTCATATTGAGTCCTGCCAATGTGGGGATATGCCGGTTCGAGAACTTTGGCTGCATTTTGGGCTTGTTAACAGTGCAAAAGACTTGCCAGAGAAACCCCACATGCATTTTGCCCCCAAGCACCTTACCCTTCATTTATAGACCCCTGGGAAAACCAAGCCCATCTGTTTCTCATTCATTTACACTTTACTCATCAAAATGTTGGTTTTGGTTGGATTCCTTTGTTTTCATTTCAAGAAACCTTTAAGAATGTAGAGTGGGGAAAAGATGGGTAATTAACCAGAGTGCTGATGACCCTAAGCTCTCTGTCCTGTTTCTAGCATTACTTTTAGTTCACTGGATGGTCACAAGCAGTATTTTTCCCCATTTATCCCACTTACAAGTCTCCCTAAATTATTTAAAAAAAAAAAAAAAAGAGGAAAAGGAATATAGTGCTTTGCCTCTGCTTCACCACCAGAGACTTGAAAACAATCTAGAATCTGTGGAGATTTCATGAGGGGACACTCATGGGAGCTCAGATTTTGCCTTTTCTTTCTTTCTCTTTTGTTTTTAAAGAGCCAACTGCTTTTTCTTACATTCATGAAAGTGAATGAGTGGCTGGGAACTGTTTATCCCACCGGCTTTAGGGAATAGGGAAAATAAGTCTTTTTTTTTTTTTTCTTTTCTTTGTCAAATGCTCACAAAACTATGAATATTTGTGAGCTGCAGGAAAAATACATGCAGTTTATTTTCTGGTCTTACTGTTTTTTAAAAAAAAAATCCCCTCAAAGCAGCTTTTTTTCTTAGCTCTTAGTCAAAATCAGTAGTTGTAGGCATCTTAAGTAGGGCTACATTCCTGCCTTGCTTACAGTTGTAAACTTGCTGATCTTTGGAAGTAGAAATAAAGTTAGATTACATCCTGTCCCCACCACCAGAAAAAAGGGTAGATAACTCCCTCCCCGTTCTTATTCTTAGTTTACACATTCCTGAATAACAACCATAATCTAAATTGTGTAGGAACATGATGAGAAATATCTCATTTAAAGGGAGCAATACAGATAATTATGTATTGTATGTATTGTATAACCTTAAATAAGGTTCTTGGGTTAAGTTACCAAGTTTTAATAGTGATGAACCTATGGTACTATTATGAAGTATCTCAATAACATCTTATGTATTGGTTTTAATGATGTGACAATCAGCTGCCCATATAATTTGGCAAATTCATTTCCATTTTATGTAGTAATGGCTCTACATTTTGTCATGTGTGCCAGATGGTAGGAGATCAATATAATCTGCAAAACTGAAGTAATTGGACAAAGGAGACCCAACTGCTATTATGGGACTTAAGAAGTTCTAGAATTACCACTGCAGATATGGCTTTCTGTTAAATACCATTCAAGTGGGTGACAGCCTAGGACAGGCACTGAGAACCTGTGCTGTGAGAACTGGATAAACCCCAGCGGAAATCTGAGATCTGCTACTTCGTACTAGCCACAACAAGTTACTGGGCTTCTCTCTTTCCTCACTGATATGGAATAATAATAGTGCCCAGTCCAGTGGTATGTTGATAATAGCCAGTTTTCAAGGTATAAATATTCCCACTGTGGTTGGTTTCAGGTCGCCAGCTGGAGCTGGGAGAGGTCAGCACAATCAGTTACCCCTAAGCTGGTGCAAGCCATTGCCACACTCCACTGACAGTACTCAAGCCTTGGGGTTGTGGGGGGTATTAAAT
Source organism: Halichoerus grypus (assembly GCF_964656455.1). Lineage (NCBI taxonomy): Eukaryota > Metazoa > Chordata > Mammalia > Carnivora > Phocidae > Halichoerus > Halichoerus grypus. The sequence goes on along the minus strand of NC_135719.1, from coordinate 107,902,370 downwards.
GAGACACAGCATGTCAAGTGCTTAATATCCTGCTTGTATATGCTTTATTTTCTTGATTCTAAGATGCCATCAATTGTAAGAAAAGCTACCATTTAAAGATAGATATTAACGAAAAATGTTTACTGGTTGTATATATTCTGTATCAGAAATGAAAAAATTAACAATTTGTGTTACAGTTGAGGCAATAGTGTTTAACTTGCACTAGGCATCATGCTAAGCATTTGTCATACGTAAGAAACCTCCACCACGCATGCGTAAGAAACCTCCACCACGCATGCTTTCCGCTTATGGCTGTATTTGTTTGCTTATTAAATTAGAAGTATTCAATCAAATGCTAATGCCCTGGGCCTTCTGGCTGTTTCATTAGACATCTTACCTGTTGAAGGTCTCTCTGTCATACCTTCTGTTAACCTACTAGGCCTACTATAATAAAATACCACAGTGTGGGTAGCTTAAAGAACAGAAATTTATTTCTTACACTTCTGGAGGCTGAAAGTCTAGACCAACGTATTAGGAGGTTTGGTTTCTCCTGAGACCTATTTCCTTGGCTTGCAGATGGCTATCTTCTTGCTGTTTCCTCATATGGCATTTTCTCTGAGCACATGTATCCCTGGTGTCTCTTTCTTTTCTAAAAAGGATACTAGTCCTATTCAGCTAGGGCTTCAACATACGAATTTGGTCGGCGGGACACAGTTCAGTTCATTACACATGTCTTTAGGCTGTGTTTTAATTTCCTAGAGTTGCCATAACAAATGACCACAAACTTGGTAACTTAAGAGAACAGAAATTTATTCTCTGGAGGCCAGAAGTCCAAAATCAAGATGTCAGCAAGGCCATGTTTTTTTTCTGAAGGCTTTAGGAGAGGATTCTTTTTTGCCTCTTTTAGCTTGTAGTGGCTCCAGGTATTCCTTGGCTTATGGTGGCATCACTCCAGTTTCTGCCTCCATTTTCACATGGCCTTCTTTTCTTCTCTCTTCTTCATCTGTGTCTTATAATGACAGGTGTCATTGGAGTTAGGGTCTACCCAGTTAGTCCAGGATGATCTTATCTCAAGATTCTTAACTCAATTATATCTGTAAAGACCTTTTTCAAATAAGGCCACATTCACAGGTCCCAGGTAGACATACCTTTTTATTGGGGGAGGGGGCACCATTCAACCCACTATAGGTTGATTAATTCATCCAATCAAATGCACGGGACAGCATCTTGATTTGTATCATAACTAGGTATAGCAATAGTGTCCGGTAAAGAAACTATTTGAGAAATCTTGCTTTTTATAAGCTTTTCACGAGCCCAAACTAGCTGACACCAGCTGTGGCAGAAAGACCTACCTGACCACCCAAAGGCACTGGATCTCCTTCTACAAGGTAGAACAATGTAGAGTTTGGGCTAAGTTGCAGCTTAGCAACTTAGGGAACTTCATTTTCTAGCTCCTTTGAATTTTACTATACTTATATGACAAGTTCTGGCCACCAGACTAAGGTGGTTAAGCATTCCTTGCCCACATTTTCTTTGCCTTTCATGGTGCCTTTACAAGGTTAAAGTAGGCTGGACGCTTGAATCATCACCTGGGGGATAGCTGCTCAGGAGAGATGCCCATCAAGGAATATCCTCATAAAAATTTGCATGAGTAAGAAATAAACTTGTGCTATATTAAACCACTGAGATTTGGGAATTATTTATTATAGCAGTTAGTTATCTTAATACTCCAGGTGACACTGCACTATTTGTGCATGATAAAGTGCATTTTATAATGAAATTTTACCATTGGTTCGCAAGACAGCTACCACATTATCTTCACATGCTAAGAATTAGTCACAAAGTAACATTGGCTAGAAAAATGGTTTTGCTGTCTGAAATCAATTCTGATCTGGAAATGCTATAAAGAAATGTTAAACATTCCATATAACTTACCCTGACTTTCCAAATTCACCCTTGGAGATAACCAAGAATTGGTAGTAATATTGAAGGATTATTTCATAGGGAAGAACACCATAATTTGGGGAGTGATTACAATACCATGGGAAAGAACCCAGCTTTTAGATGAATTTGTGTTTAAATGCATAATATGCCACTTCTACTTCATGAATTGGGAAGATAATTTAATATTTCTATGCCTTACCTTTCCTTATTTATAAAAATGAGAAAATGACACCTACTTCACACATACATTTATTGTGAGGATTAGATAAAATAATGAAATCTTTTAAGTGTGTTTAGCACACAGCTAAATTAATGATTATGACTTTTTTTTATTGTTGCTATTATTGCTCTCATTGTTACTGATTGTGGTCTATGGTTTCTGAAAATATCTCAGAATACTTGTGTTCTACCAACTTCTGTTTTGGCTTGCTTGCAACATCTAGATTGCCAGACATGACCACTTCCACTAGTGTGTTGATTGAGTTAAAACCATCTGGAAGTAGCTCATCAGCTTAGCCACCATCCCCAAGTCTTTCCACCCTCAGGAAAAAAAGGTCATTTATATGGTATAGATACCTAGTCATGTTCTGAAATGGATAGTGGAAGAGATCGACCAGTAAGACCTTCCAGGGTTCTTAGAACTTGGTATATTAAAGCAGATAAAAACATGAGAATCAGCTGAATTTCTAATTAAATAATATTTTAGGTTTGTCTCCATCATCTCTATTTTGACTTTAGTTGAAACTTTGAGACCAACAAGACCACCTCTATGGATCCTACGTGGTGGTAAAGTGACTGCAAACTGCATGAGGACAGAGACTGTGCATATTTTGTCTACTACTTTGTATCTCAGAAGCCAACCCCAGTGTCTGGCACATAGTAGGTGTTCAGTGAAAATCTGAAGAATGAATAGATAACCACTAGAGAATATAGAGCTGGACCAAAGGTTGCCACAGGGAGTTCTTAGGACCTCTATAACATATGTTAGAGTCCAGATGGGCCTGATATAACCCTGCCATGTTAATTAACTGAACAATGTTCCTCCTAGTATGACTTGATACCCCCGGAACTATGCAAAGCACCTTTCCCCCAGCATTATCTGTCATTGTTTTTCAACTCTATTTCATGAGAACTCACTCAAGTAAATAACTCTCTGGCCACCGGAATTACTGAAATGGAGTCACCAGTAATGTCTGTATATTATAGAAGAATGCAAAACCTAACATAAAGGTATCCCCTCTCTAGTAAAATGGTGAGTTAGATTCAACAGCTATTTCTTGAAAAACTATAATTCAGGAAGAAGCAAGTGATATGCAGTAGGATATTAAAAAGGGAGAATTGCTATATAGAGAGTGCTGTGTTTTAGGGATTTTGAGGTTGTTGTTTGTACTACAGAGATTTCAGGGAAGAGAGAGCATTTTTCTAAGTTAGGATTAAATAGGATAAGACATATGAAGAAATAGTCCTGGGCCTGGCACAATATAATGCCCAAAGAGTGTTAGCTAGCTGTGTTTATATTCTTATTAGAGATATTAATAACATCACTGTAGTGGATGCTGTGGTACTCGCCCCAGATCTTCCCTTAAAGATGAAGACACTAATTCCTCCAAGTGCCAGCAGTGTTGACCAATGATGGCTCAACGGAGCTGAATCTGTCTCCAGAAGTTGCCTTTGGCTAAAAGGAACTTGTTATGGACTGAATTGTGTCGCCCAGAAATTTAGATGTTGAAACCTTAACCCCCATAACCTCAGAATGTGATTGTATTTGGAGATAGGGCTGTTATAAGAGGTAGTGAAGATAAAATGAAGCCATTAGGGTGGACTCTAACCCAATCTGACTGGTGTCTTTATCAAAAGAGATTAGGATTTAAAGACATCACAGGTGTGCATGCACAGAGGGACAGAAGAGTTACCTGGGCCTGGATCCCGAGGGTGCTGTGAAGAGGCAGTAAGAGGGCAAAAATCTGGAAGCCAAGGAGAGAGACCTCAGGAGAAACCAAACTTGCCAGCACCTTGATCTTCAACTTCTAGTTTCCAGAATATGAGAAAATAAATTTGTGTTGTTCAAGCCACCTCATCTGGTATTTTGTTGTGACAGTTCCAGTAAATTAATGCAGTGCTGTTTCACCGAAAGTTATACCCTAGGTAGGGGCAGCCTGCATTCAACAACTGGTCAGTGAGGGGGGCACAGTGTCCAGACCCCTAGCCTCAGTCTGGGACATCTCTAAAGGGCCATGCCAGCTCAGAGCACTCCTGCAGTATTTGCTGAGGCCCTCGAGGTTCCAATTCTTTCTGTGTCCAATCCTCACTCTCCTTGATGGCTTGTCACTGAGAGTATTCTGCAGTAGGCTTCCTGCACAAAAAATCTCTATCTCACGATCCATTTTCTAGGGAACGTGATATATGACCTTTAGTATCAGGAATGGCTTTAGGAAGCAAACTCTAAAATGGGATTGGGAATGAAATCACCACTGGCGGGCTAGCAGTGAAGACCCATTCATTGGTAGTAGGTGGACTATGCACAGCCCCTGACATGCTGTTGCAATATAATTATTAAAACTTTCACTGGTGGTAAACAGCCATGAAACACTGATGAAAAGGAAAGCAATGGTAGTGTGATGTCTTACTTGTTTAAAAGATTGGGAGAATATAGTAATTATAACAGCATTGGAACTATATGTCTCTCACTGAGGGCTATCAATGAGATAGAGAGAAACAATGAATGGCCTAGGGGCATTAGTCATCCATTTAAGTGCAAAAGTCAGAGGCCCTCTTCAGTAGAATGTAAAGAGGTTCATCTCTTGCAGCCAGAGTATAGAAAAATCTGAGCGTAAAACTCAAGACTTAATTTTCAGGACAACAGAACTCTACAAAAAGGTTGAATTTTCAGCCTTGGCAAGTCTGTTATCCAAGGTCAGTGCTCTGGCTGGGAACAAGTGGGATTCTAGGTTGATACACTTGAGAATCTTGAAAATGGAGGTCCCCTTGAGCCCTCTGGGCCTGCAAAACTGGCCCACTCTGTTCTGTTAACTTAGAACCATCCCATTGCTTAAAGCTGAGGCAGAGGTCTCGTCTGAAAAGACTTGTATCCTTCTCAGGATCTATACCTACCTCCACTGTTGTCTACTAGATTGTAACTATGATTAGGTCACAGTCCAATGTAGCCAGGAAAGTGCTGGGCTTGCTAAGGAAGGGAACATCTGTAGGAACTAATCAACATGCATTGATCAGTCCAGGAGCCAGAAGAGTTGCCTAGGAGTGGATCCTGAGGATGTAGGATCAAAGTGGTGGGAAGGAGGGGAGTGGGACAAAAAGTTGAACATGGGAGAGCTTATCAATATGGGAGCACTCTCCGTGATACAGGACTCACTGCTCTGGAGAAGATTCCAGAAAATGGTGCTAACATGTTATTAGTTTAGCTCTTGAAGCTTGTAGAAAATGATGGCCTCACTAAGTGGAGTAGAAAAAAGAAATGGCCAAGGGCTTGGAGTAGGGTTATTCTAGAATAGATATATTACAGAAAGCTTGAAAATCCACCAGCAAACTATGTTACACAAGAGGGCCAAAAAAGCCCACCATACACCAAAGTGAGATGGATTCTGCTGGTGACAGAATACCATGGATACCATGGAATTATGTAGTATATTGAGCCATTGAGCTCAGTGGGGGTTGTCCTTCATAGATGAGGTGTGACAGTAGAAGTTGTCGTTCCAGAATGGGGCTCACTGATAGCAGTGGGGGGGATAGGGCCCTTAGACAAATCAAGACCAGGTGGTGGTACTTACCTGACAGAAGCAGGTGAGTACAGTTATCATAACAAGTGTCTGCCAAAGGAAACTGACCCATAGAGGACTATGGAGCATCCCTTAGAGGCGATTGGACAGTGAAAAAGCATGTTGCTCAATTAACACAATTAAAACAAATAAAATGTAGAGAATCAGAAAGTTGAGGGTAGCCACCTCATAAAAAGTCACAATCCTTTTTAAAGAAATGGTGCTGAAACAATTGAATAACCATAAGAAAATTAAAATGAAACTTGACCCTTATAACATATAAAAAAATTAACTTGAAATGGATCAAAGAGCTAAATATAAAAGCAAAACCTACCAAACTTCTAGACAAAAACAAAGAAGAAAATCTGTGACCTCGAATTAGGCAAAGATTTTTCAGATAGAACACAAAAAGCATGAATCACAAAAGAAAAGCATTGTTACTGACTTTATCAAATTAAAATCTCTTGCTCTTCAAAAAAATACTGTTGAGAAAGTGTAAAGAAAGCCAGACTAGGAGAAAATATTTGCAAAACACATCTTATAAACGACTTGTATCTAAAATATATAAAGTACTCTTAAAATTCGATAAGACAAAAAAATGCAGTGTAAAAAATGGGCAAGAAATTTGTGTAGACAATTGAACAAAGAACATATTTAAATGGCAAATTAACAATAAAAATGTGGTCAACATTAGTAGTCATTAGGAAAACAGATTAGAAGCATAACAGGTAGCCAGGATACATGGTTAAAATATTAAAAATTTAGAAAATATTAACCATATGAAGTCAGGGATGTGGTACAACTGGAACTCTCATACAACTGCTGGGAGGAAAAGTAAAATGGCACAAACACTTTGGAAAAAGTTGGCAGTTTCTTATACAGTTAAACATATACTAACAAAAGACTCAGTAATCCCACTGGTAAGAATTTACCAAACAGAAATAAAAATACCTGTATGCAATGATCATAGAAAGTATGTTCATAATAATCCCAGATTGAAAACAACCCAAATGCCTACCAACTGGTGAATTGGTAAACATATCGTGGTATATCCATATACAGAACACTACTCTGCAATAAAAAAGAATGAGGTGCTGATACATGCAACAGCATGGAATCTTTATGTTAAGAGAAAGACACAAAAGACTACAATATACTACATAATTCCATTTATATGGCATTCTAGAAAAGGCAAAGCTATAGTAACAGCAGAGAAGTGGTTGCTAGGAGCTGGGAATGAGGAGGGGAGAATTGACTACAAAGAGCACAAGGGAACATTTTGGGATGATAGAAATGTTCCATATTTTCATTGCCGTGGTAGTTATATGGCTGTCTACATTTATTATAATTCAATGAATTGTACACTGAAAATGGGTGAACCTTATTGTGTAAGTTTTTTCTCAAAGTGATTAAAAATGCTACATTAAAAAATGTAAAATTTATAAAGTCATGCTCCTCCCAGTTTCCAGATCTGAGTCAGTGTGTAGACCTGAAATTCATAGTCAGAAGGATATATGGTAATGATTCCAATAGTACTTTTCCAAAGAGATCTATGGCTATTTCACTGAGTAACCATACAATGAGGAAAGGACAGTTTATAGACATTGGAGGACTGCTGAACACAGGATTCAAACTGAAATTGATAGCTGGGATCTGAAGGTCATCACTGTCCCTCTGTTAGAGAGGTAACATAGGGAGACCAGGTGATCAATGGGGCCCTGGCCCACATTTGGTTCACAGTGGGTCCACTGGGACCTTGGGCTCACCTGGTAGCCATTTCTCTAACCGCTCAATGCATGATTGGAGTGGACATACATGGTAGTTGGCCGAACCCCATATTGGTTCCTTGACCTCTGGTAAGAACTACTGCAGTGGGGGAAGACCAAGTAGAAACCTGTGAAACCCCTGCTCCCAGCCTTGGCAGTAAATAAAAACACTATTGCATACCAGAGGGAATAGTAGAGATTAGCGCCAATCTTAAAGATCTAAAGGATGCAGGGGTCATGGTCTTTACATATCTTTGTTCTTTAGTTTCCCAATTTAGCCCCTACAAAACCAGACTGATCCTGGAAGATAAAGGTAAACTATCACAAGCTCAACCAAGTAGTAGGCCTTATTATAGCTGCTGTGCCAGATGTGGTATCTTTGTTAGAACAGATTAACAGGGACTCAAGTCCCTGGCATACAGCCACTGATCTGGCAGATATATTTGTTTCATCTTCATCAGGAAGGAGGACCAGAAGCAGTTTGCATTCACACAGGATTAACAATAGTATACACTTACAGTCTTGTCCTATGGCTGTGTCATCTGTTGTAATATAGTCTGAAGAGACCTGGACTCTCTAGATATTCCATGATATTGTTGACATTGTGTTAATCAGACTGGATGATTATGAAGTGGCAAATACGTTGAAGCACTTGGTGTATGGCGCATAGACTATAAAGGGTAAGAGATAAACCTCATGAATATTCAGGGGCCTGGTATATCAGTAGGGTTTTCAGGAATCCATCAATCTTGACAAATTGTTGCGTTTTTCACTTCCTACCGCTAATAAGGAAGAAGAATGCTTGGTGGGCTCTTTAGACTCTGGAGGTAGCATATTCCATGACTGGGAACAAGGTGACATGAAAGGTTTTCATCTTTGAGTAGGGCCCAGTGCAAGAAATGGATATGTAGCACATCCAAGCTGTGGTGCAAACAAGCCCTGCCTATTTGGCCACATGATTTGGCAGACCCTGTGGTATTATCTGCAGTAAGGAGTGGAGTGATGTTGTGTGGAGTTTGTGGCAGGTACTAATAGGAGAATCACCATGTAAATACCTCAAGTTCTGAAGCAATGTCATGCCTCCACCATGGAGAATTATATATTAATTGAAAACTAGATCCTGGTATACTTTGGGTTTCTGGTAGAGACAGAGCACCTACTCATGGAACCTTGAGTGGCTGGCAGAAGTGTCCACCATTACCTGGGTTCTGTCAGACCCACCAGGTTGTAAATTAGGATATCCCAACAGCAATCCATCATAAGATAAAAGTGGTACATCTGAGAGTGGGCACAAATAGACTGCATGAGCAGGTGGCCCAGACTCCCATGCCATCCACTGCTGTTGCATAGTTTCTCCCTTCATCTCACCCCTGTGGCCATATACATAATCTCTTATGGCCAGCTGACAAAGGACACAAAAGGCCAAGCTTGGTTGTGGATGTGTTGGTTTGGTATGTGGATATATGAGGAGAAATTCTCTCAGTGAACACATCTTTGGGCAGTACAGCATATCATCCACTTCGTGTGGTAGGAGAAGTGGCCAAAGGGAGAACATAGACCAACACGTGGACAGTTGCAAACCTCTTGACTGATTGGTCAGGGGTCTGAGAACAGTTAGAATATTGGAGATAAACAGATATGGGGAAGAGTAATGTGGATGGGCATATGCAAGTGAACACTGTAAGGTTTGGTTTATTTAGGGGATTCATTCCTAATCTTTCATCCAGCATGTGGGAATACCAAGGTATGTGGGCTTCCTTCCATTTTTTAACTGTTTGTTTTAATCAGGAGAAGGGAAGACAGATTTAATAACCTACCCCTTTGCAACATATGTTAACTCCTGGTCCCCATCAATGCCCTTTACCTCTATATTTAAATAATTTCTAAATTCAAAAAGAATTGCCTGGAACCATACCACTGTTCCCCAGAAGGGACAATTGTGAGACATTAAAGAGTGGAGAGGACACACTCAGCCAGAGGCAGAGCCCTCGTTCCAATTAATGAACTTCTTGGAGGAGAGCATAAGTAATTGGTTTTGAGGTTGTTTCCACTGCCTTTGAAGGGCAATTGAAGTGCTCATCAAGATGTGCCAAATGTTTATAGAGTGCCTCTTGGGATGAGTATCTGTTTTAAATAAGTGAATTTAAAGGGCCCTGTAACTCACTTAAATTACACCAAGATGGGAGACTGAAGACAGGATATAGCTTCCAGTTGAAATTCCTTGATCTCTGGTTTAGTCTTAATTTTATAGATAACAAAAGCCATCATTGGAAGGACTTTAACCAGTTGTGTTCAAATGGTATTCAGATGGGACACAGGCTGCAGGCTATCCCTAAGCTGGTTGGTTCAGATCCATTTTCTACTTAATGCAAGTAGCTTGGCATTTGTTGGTCCAGTGAACACATACAGTTTGTAGCTTGAAAAGTCTCTTGAGCTCCTGCCTCAAGAGGAGGACTCAAAAGCAGGACTAAGAGAATGCCATACCCTTATCATTGGTACCTGAAAACCATGGTGGATCTGGTGAGTTCAAGAAAATCAGTTGCAGGATTTCAGTGAGGCTCATCCTAGGATTCCCCTTTCTTCCTCCCATGTGAATCCCAATTCCTAGTTTTCAGAGACTGTGCTCTTGACCAGCCTAACACATCTGTTTGAAATCTTCAGTGAAGTACACACTTGGCTAAAGCACTGCGGGGACTGGGTGACTCCAAGAGATAGCAAGGGGGCTTTAGTATAGAAGATGGGGATGATGGAACAGGGCTTGGAAACATTAACATAAAGAAGGGCCTGGGTGTGCAATCAGAAAAGGGACCAGACTGAAATTTCACTGTATCCTGCCAGTAAATGAAAGTGGAAAGACCAGTAGATAAAGATGGAGGAGGACTGACACATAGACTTGTCTCTGCCATTAACCAGCTATGTCGTCTTGGGCAAGTGATTTAATTTTCCAGGGCTTTGGTTTTCAAATGTAAAATGAAGGATTCAGAGAAGAACATCACTAGGGTTATTTTCATTTAAAGTTCTAATGTTCTCTGATTTTATTTCTAAGAATGTTCAAATTATATCTAATTGTCTTCGAGATTTCAGTCACTTCATATTTGAACCGTGGAGCTGTGTTTGTTTTTATATCTTGAATCTTAACAACCCAGCTTGCTTTAAAAGTACTGCACATTGCTTCTCTCCCCCCTTTCCTCTTTCCTCTGAACACCTGTGGACATCACCTTCTTCAAGTCACCACAATGCTCAAAACACATAGCAGGAAGATGACCCCTGACCTCATGTAGGCCCTTACAGGGGTCCAATTGCATTGCTCTATTCCAGTCTTGCCCCTACTTTCCTAGGCAACCGTTTCACATCTTTTCAGCTTTCTTCAGACCATCCAAACCTTTCTCCCCATCCTCACTCACAACTGATGAATATGCATCCTGTTTTCTTGAGAAAATAGCAGTCAGAAGAGGATTTATACCAAATCCCATTGCCTCATTTACCCACCTATCTGCATCTTTGCCTTTATACTCTGCCTCCACTGCTGTTACAGGGGATGAGTGATCTGTATGTTAATCTAAGGCTAATGCCTGTGCTTGTGCATTAGACCTCATCTCCTCTTGACTACTCAAGAACACTGCTCCAGCAGTTGTCCCTTCTCCCGACTTGTTTCATCAATCTTCCCCTCTCTAATGGATCATTTCTATAGTATACAAACATACTGAAATACTGTCCAGCTTCAATGAAAATTCTCTTTTGTTCCCACATTTCTCCCAACTATTGCTCCATTTCTCTATTGTTATATACAGTAAAATCCTCAAAAAAGTTGTTTCTATTCACTGTTTATAATTTATTCTCTCCTATTCTTTTTTTGAACCTACTCTAGTGATTTCTGTGTAGCTATATTCAATAGTCAATTATTAGTCCTGATTTTACATGACCTGTCTCAGCATTTGATCCAATTAATCACTCTTTCTTTCCTGAAATGGGTGGTTATTTTTTTTTTTTCCCACTTAGATTTCATGACATCTTTCAGTTTTCATCCTGCCTTCCTACTGCTCACCTCATTCTCCTTTGCTGGTTGGTTCCTTCTGATCTCCTCAACCTCTCAGCATTGGGCTATTCAAGACTAGTCCTTAGACCTTTTCTACTCTGTACGGACCCACTGCCTAGGTGATCTCATCTAGCCTCATGACTTTAAATTCATCTGTATTCTGATGACTCCCAAGTATTTGTCTCCAGCCCAGAACTTTCCCCTTACCCTCAGATTCATATAGCTAATGATCTCTCCTATATAGGTATCTGATAGGCAGCTAAACTTAAAACCGCACTCCTGATTCTTCCCCCCTTTCTAAATCTCTGCCTCTCATGTAGTCACTGCATCAAAGTAACTGACATCTTCATCTTTCTGGTTGCTCAGACCAAAACCCCTGCAGACATTTGTGAAAACTTCTGTTTACATTCCTTTATGTTGGTGGTTCTACCTTCAAAATATATCCAGAGTTCAGCCATTTCTCAGACTTCCACTCCTGTTTTCATGGTCTCCCTTATTGGTCCTTGCTTCTGTTCTTACCACCAATTATATTCTCCTCACAGCAGGCAGAATAGTCTTTAAAACTTTAAGTCAGATTATGTGACTCTTTTGCTCACAACCACCCAGGGATTTCTTATCTGGCTCATAATAAAATCCAAAGTTCTTATGATGGCCTGGGAAGTCTCTAAATTTTCTCCATCAACACCTTCCCTGACTTATACTTCTCTCACCTCATCTCCTACCACACTGCCCCTCATTCTCTTCACCTCAGCCACATTGGCTTCCTACCTGTTCCTGCTTCAGTGCCTTGTCCACATGCCATTCCCTTGTTTTGGCATGCTCTTTACACAGATGACCACAAGGCTCACTATTTCACCATATCTGCCCTGCACACCTGTCCATTTTACCTTTAATCTTTCACCATAACATTTGCTCATCACCTGACGTAGATCTACCTTAAATGTTTCTATTGTCTGTCTCCCCTCACTAGAGTGGAAGCCTTATGAGAGAAGAAGTTTATTCTCTCTGTTCATTGCCGAGTCCTCAGTGCTTACACCTGGGCTTGGCACATAATGAGTACCCGATACCAATTTGTTGAGTAAATGTGTGAATGGATGAGAATTTACAAGCCAGGACCATGGGTTTGGGAGAAATTGAATTGGGAGACACAGGAAAGGAGGTCTAGGGGCTTAGCCGATTTGGGAGCCACACTACCCATACATCATCTGTGACTATGTCTAGTGTGAAATGGCACAGCTTAGGAAACATGGAAATGTTGAAACTCAGGGAAGTAAGTTGTCATTTTGTTCATTTGATATGGTAAGATAGTGATGGGCAAGGCTTGCATCAGGTGGAAGAGAAGACTTCTTTACTCAGGTTAGTTGATTTATTTGGCCATGCCATAAGTGTAATCATAATTCAATGATATGCACTTGTCAGAAGATTGCTTTATGAAAATGCTTCTCTGTTAGCTTATGTGTGTGTGTTGTGTGCACATGTTCTCAGTAGCATGCCAGATGATAAAAATTCAGGAACCACCATCCCAGTTGAAATATGTGGTCCATTCAACACAACATTCCCTGGACAACAGCAATCCAAGGAAATTAGGTCAAAGCAGATATGTGCACTTGATATTACATTGTCATTTGTTTGTAAGGTTAGGTCTCTAATTCAAACTAACTTGAACAAACAAACAAAAAAGGGGATTTATTGGTTCAAATAAGCTGGAAGTTTAATGGGTATTTTTAGATACAGCTGGATTCTAGGAATCAAATAAAATAATAACTTTGTATGTATCTTTGGATTCTTCTTTCTTGGGTTGGCTTCATTCTCAAACAGGCTCTCCGCAAATAATGGCAAAGATAGCTTCAGGCAATTCCAACCTTATGTGGTCCCTAGCCTTACCATAATTCCATGAAGTTAGCAAGAAGCAGGTCAAAAAAGGAAGCAAAACAGGGCAAATAAAAAACTAGCATTGCTACTCTTCTCCTAATGGCCAATTGTGAAGTTCATTTACTCAAACATTTTAAATGTATTTTTATTTCCTTGAAGTCATTGACATGGATTTGTCTTTTTAGACTCAGCTGTCTTTGATTACCATGTTTCTTAGAACCCCATAATGTTTTGCTTCCTCTGCAACTCTTTCTGGCATAATGTTATTGTTTTTAATAGCATTGATGAGGTTTTAGAAACTTTAGACCAAACACAATTGAAATGCTAGTTAGCCCCTTTGGTGCTGCTGTCATGACTTGATGAAAATTATACAGACTAGGGCAACATCTATGGGATCTGATGCAAGCAGTGTGGTCCTTTGCCACCAAAACAGGCCTCACACCATCCACTGGCCAAAGGCAAAGATTACTCAAATTCTGCTCCTAAGTGAGATCCAGCCTGAGAACAAACTCATAGCTTAGGAAATCAGTAGGTTCTACATGCATTTCAGTCATGAGGTTGGGACTGCTCAGTCTGAGTCCTTCCTTTAACATTGGCCTGGGCCATCTTCTCCTCAGCCTCCTTGATCCAGAGACTGGAATGGGAATCTTAGCCTTGTCCTTAAAGCAGATTGGCCTTTGCCATCATAAAGTCACTGTTCTGCTCATCCCTAGTGACCTCTGAATGGAGATTCTCAGGTGGAAAATCAAGGAAATAGAGGTAGAGATAAGACAGGTTAAGGTTTAAAGTTGCAAGCAGCAAAACTAATTTTGCTAATTTAAGTTGGAAAAGAACTTAGAAGAAAATATTGGATTGACCACAAGATCACTGGGATGGCCAGAGATCCAGGCCCAGGAAATCAGCAGGAGTACAGATGTTGTGAGTTGAATTGTGTCCCCCCAAAAGATATGTTGAAGTCCTAATCCCCAGTACCTGTGAAGATGACCTTATTTGGAAATAGGGTTTTAGATAGAATGAAGTTAAAATATTGTCATATTGGATGAGGGTAACCCCTAATGCAGTGACGGGCATTTTTGTAAGAGAAAGGAACAGGAGCTTTATACACACAGACATAGGAGAAGACCCAAGCAAGGCCATGTGAAGATGGAGGCAGAGATTGGAGAGATGCTGCCTACCAGCCAAGGAACACCAAGGATTGCCCGCAACCACTGAAAGTTAGAAGAGGCCAGGAAGGATCCTTCCCTAGAGCTTGCAGAGAGAACATGGCCCTGCCAAGGCCTCTATTTCAGACTTCTAGACTCTAGAACTGTGAGAGAAACAATTTCTGTCGTTTCATGCTCCCCAGTTTGTGGTACTTTGTTATGGCAACCCTGGGAAACTAACAATCAGGCAGCATCGCAGCGGGAGCCTCGGCCAAAATCATGCTCAGCAACAGTCTGAGATGTAATCCATAGCTGCCGTCCCTTCCTGACGCTGGTGCCACTGGCCATGCTCCCCTCTCCTCTGGCTCTAGGATGAATCTTCTGCTCTCCTTATGTCTTTGTATTCGAGTTCCGGATAGGACTGTCTGACTGGGTAAAGTCTGGTTCACATGTCCATACCCAGGCTGACAAGAAGCAGCAGAAAGCAAGAATCAGGGAATTCAGGAAGTCACATGGTAGATCCTTCCCAAAGACAGGAAGGAGTTTCAGATGTGAGGCGACAAAAACAAGTGACTGAGACACACATATGCAAGAGAACAGCCATTTTAAAATAGATTAAGTTGCAAATAATAATACTGAAGTTTGTGAAAGGTTCATTTGCATTTTGGCATAAACTGGAGGAATGCAAGTTTATTTCTTAGTATCCTTTTAGGTTCCTGCCAGAAGGTGGGATATATTGTATATATCTCCATGGCATATATGTAAGAATATCACATCTGAAAATGCCTTATGTCAGGCATCTCTGCAAAAACCAAGACAGAGAGATGTTGATGGACAGGTTGCCCCACCACGGGTCTGGGCGGACTCTGGAGAAAGCCTCTGGAGCTGGAACCCTTGTTCTGCCACTTACTAGCTGTGTGATGTGACCATGGTTTAAACTCTTGAAGCCTTAGTCTCCTCATTTGCTAAATGGGGATAATAATCCCTGGGTCACAGTGTTGTGGTGAAGATCAAATGAGTTAAGTCTCATAAAGTTCTTAGAACAGTGTTAGTCTGTCAGAAGCACTCAATGTTAGCTAGTATCCCATTACCAAGTTCTGAACTCTGAGAGACTATCTTTGTCATTTTTAGGGTAGCATTTCTGAACACAAAATTAGTAAAAAACCAAAAACAGTACTCAAAGAGCAAAATCTTAATCAGTATTTTGGTTATGCCATCTGCACGAAAATATATGTCTCTGGGGGCTTTGCTTCTCCTGTTCAGAACCAAGATACACAGATGGTCCCTGTCCTCCAGCGACAGGGGCTACAATGAATGCCCTGTACATATCAGATGTCTAGACACAAAAGGGAAAGAGAGAATAGCAAGTTGGCTCTTTGTTGGCAGCAGGGGCAGAAATAAAGATAGGCATGTCTCATGGCAGACATACCAGTGTGTACCTGATTATCTCCTTTAGTCCTCATGTAGCCTCATAGAGTCCAGTAGTTGACACTGTTATTCCTGTTTTACACATAAGGAGATTGAGGCTTAGGGAATTGAGTGACTTGTTAAAGATCCTGAAGTTAGAAAGGGCTGAGTGGGCCGGCCCATAGACCAGCCTAGAAGCGGAGTAGCTGCAGTCCCCCAAGGGCAAGGCCATGAGCACCTGCAGTCAAGGGGCTGCCCTAGTCCCTGTGCCACCGCAGCTTGTCTCCAGCGACCTTCCAAACCCATCCTGCTGGGAGGCCCAGCTGTGCCTGTCTTTGCCGGCCATGTATATAATAAATGTTCTGCTAAGAAAGGAAACCTGAAAGGCTCTTGTTCCCTAAAGCCTTGCTACTCAAGGCGGAGTCCAGGAACAGCTGATTCAGCATTACCCTGCTATTAGAAATGCAGCATCCTGAGGCTTCCTGCAGACCTCTCAAATCAGAATTGGCATCAGATCTTTTGACAAGTTCTCTATGTAATTGGTATATCCATTAATGTTTGAGAAGCACCTTCTCTAAAACATTGCTTGTCACACTTAGCTGCACATTGGAAGTTAAAAAAAAAGAATACAGTTGCCTTGGTCCCCACCTGTAGCTCTCACTGATTTAGCTGTTGTGGGCTGCAGCCTGGGCATCAAGACTTTTAGCTCCCTAGGTGATTCTGTCTTGGAAGTTGAGAACTCCTTGCTCTAAAACCTCTAACCAGTGTATAAACACATGATAAACATGGGGCTGAGGCATGATCTGAAGACTGAAATCATGTATGTCAGTGGAAAATACAGATTTGTTCATCAAATCTCAGATAATTAGAGGCACTGGAAGCTCAAGAAAGCTTAAGGATAAAATGTGTGTGATGAAATTAAAATTACGACAGGTGATTACTTCTATTCTAGCCTTTTCCCTTCTCCTGCTTGCTGCAGAAGACTTGCTGGCTCATGATTTCTCCTTCCCCTACCCCAGGATGAGGGGTTTGATCTCTCGTGTGCTTAAATGACTCATGAGGAAAAGGAGGGGAGAAGGGGGATAAAACCCATTAAATAACTTTCCTTTCCCCCTTCTCCCCAGCAGCGCCTGGCAACCACTATTTTCCTTTCTGTCTCTATGAATTTGATTATTCTAGGTACCTCATACAAGTGGAACCATATAGTATTTGTCCTTCTGTGTCTGGCTTATTTCACTTAGCGTATGAATTTCTTTCATAATTAGTTTTGACCTTTTAGACTGTCCTTTTTAAAATCTGACCTATTTGAGGACTGAACCATGTTTGTCTTAGCTTTTTTAGGGTTGCATTAGTGTAGTGTTGCTTTTCTTGATGGGAAGTGAACTTAGGAGATGATTATCCTAAGAGGTAAGCCAGGCTGAAAGTAAAAATAGGCTCAGAAAAGGTTGAGATAACCTCACTGATGACAGAGCACACAAGCTTTTCAAGGGAAGATGGGTATCTGAGGTTGACAGCCTGTGAAGATGCTTGTAATTGCTTCATCCAGTTCCCTAACAAAGGCTTTTTGGTATT
This sequence comes from Halichoerus grypus, assembly GCF_964656455.1. Lineage (NCBI taxonomy): Eukaryota > Metazoa > Chordata > Mammalia > Carnivora > Phocidae > Halichoerus > Halichoerus grypus. Next base: position 107,884,879 of record NC_135719.1, on the reverse strand, counting down.
TCTGGTTGACAGTGAGTCACATGCTCTTTACCTGCTTTCATTTTCAAGTTCTAAAACTAAAATGCTGTTTTTAACAACCGTCACCCCTTCCTTTTGGCTACGAGGAGGTTGGTTGGTTTATTTTTTATGGTTAACAAAAGAGGTGATATGAGAAGACTAGTTGTTTTCTCGTTTTGCACACGAGAGATCAAACCCCTCATCCTGGGGTAGGGGAAGGAGAAATCATGAGCCAGCAAGTCTTCTGCAGCAAGCAGGAGAAGGGAAAAGGCTAGAATAGAAGTAATCACCTGTCGTAATTTTAATTTCATGAGAAAAAAAAACTGCTTTGGATCTCATGAGTAAGCCTTAAAACATACCAGTTATTTCTGAAGAGACCACTTGGGCTTTATCCCACAACTTTTGAAGAATGGAAAGTCAGAGGGACATTGCCATTTTCTTTCAGAGTATTTTAGAACATTACAATCAACCTATGAGACTTTTTAGGAAATACTAAAAATAAACTGTCATGTAGTCGTTATCTGACTTTGGATGGGCTATTTGATGTTGTTGATTCTGAACTTATTTATTTTGGAAGTATGTGTGGTAATGCCTATCTAAGAAAATTGTGAAAAGAATTCAAGGAGATATAGTGTCTTCATAGAAGGCCCTCAATAAATTATAGTTGTCATTTATCTGTGCTGATTCTGTACAATGATGATATATCCTTTGCAGTTATCCACACATTTGGTAAACTTTCAAATTTCATTGGTGATTGGTGAGGAAGTTTATAGGTATTGTTGCATAATATTTCCATTTAGATAGCAGCATATTTTCTGTCTTAGGTTGGGTTCACTAGAAGCAGAGCCTGAGATAGGGATTGGGCTGCTCTTTGGGAAGCATCTATAAGGTAATGAGGGAAACAGGATAGCAGAAGGGAAGGAGCCAATAAGATGTGGTTTCAGATAAAGTCTAACCTTATAGCTTGATATGAGGGCAAAGGTGGGGTGCCTGGGGCGGGGGACCTCCAGAGTATTAATCTGACCACAGGGTCATCCCAGGCAGCACTGTAGGCTTTCATTCTATAATGGGACCATTTTAGGGCTCTAAAACTTTTGCAGAGCTTGTGGAACTATCAAAAATAGCCAGTTGCTGTGACATTTGTGTCTACTGACTTAAAAATGGCTATGCAATAGATACTCTTTAACCAACTCTTAGTGATGCATCAAACCAAAATTGTCCCACAATTAAAAACAAAGTATCCATTTGTTCATGAATTTGACTACTATTTCTTAAACATCTGTTAGGTGCTCAGAACTGTACTAGGTACCAAAATCATGGCCAACACAATAAAAATGATCAATGGATATTTTTTAATTACTTAAAAAATAATTACTTGAAAGCAAGATAGCAATAACCATTTCCTCTAGTCTCTTCAATAAAAATAACTAGGCTGCTACATAAAACTGGGTATTTAAACTGTATTTTTGAAAAGGGATGATGCTAGGATTTGTTTAAATTTGTTCTTTTCATAGCTAGGCAAACTTGGAAAGTTGAAACTTTAACAGCAAAAGTGATACCGTGTTCTTGCTTCAAGCTATTCCTGAGTGGATGTGAAAATCAGAGGAAATTTGTCGTAGGTGGGGCTTTGGAAATTGGTAAATTGCAAATACACCCTCTGAAATTAATCTAGAAATAAGTGGTTTCTTAACACAAATACATGTAACTCTGACTAACATCTATTGAACAACAGATACTTTTAGACACAATAATAAAGAGTTCCTGCAGGGGAATGCAAAGAACTGAAATTTTTATTTCAAGTCCTCAGGTTCCTGCTTGTAAGTGTACTTGGTGAAATCAACTAGACACATGGAAACAAAAACAGAAAGAAAAATCCATAAACTTCCCCTAACCTTCTTATTACCAAGACCATATTTGGGGATAATAATTGGTGTACTCCATAGGGGCAAGCTGGGAAATGTGTGTCTGTCATGGTTCTTTGTTCATAAGCAGCAGAAATGAGCTTTGGATAACTTAAGCAGAGGGAGAGTTTACTGGAAGGATATATGACAGTTCTTAGAATAAAACAGAAAGCTTAGGCACCTGGCTTTGAAAGGACAGGAATCATGGTACAGGAATCCCAGGGTCTAGGAAACAAAAACGGATGGTCTTGTTAGAACATCTCTGTTAGGATGAATTGGCTTCTGGAATTTTCTTAGTCTGTGACATGTCACTTAAGACCCAATCTCAGGGAGAAAAGTGTCTCACTGCCTGGCTAGAGGAGGGCTGGGATCATTCATTCATTCATTCATTCACAGATACAGCTCTTGATCTCCACTACTGCATGCCAGGTGCCTGAAGTACACAACCTGGCCGACCCAACACAATGCATTCTGTGGGGGAAGGATCATTTCTCCAGTGCAAAATCAAAGTGCTGCATTAGAAGGAGAAGTGGAAAAATGGGAAAGGTTGCTGGGTGTTCAGTATGGCCAATAAGCACTGTAGGATGATTTTCTCTAGGTGCACGGACATTTTATATGCTTGGTTTTTGTTTTTGTTGTTGTTGTTGTTTCATTTATTTTTTTAGGAACATTAATTCCTTGAACTTTTTCTTGCTTTTGGAGCAAATTTCCACATCTCCCAAATCAGTGGGCTATATTAACTCCCACCACTCTGGAGCCAAGAGAAACCTGGTCACAGATGCTCACCTGGCACCAGCAGCCCCGTATCCACACCCTGGCTTCTTGCATTCAGGGGCCTGATGAGTTTTGATTCAGCTTCCTTTCTCTGTCAGGGTGAATTACAGATTCTGCTTTGCTCAGATGTTTATTTTTTCACTTAATCCTTGTCAGTTTCTTCCCCCTACTCCTCACACACACATTTATCTCAAGGTTTCATTTGAGTGTAAAGTTATTACAGTTTTCTTACGCTATATGTTTAATTTCCCATTTTTGTCTACCTTATGAGAAGTCCGGCAATGAGCACATTGTGTTTCCATGTGTCCCTTTAAGGAATTTTTCTCCTTTTTACTCTGTTTTGTATTCCCAGACTTAATATTGGTTCAACTACAGAAGCGTTTACATTTGGAAGCAAATACAGGGAAATGACTACCTTACTTACACAGCTCACAGAGAGCTAAGGTAGGGAAAACATACTTTCTTTTTGTTTTCTCTACATAAGTCATACAAGCAGTCTTCATTATCAGAGCGTTCCTCACATGCCTTCATTGTTTATTTCCGCATTCATTCATTCATTCATTCATTTTTATTTCCCAAGCAATTATTAGCCACAGTTGCCATACACTATTCTTTACTTAAATGGAATTTGTTTGACTTTTAAATGAACTTAAGGTAAGAGGAAGTTTTAAGTGAGCTTAGCACAAGCTGGTCTGAGGGGACCAGAAGGGAATTTGTGGTGCAGTTTCTATGAGATCCTCAATCTTGGGCCTGTATCATTGACATAGTATAAAATTCCAATTCCTGAGGCAAAACTTAAAATGGCCCCTCATTCCTGCTGCAGAAACAACCTACCCTTCCTTGGAGCTTTGTCACCTCCTGGTTCCCTGGACAAAGAAGGAGCTTTGTGGGCAGAAGCTTCAAGTGCTCTTTAAAGAGCTCTCTAAGTGAGGGTGGTGCTGGTGGGTCTGGGGTTTGATAGAAACAGCAGTATCAAACCTTCAACAGGCTTTTCTTCTCCTCTATGGTTTGAATTCCAATTCTGTTGGTTGGTTTAATAATCTTTTTTACAACATTTTTTTTCCTTCCAGTACAGAATCAAGTCTAGGGTCTGGTATTGCATTTGGTTGTCATATCTCCTTAGCCTCCTTTAATCTGGAACATTTTCGTAGTCTTCCTTTGTCTTTTACGACATTAGCATTTTTGAAGAATATAATCCTCACCACCATCTCTCTCCTCTTTTACTCCTGCCCCCACTTTTTAAAAATAGAATAGTCCTCATTTTAGGTTTGCTTGATGTTTCCTTGTGATTAGATTGATATTATGTATTCTAGGCCAGAGTACTGCATAGGGGATATTTTGTCCTTCCGGGTATCATGTCCATTCTCACCAGCAATGTTAATTTCGATGACTTGGTCAAGATGTTGTCCAAATTCTCCATTATGTAACTACTCTTCCCCCCAACCCACACTTTTGCAATTAATAAGTGTTCCTGGGGAGGCACTTTAAGATGATACAAATATCCTGGTCCTCATCAAAATTTCCTCCTGGATGTAGCATGCATTGATGAGTCCTGATCCAATCTTTATTTTCACGGTTGCAAAATAATGGTCCTCCAGCTCCAGTACGACTTCATTCACCGTCAGTCATTGTATTTCACTGTAGCCCAGGGTGCCCCTCCCCCATTTATTTATAATTTACTATTTATTTGTTATTAGTATGGACTCATGAATTCTCATTTTCTCCAGTGGTTTATAATTCATTGTTGTGCTTAGTTCTACTGGTGCTCAAATTTATATGTTCCTTCTTCTGTAAAATACCAGGCAAATGTAGCTTTCTGCAGTTTACCCACATCCACTCAGATTGCAGCTCCTAAGCCCCTCCTATATAGAAATTCTGGAGCCGCCACTGTGTGTATGTGACATAAATACACAGATTTAGATATACATAGACTATAGCACACAAGAAAACTGATAGTAGGGGCTACCTCAAGGGAAGAAGACTGAGGGGGACTAAAGGTTTGAGGTTGAAGACAAACTTAATTTTCACTTTGGTAATATTTGAATTTGTTTTTGTTTTTAAATCAGGTACATGTAATAACTTTTAATTATCATTTTTTTTAAAAAAAGCTTGTTTGTTTGTTTGTTTGCTGAGTCATTATTGGCAAAGCCAGATTAATTTGGGTCTGCTACCGTAGAACACATTTTGTTTTCCCAGTCGTTAAACTTCTAAGCTCCATTTGAAAGCTTTCCAGGCAATCTTCATGATCTAAATGGTATTGCTTGGTGATTGCTTGGTGACATTAGTTTGGGTCTGTTTTTGAAGGCAGGTTTTGGATACTAGCAACAAGCAAATTCTGACCCCTGACCCTCAGTTTTCAGACTCAGAGTGTGATTTCCAAAGCCAGTGTTAACACGGTGTCATTGTCATCTGCCCTGAGCTTTATTCAAGAGAGTTTGGCAAGCTGGTAGATGGGAGACTGTGTGTAAAGTTATTAGATCAAGTGCTCATTTTAGCTATTTTCTTAGTTATTTGGCTGCATGTGTCCTAGGTGAGCAACACTGGCACATTTGGCTCATGATAGTTCTTTGGATTCTAAATAATTGCCACACTCAGTCCTTACACGTCTGCCTTCAGCTCAGGTCATGATCCCAGGGTCCTGGGATCGAGCCCTGCATCGGGCTCCCTGCTCGGCGGGAGGCTTGCCTCTCCCTCTCCCACTCCCCCTGCTTGTGTTCCCTCTCTCGCTCTGTCTCTCTCTAAATAAATAAATAAAATCTTAAATAAATAAATAAATAAATAAATAAATAAATAAATAATTGCCACAGTGCCTGGCATTGAGTACTCTCCTATTCACATTTTAGACAATTTTTTAAAAATCTCTATAAAACCACATACAATATATCCTTAAATTTCTTCTTCACTTAAAATAAACCTGTACATTTATTTTAGACTTTTATTCATTTATTTGACACAGAGAGAGAGAGATCACAAGCAGGGGGAGTGGCAGAGGGAGAAGCAGGCTACCTGCTGAGCGAGGAGCCCAATGTGGAACTAGATCCCAGGATCCTGGGATCATGACCTGAGCCGAAGGCAGACGCTTAACAGACTAAGCCACCCAGGCACCCCAAAGCCATACGTTTAAAGCACTCGACCTTGCTGTGGTAAGAAATCTCTGAACCTTGCAAAGTTGTAGATGGTTGGGGCTCAGTGTGGAGCAGTTTGTAACACACAACCCGGAGGGAAGCTCTCTTGGCCCACTCACAAGCAGCCTTGTGTAATTATTCCTCCATTAAGCTTGCATGCAGACCACACTGAGCTCAGGCATAGTCATCCTTCTTTGAAAAAAAATAATAAAGTGGCCTTATTATAAACATGGGCAAGCTGGATTTTTTTGAGGGCTTTTGCATTTTGGAGCCTTGTGGTTTTCTTCATCTATCTGATAATCATTTACATGCACAACAGTTAACCTTCCAGCAATGTGAAACTTTATATCTGAGCTTTGCAGCATCTGTCTTGCAATGCAGACTGAGGTTTGCTGAGGCTGTTTTTATAATCACTGGTGGTAAAATCAGGAAGATGCAAAATGGGCGTGTATTGAAACGCAGTCCATCCCACATTCTAGACCTTAAATTAGAGTGATGAGCATAAACACTGCAAACAGTTTTTTTTCCAACTAAATTGAAATTATATTTTAAATTACCTACAATTACCAGAAACCATCTCAAAGCTAGAAATTAACTTCTTAGGCACCAGTCCCAGCAGATCAGCTGTTAAATGGGCCATCTTGTGTAGCTGACCTCCCACTCCAGCTTCACCCTCACACAGCCTCGCACGAACCAGGCAAGGTGGAGCCCCAGGGCGGTGCCCGACATTCATGGTCATGTGACAGGCGTTGGCCAGCGGGATGCTATAGCCATATTTTTACAACTTCCCAAATTACAGTTTTATCCAGGTTCATGACATTTTGCTGAAAAACTGTGCTTGCTTTGTTTTTAAGAACAAGTGACCGTTTTATTTTAGATTTTAATTGAACTATTTTTATGCAGCAGGTTTTGTCATCTGGAATTTAGGGCATGAAATTGGGTTCAGGAGGAGCCAGAGACTATTTTAAGCTGGTCACCGTATGACCTTGATTATGGCTCTCACCTTTGGGGCTACACAGTGATTGTCAGAATTGTAAGGGATGAACAGTTGGGCAAGTGCCAAGTGCCCTCCCCTCAACACCAGGCAGGTGGCCTAATCTTTGTTGCCACCTCCCTTTCAGTGAGAGTATGAGGGTCTTAGGGTTAGCCTTTCTTTACACTGTCTGGCTGGTACACAACTCAGCACGTGGTTGACTTGAATTCAACACAGTGGAGTACTTTGAAATGTTGAAATTTGTGCTTAGTATATTTGCAAATGGATTAACTCGTTTGAACCTCATGGCCTCTTATTTCTCCAGGAACTCATAATAAGCCTCTCTTCCTTGAATCTAGTCTCTTGTTTTGAATCCACCCCCTAACTGTCCCCAAAGTGATTTTTCTGAAATCCAAAGCAATGCTTATTTCCTTCTTAAAAACCCTTCAAACATTTCTCCATCGCCAAGAGCCATGCTGATTCAATCCCTGCCAACTTCTCTGCTTCACACTCCACACTTCTGCAGCATGAAATTATTTCTACTTCTCCCAGGGCACCACTCCTGTATTCTTGTAAAGCACCTCATTTCATGCTGTGGGTTCTTTCTGGCTTGCTCTCCCTATCACTTCTCCACTTGGCCGAGTCACAGATGATGCTTAAGTCTGCTTAGACCATGCTTGGACTGAATGTTTGTGTCCTCTCGAAATCCATATGTTAAAATCCAAATCCCCAAGATGAACCTTTGGGAGGGATCCCCTTTGGGAGGTGATTAGGTCATGAAGGTAGAGCCTTCATGAATGGGATTCGTGCCCTTATAAAAGAGGCCCCAGAGAGCTCCCTTGTCCCTTTTGTACAGTGAGAAGGCAATGGTCCATGAGATCCAGACACCGGATCTGCCAGTGCCATGATCTTGGACTTCCCAGTCTCCAGACTGGGAAAAACAATTTCTGTTCTTTATAAGCCTCTCGTTTATGGTATTTTGTTGTAGCCACCCAAACTGACTAAGGCAGACCACATCTTCTAAAAGGCCTCTCTGGAAACACCTACTTAAGGTGGATACTCCTTTTTAATTTATTCATTTAGTAAGCATTTGAGTGCCTATTATGTACTCAGTGGTGTTAGTTAATGGGGCTCATTTTGCTCCCATGCATCCCTATGCCCATCTCTAGGTGTGTGGGAAGAGAGGAGAGTGTCCAAGAAGGAGAAGCTTGATTTCCTAGTGCCTATGAGGGGGTGGCCACATGGGTGATCTTTAGGGCATATTTGGGAGGCTCTATTTGAGAGCTGAAGAAGGGTGAGGTAGAACAAATGACTACAACCATTTCTCTTGACCATGAACTCTATAAAGTTGAAATATGTAACTGAAGCCAAGAGTAAAAAATGGTTTTATACATTTTTTTGGACTCCATGTGTGTATTAGACTGATTAACAGTAAGTTTGGTTAATAACACACTATACCACCATACTATTAACAATATGATACTGGTCTTAAAGTAGTTATTATGATTAGGGGATAAACTATAAAGAGAAATCATTTTGATTATCTGTGCCCCATGAATCATTTCAGTGATTTGATTAAGTAATGCTCTTTAACCTAACTTCTGGGGGATTTCTGAGGAATAGATGGATAGGTGTAAATTAAAAGGCAATAAATGGGCTAAAATATCTTATTGTCATACTGTATCAATAAGAATGCTTTTGGCATCCATAGAAACCCTTACTAAGGTGACTCAAACTATTTTACTAATATAGCCGGCATTCTGGAGGTTGCTGTTGGTGATTGCTAATAGCTCAAAAAAAAAAAAAAAAAAAATACCAGAGCTAGTATGTCTTCAATTCTGTGGGCCCATCTCTTGTGGTTGCAGAATGGCTGCCATACCTCTAGGCGCTGGTCTGTGTCAGAGGCCAGAGAAGGCAGTGGCAGAAGGGGTGGTGCTAGTGACATCTGTCCTTTATATCAAGAAAGCAAAGATTTGCCAGAAGCCCCTGGAGAATTCCACTTATACTTCATTGGAGCTAAAACTGTTTCACATAGCCAACCCTAGCTGAAGAGCAGGAAAGCAAATATTTGGCTTTTCTAGCCTCTACCAAAGAGGTGGGTTTGAGAGTGGGAGTTGGGCCACCTGACCAGTGGCATCTGCTACATGTATGTCCTCTAATTCTTTTAGAAGTCATCAGCCTTCACTACCACTTATCAGTGTCTTGCTCTCTGGGACTCTTTTAAGGTAGAACCTGGCAAAAATAAAACCTTGCATCACTTATAAATTTCTCCAATAACCACAGCAGTGGGTCTGTGCTGTCTCTGACAGGCTGTCTGTGCCTGGGGAAGAAGCATTTGCCTATGGTGTCAGAGAAAGCTTTTGAATCCAGTTGTTTGGATAGATTTGAAAAAAAGTGCAAACAAAAATGTCTATCCTTGGTATAACTTTTCGCTCTTGTTTATTCATGGGTGCTTCTAAGAGCTTTTGCAAGTAAACCTTCCAAAGCTTAAACTAAGTGTGGTAGGCAGACTATCTCAGAGTTTGCAGTTTACACCACCGATCAAGAAGAATAACAATCCATTAATTCTGATGAGGTAACCTCATTAAAGAGGGCATGTGGAATAAACAAGAGGGGATTCTAGCAAGTTTGAAAACTTGAAGGTAAACTGTCTTCTCTCTGTGCTGGTATATCCACAGACACCTCTCTGGTTCAGGAACACATGTGGCAGGACAGCCTCTGATACAGTTGGGCTGAAGGCCGTACAGAGTAGTGTTTAAGCTATGAGCTCTGGAGCCAGACCTTCTAGTCCCAAGTCCTCCTTCTACAGCTTACTAGCTGTGTAACCTAGGACAAGTTACTTAAATTCTCTGTGCCTCCAAATGGGGCAATAATAGTAACTCAGCTAATATACATAAGTATATGTAAAGCACTGAGAAAATTTCCCATCACAGTATACACAATAATTGGTAACTATTATCTCTCGTTACTACATAATGATATTATATATAATGATAATGCTCATTAGGGCAAGCAGACGCTTTGCTTCTCCATCTTTCCCTTCCTGTTAGTGTGTGTCTCTTTTGGACATTACCTTGTCACAGAGGAAGCATGCATAAACACTTGTTACTGTTTTAAGTGCTTCATGGGTAACAGTACTCAAGTCACTTCGTGCACACTGTGTCATGCAGTATGTGTTATTTTCACAATTTCACAGAAAGAAAAGGGAATTGAGCAGAGAGGTAGAGGGACTCGTCCAAGCTACACAGCTAGTAAACGTGGAGTTAGAATTGGAACTCAGTTATTTTGGACCCTTGAAGTCCTGCACTTAGGCCCGTTGCAGCATTACTGGACTGAGTTTTAAGGCTCAAGTTAGATTTTCATGTGCATGTTTTTCTCTCTGCACATAATATTCTCAGGCTCTGAGGGAAAGATCTGAGTCACAGACATCTTTTAGGACATCCACACAACTCACAATTATCCTCTTTTTCTGAAAACTGTTCCGAGGTCCTGATAAAGGAGGGCTCTGAAGGCTATATAAAGGTAAAGCTTATAAAGTGTAGTTAGCACCCAATAAACTTCAGCTGCTATTCTGTTGTTACACAAACCCACCTTCTCTGGCCAAGGTTGAATGGACACCTGAGCCAAGCTGGGCCAGTTGGAGTCTCTCGGGGAATTTGAAAATTAGACTCTGAGATAGCCCAGTAGATAGAGCATGTCATTGGAACTGAGTTGATGGAAGTTCAAGAGCAGTGAAGTGTCTGTCTCACCACAAGGGTTGGAAAAAGTATGGAGTGCTGCCCTGCAGAAAGAACAGAGGAGATAAAAAAGGGTAAGCGAGGAAGAGGTGAGAGGTGGAGGCACATACTGCTTAGGACACAGTGGAGCTTCTCAAGTCTTGGTTCTAGTCCCTTTCAAAATTCCTGCCTTAGGTGTTTGTGAGAAACTCTGTATCCTAATAGTCATTTACCCACATCTTGTTTTCTTTGTGTGTTAAGCTAGCTTAGATTGTTCTTTTGTCACCAGCCACCTAAAAACAGCCTCAGTGAACACCATTTGGTTGGGATGGGCATTCTAGTTACTGACTGAAATAAGTGCTTAAGATCATCTGGGTACTGGGGCGCCTGGGTGGCTCAGTCGTTAAGCGTCTGCCTTTGGCTCAGGTCATGATCTCAGGGTCCTGGGATCGAGCCCTGCATCAGGCTCCCTGCTCAGCGGGAACCTTGCTTCTCCCTCTCCCACTCCCCCTGTTTGTGTTCCCTCTCTCGCTGTCTCTCTCTGTCAAATAAATAAATAAAATCTTAAAAAAAAGATTATCTGGGCACTTTATTTATCATACTCTCTTTCTTTAGTCCCATAGATTAGGAGTTGACTGATTCAATGCCATAAATATAGTTCAGGTACCCTAACACAACCTTGAGAAAGTTCCCACTTTCCCTCATCAATTGCTAAATCTCAGCAAGATTAAGAATATACAACATTGTGTCTCTCCACATAAGGTTTTTGTGTGGGGTGTGTGTGTGTATGTGTGTGTGCACATGTGTGCACGTGTGTCTAAAATTCCTAGAGCTGTGCTTTATTCTTGTGGAAATTGCTTTCAAGAAAGTTCTAGATGCTTTGTTCCCCTGAGTGTGCTCAGCCTTGCCTGTGCCATCACTGAGCAGTCAGAATCACACTGTGGCTCCCAGGCCAGAGAAAAGTCCAGCTGGACAGAAAAGATTCATCTTGCAGTCACTAAATTGCATCTCTGTGTGGCTTCTATGGCCAGAAATCCTGATGCAGGTGACACAAGCAAGGTCTTGCAATCTTCATCCAAAGTCTCACAGGCCCCTAGCTTTTAATACCAGTTATAGTGTATAGAGAGATCCAGATGGATATGATTCCTAGAACTTAGTCATTCTACGTATGACTTCTTATTACAAGAGTGTCTTAAGATTTAAAACAATTCTAAAAACAAATTACAGGTTTTTTGTTTTTATTTTTTTTAAGTAACAGCCTTCAAGCACAGTGGTTCTTAATCAGCAATATATTTCAAGGTGATCTGGGAAGCTTTGACTTGCCATCTGAGAGTAGGGAAGACAGATATTGTCATACAGTGTGGGTGGGTCTCTAAATTGGTGTGACTTCTTGGAGGGCAATTCAATAGTGTTCATCATTTAAATATATATATATATATACTAATATGCCTTAAGTAGGAATATATTCCATAGCTGTACTTGCATAGCTGCCCAGATATATATTTAAAAGAATGTGTGCTGAAGCATATTAGTATATGGGGAAAAACTTGGAATATTATGAAGTCACTAAAAGGAGGTAGATTTTGTATAGGTAGATCTTGTGAGAAAGAGGCCAAAATAATTAAGTAAATAAATCAAATTGTAGAACAGAATATGCATGATAGCATAATTCTACCATGTTTACAATAATAATAAAAGGAGTGATATGCATATACTTATGGGTTTGTGACTCCTTTATGATATATATTTATATGTATAGATATATACCTATATGTATGCTTATAAGTATACTTAGATATACTTATGATATAGATATATACTTATATGTATATATACTTACATGTATATTTACTTATATATGTATACTTATATGTATATGTTTATATATTCTTTCTATAAACTGTCCACAGGGTTACCTCAGGGGAGTAAGAAAAGGGTATTGTCTCAAAAAGAACTTTTAAAAGTATTTTATGCTGTTTTTGTTACCTACAACTAGAATAGTCTCAGTGAAGACAATTTGGCTGGCATGGACATTGTAGTTTCTGATTGAGATAAGTGTTTTAGATTATCAAGCTTATAAAATACAAAACTGATTCAGGCTTGTTGTAAAAAAGCATTTCAAACAATATAGACATTTATATACGACAAAAGAGAATTTCCTCTTTCCCCATTCCCCACCTAAATCCCTCCTGGAGAGGGAGGGGACTTTCTATTTTTCATGTTGTATCTCTCTGTCCTGTTTTGTTTGTTTTTTCTATGAGCATGTATAACTTTCATATATAATAGTCATATTTCACTATTCTAGGATCTTACCAAGACCTATTGGACCAGAAAGTTTGGGGATAGAGGCTAGACATATATATTTAAAAATAACTGCCTACGTGATTCTGATATACATTCTTTATTAAAAACCCTTGATAGCTGGGATCATTTTTTGTGTCCTAAAGGCCAACATGACTTCAAATAAAATGTAAAAATTTCCATCATGGAGGGGTTCCCATCTCTAAGAATTTAGGTAGCTTTATAAGCATGAATAAATGGAAATTTTCAAAAGAAGGGCCTATCCCTGTGATATTCTAAAGGGTTCGTGGTTGAATTGACCGTACTTAGTAGGAACTAAATCATGATTTCACACTAGGAAGGGATAGCAACTATACGGTTTGCATATCTCTATTGTCCACTACAATGTCCATTGCACACATTGCTAATCAATCTTCATACTCATTCTTAGTGAGCCTTCACATAGCTCAGAATCCTTTTTATTAGATCTCATCATTCCAGATAGCTACCGTCTATCCTTGATGTGCAATGTCAAATGAGATCTATTGTAGTGGCCTTCTGTTTGTGATCTTTCTAGCACTGTGTCCCCACTTTTTCAGAACACAAAACCCTTCTTTCCTATGAGCAGCCCATTCCATATGGGTTTCATAGGCCTGACTATACTCCCTACTCCAGCTATAGAAGTGGAAACATCACCCACACTGCTCCCATAAATCAGAGAACCCATCCCATAGGCCATACTGATTGGTATAGGGATGGGTACATGATCAAGTCTGATCAATAGATTATTCTTTCCTGGGACTTTCTCCTGGAGTTATTTGGGAAATAAAACAAAACATGTTTCTCTCTCTTGGTTATTAAGCTTATATAGATTTTGAGTTTTCAGCTTTCAGCCACCATCTTATTGGTGATCTAGAAAGAACCAGTTGAAGAACTCCCTGTCGAAGAAGGAACTGAGACAGAGTCTTGATGTTGTCATTTATGATCCTTGATCCAGGTGTACCTGAAACCAGATGGATCTTCTGAACCTTCTATTTATGAGGGTTAATAAATTCCCTTAATTTGCCTACATTTGTTTGAGTTAGGTTAATGCTACATGCAATAAAGAATCTTCATTAATATACCTCTTCCCCTTCCTTATCCCTGGGTGTGAAAATCTGTGCTTGAGCTTCTTTTCGATTCTCTATCCTTTCTATTTGTGAGCCTTTCTTCATGTTTCTTGATTTGGCTCCTGTATTTGAGAATGGGACACTCAAAAGCCAGAAGGGGTAGAAGATGATGGTTTGCTGTTGTTATTGTCATTATTAAGGTGAAAACAAGAAATTCCATTTGTAAATCAGTTCTATTAGAATTAGAATCAGGGATGAATTAGAATCTTGATAGGCAATTAGAAGAATTGTTGGCCAGCTCATTCATAGAACCATAGAATCTTAAAGGAGGAAAAGACCTAAGCAATTCAATATTCTCATCTTACAAAAGAGGAAACTGAGACGCAGAAGGTCCAAGGTCATAGAGTCTAGCCGTAATCCAGGTCTCCCTGGCTTTATCTGGTATTCTTTTACTGCATTGTGCTACCTTTATTCTGGGTCTAAAACAGTGGAACTGGGTCATGAAACAACTAGATGTAATCTTCAAACTGTATTAGCATCATTACCAATCAGTGAATGAGCAGTTTCATCAAAATTCAGCATTTACAACTGCATTACAAAGCAGCAGAAGAAAATAAGTAGACCACATTAAACATAACCTCATACTTGACTAAACTGAAATTTTTTCCTCTGTGATTCGAAGTCCAGATTTTTCCAATCTTCCAAACTTGGTGTCCTTACTCTTAAATGTTGAGGAAAGTTTTTGAAAGTTTTCTCCCAGCCCTGCCATACTACATACATACAGATAGAATAGTGATTTCCTCTTTTTTTGTGTATATGTGATTTCTCTTAAATTGAAACTCTTATAGAAAGGACTACATCAATAAACTACTTGTGGGGTTATTTTCAAGTAAATAATAGATTATTGGCAGTTCACAAAAAGTCCTTATTTATATCTTGAGATTTTTTTTTCTGTTAACTCCTTGCATTCCTGAGAGAGATATATGACCTACAGAGCAATGAATCATTTCATTCCAAATACATAGAATCATGGAATTTAGGGTGAGAGGGTTATTTAGAAACTGCTTAGTTCAATATTTATTGATGAGGAACCCAAGACCCAGGAAAATTAATTCACTCTGTGCCGCCATGGGCAGGGAGCTATTATGAATCCTTCCATAATGTCATCTGAAATTAACTTTTTCTTATAAACCTGAATTTTCATGAAAAGTTTGAAGCTTGATGGCAAGTAAGAAAATGTATCAAAATATAATTTTCACATATTAGTATTAATTTAAATTCTAAATAACATGAAAGTACTATTTATTTGAGTGCTTAATTAAGCTAACATGTATTTTCTTATTTTTCTACTTCCCTTCCCAACCATACTCCAAAAAGCAACAATTATTCCAAAAAATTTTTTCCCTTATTTAATATTTTACTATCTGATGTTAGGGGAATACAATCAACATATATTTTCATAAAATATTTTGCATCATATGCACTTAACCTCAAAAGGTTGTGTACGTATACGAAAGCATTTGGTCTATGGTCTAATAGTCCCCCATATTGACATACACAGAATTCCAGAATTCCAGAAGTCTGAATACCTCGTCAGAATCTCTGACGACCTGAAGACCTCTTCAGGTCCAGTTGATGAAATTAAGCATGTCAAACACATGAAAAGCTTGCAGCAAAGGTGACCTCCAGATGCAGCAAGCACACTGAGTCACCAAGCCTCAGAAGCAAAGACTGAAAAAGGACCTCTGCCTGCTCTACCTCTCAAGGAAAGGCAGATCTTGAATGGGAGAAAAACAATTAGAAAATGCAGTATCTTAATCCAAGAAAAGTCAAATAAGGGAAACAGATGTCTTTTACCTAATTCTGTGTTTTCCATTCTTTCGGGTGAGAAAGAAAGCCTTGTGGTAATTTGCAAGTCTTATGTGTCCCAATGTTATTGTCTTTCAAACCACAGAGAGGTGAGCCTCAGACACAATGGGTCAGTAGAGTTGCCCCAGAAGCTTCTAGCTGCTGCAAACCTAGGCCTAGAGTTCTTTTTTTTTTTTTAAGAAGTTGCTTTTTTATTTTTAAGGAAACTTAAATAAAGAACTTAGAAAGTGTGTGAAACAAAAAATTTTTTTCTTTGAACAGTATCAATTCGTCATAATATTTACTCTGCTCTGGATTTTGCTAGCTACTAGGGCTAGAAAAATGAAATTTCACTTCTTAACATTTATTTTAAAGGGTAAATATCATTAAGAGTGCAATAATAGATATAGAAAGGTGTTCACTGTAACATTTATTACAACAGCAAAACACTGGCAACAATCTGTAACATTTATTACAACAGCAAAACACTGGCAACAACCATCACTATGGAATTTCCTAAATTATGTTGTATCCACACAGAAAAAAAGTTACCCTAAAAAAGTATACTATGGAAATTTCTTGTTTCTGTTCTAATTTTCAATTGGATGAGATGGTATAGGTTAGAAACTCCAAAATATGTGCTTTCAGAAAGCACTTTTACTGGGGAAGGAGTTAATCATGAAATGCTTTCTTTCTTTCTCATTTAAACTCCTTCTGGGTAAAGAAATTCTATGCTGTAGTAAGACCAGCTGGCATTCCCATATGAGAGATTGTTTCTCTAATATTTGTAAGACAGACCAACCTAAATAATTGAGTCAGGCAGTGCCCCAGCTGGACATAATTATTCTGTGTAGATGGGGCCCTGGTAGATTGAATTATTTTGAGCATCTACCAGGGCACCTGACTGGTGACTGTGTATTGTAGGATACTTCATTCAGAACATTGAAAGCAACAGGCATTGATTTAGAAACAAAAAGAACCTAAATATAGGTTTACTTAGAGCTATCTTTGCCCGTATGTCAATTATTAAAACATGTATTAATACACACGAGGCTTTCTTAAATCATCAGTAGTCTACAAATGACAATTAATAAACAACTAGTCAAATCTTGACTATCTGGAGAGGTGAGGTCTCACTTCAGATTCTGTTATAGAACAAGGAACTTGCATTCTCAACTATAGAAAATTTATATGCTGCTGCCCCATCATGATCTCACTGCTCTCTTTTGACCTCTATAATTTGTGCATCGTTTTATTCTGAGTGAGTGTGGCAACTCTTCATTCATTTATTTATTCATCAAATATTTATGGAGTGCCTACTTTGTACCACATCCTATTGTACAAATAATAAGATTTGGTTTGTACTCTCTGGCCATAAAACAAGTCTCATAAGTTACAGAGCCTTGAAAATTATTCAGAATATATTTTCTAAAAACAACAGAATTAAATTAGAAACCAACAGCAAAAAGCTATCTAAAAAATTCTCAGGTTCGTGGATTGGATAATGTATTTCTAAATAATTTATGGATCAAGAAATCAATTATAATGGAAATTAGAAGATATTTTTAAACTGAATGATAATGAAGATATTTCAGATGAAAAGGAAACAGTTAAAGCAGTGCACAGAGGGAAATTTATACTTTTAAGAGTTTATGTTAGAAAAGGAGAAAGGCTTAAAATCAATAATTCATGCTTCCACATTAAGATAACAGAAAAAGAAGAGGAATTTTAACCAAAACTAAGTAGAAAAATTAAGCTAATAAAGATAAGAATGGAAATCGATACAGAAAATGGACAGATAATAGAGAAAAGTACCAAAAGTAAAAACTTTGTTCTTTGAAAAGATTAATAAAATTGATAAAATATGGTTAAGGCAATGAGAAAACACAAGCCACTGTTGTGTAAATTAAAGAGGGGTCATCATTACAGATCCTAGAAGTATTAAAAGGATAGTAAAGGACTGTCATGAATAATTTTATGCAAATAACCTCAAGAACATAAATGAACAGGAAATCAATAGCAATACCTCATTCTTGGAGATATTACAAAGACATTTGACTTCATCACAAACTTGAAAGATACAGGAATGATGACTCCTTCTAACCCTATGTAACTGTCCCAAATGAGCTATGAAGACAGCAAATCTTTTTGGAGAATGTCATTGGATTCTTGAGAAATTAATTAGGTAGGAACTCAGTCAGCAGCTATCCTAGATGTGGGCTCTATCTACTTTGCTACAGAACTGCCTATCATAAATTGGGTGTTATCTTATCTATCAAGCCATAAGGTTGAGTGTGCCTAGCAGCACTTCTTCAACAGGGTAAGTGGGACTCATGAGACTGAGCTCTAGCAGACCTAAAGGTATCGGTAAGCTGTGTGAACATATGGTA
Organism: Halichoerus grypus; assembly: GCF_964656455.1. Classification (NCBI taxonomy): domain Eukaryota; kingdom Metazoa; phylum Chordata; class Mammalia; order Carnivora; family Phocidae; genus Halichoerus; species Halichoerus grypus. Next base: position 107,866,766 of record NC_135719.1, on the reverse strand, counting down.
CCCATTTTAAGTATTCCCATCTCTGATGCATAACCATATCTCCTTCAACCCACTGATATAGCCTCATGGTGGGAAGAGCACCCTATGACCATTTAAAAGAAACAAAACATTAAACCTGATCTATGGATGATGATTCTACACTATATGCAGATTGCTGTACTTACTAATCTCAATTGTGTGTGACGATAATGATGAATTGACAATGATGACAAGTGACAATGATGAAGAGAAATTCTCCCTCTGGGCAGAATTTTAAGTGGTACATCTTTTTGTTCACATTTATTGGAAACAGGGATGTCCTGTGTTATGAGTCTAAATTGATAATCAGGGGCTAATGATTGTCTGGATTGGCAGAGACTAGAAAAAAATAACACTGGAGGATTGGCAATAAGAAGGTCTAGGGGCGGAGTAAGTGAATGGAAACTTTTGACATACCAAGGGCAGGTGGTAGGAGTGGTCTGCCCCAGGTGCAGTTTTTAGAACATAAATCAACAAAAGATTTTTTGAGGGAGGAGTATTGTATCACTGACATTGTTTAGAATTGCCAGCACATGCTGCTAATAAAAAGAAGACTAACTTATAGTTGCCTTTATTATTATTTTTAAGTTCTCTGCAAACAGTGCACCCCCTTATCACCTGCACCTGGTGAGCCACTCCCATTGCCCTGTCTTTGACCCAGAGTGTGACAATATTTGTGAATATTTATGAATGCTGACTAGGGATCTTCACATCTGAGGACCTTCTCAATAATCAAATGGCCAAAGGATGGACAGATGACCCACTCCATGGAAGTCAATCAGCAGCCACGTTCCTTGGTCATTCTAGTGATTGCCCACTGAGTTCATGGAAAGTATGGCAGTAGGAATGGAAGTTATGTATGGGATCTGGCCCCTGGCCCCTACCTCTGAAGGGTAGCCAGTGCATCAACAGCAGATATCAACCCTGAGCCCTACTATATCACCATATCTCAGTATCACTAGCCAGCCACCTGGTGGCAGAATAATGATATGGGACTCCTATTGGTGGTGGGGGCAGGAATGTATCATCATTGAATAGACAGTCTTAAATGAAATAGTCTTGCTTAAAGCAGTCAACTTATAAAAGTAGGAAAGATATAAGTGAATGAGTGAAATTGAAGAGCAGCATAATAGAGATGAAAGTAGAAATACTTTTCTTTTAAACTGTAAAAACCACAAAGAGATTTTGTGATAGAATCAAAAGAACATAAAATGAAAGGACTTATGAAAGAGACAAAAACTTTTGCTATTCCATTTATAGTTTAATAGAGAACATCAAATAAATTTGGTGTGAGAAAGGCAACAAAATGGCAGAAAGGCAGGAATTAGTTGGGAATTCTATCTAAATAAAAATATATAAATAAACTTGAAAATCTTGATGAAATGTATAATTTTCTAGGTAATTACAAATTATAAAATTGACCAAAGGAGGTGGAATATCTGAAATGGGCTAATAAAAGAATAAAATGGTTTTCAATGAAAATCACAAAAGGTAGAAAAAGTGTGGAAGACAAAGATAAGAATAAAAAACAAGGGCAACCCATTGAAAATAGTAACGAATAAGGATAGCTGTTAACCCAACTATATCAGTAATCACTTTAAATGTCAATGGTCTAAATACATCAATTTAAAGACAGAGATTGGGGGTGCCTGGCTGGCTCAGTTGGTGGAGCATGTGAATCTTGTTCTCAGGGTTGTGAGTTCAAGCCTCATGTTGGGTATAGAGATTACTTAAAAAAACAAAAAGCCTTTAAAAAAAAAAGACATATTGTCAAAGTATATAAAAAAACATGACCCAAGTATATATCATCTATAATAAACTCACTTTAAATATAAAGACATGTATATATTAAAACTAAAGTGATGGAGATATACTATGCTAACTCTAATCAAAAGAAAATAGGAATAACTATATTAATTTTAGACAGAGCAGACTTAAGGGCAATAAAAATTATCAGGGATAAAGAGGAGCATTATATAATGATAAAGAGGTCAATACTCCAATAAGACATAGCAATCCTTAATGTCTATGTGCCTAACAGCACAGCATCAAAATACATGAGGCAAAAATTGATAGAAATGCAAGGAGAAATAGATGAATCCACTATGATAGTTGGAGACTTTAACACTTCTCTATCAGAAATGGATAGATCCAGCAAGCAGAAAATCAGTAAGGACATAGTTGAACTCAACAGCACCATCATTCAACTGGATATAATTGACAACTATAGACTACTTCATCCAATGACAGCAGATTAACAATCTTTTCAAGCTCATATGGAACATTCACCAAGAGAGACCACATTTTGGACCAAAAGTATAAACTAACAAGTATAAAGAATAGAAATCATACAATGTCTGTTTTCAGACTTTATGAAATTGAACTAGAATTCAATAGTAGAAATGTAGCTGAAAAATTTTTAAATATTTGGAGATTAAACAGGACAATTCTAAGTACATGAGTCAAAGAGGAAATCTCAAGAGAAATATAAAAATATTTTTAACTAAATTAAAATGAAAATATAACATCAAAATTTGTGGAATACAGTGAAAACAGTGCCTACAAGGAAATTTATAGCATTAAATGCATATATTGGAAACAAGAAAGATCTAAAATTAATAGTCTAAATTTCCACCTTAGGCAATTAGAAAAAGAAGAGCAAATTAAATCCAAAGTAAGCATAAGAAAAAAATCATAAAAATTAGAGCAGAAATCAATGAAGTCAATAAAGAAATATTAACAAAATAAAAATATTAACAAAATCAAAAGCTGGGGGTGCCTGGGTGGCTCAGTCGGTTAAGCGTCTGCCTTTGGCTCAGGTCATGATCCTGGAGTCCCGGGATCGAGGCTCACATCGGGCTCCCTGCTCAGCAGAGAGTCTGCTTCTCCCTCTCTTTGCCCCTAACCCTGCTGGAGTGTTCTTCCTCTGCTCCTAACCCCACTTGTGCTTTCTCTCAAATAAATAAATAAAATCTTTAAAAAAAATCAAAAGCTGGTTCTTCAGAAAGACCAATAAAATCAATAAACATTTAGCCAGCTAACTAAGAAAGAAAAGGGAGAAAACACAAATTGCTAGTATCAGAAATGAAAGAAGGGACATCATTATAGATACCATGGATGTTAAAAGGATAATAAAGGATTATTATGAACAACTCTATGCCCATAAACTTAATAACCTAGATGAAATGGATCCCATTCCTTGAAAGACATAATCTGCTAAACTCACTCAAGAAGAAACAGATAATCTGAATAATTCTGTATCTATTAAAGAAATTGAATCAATAATTAATAACCTTCAAAAAGAGAAGGTACCCAGCCTTCTTGAGTTCACTGGTAAATTCTGTCCAACATCTAAGGAAGAAATTATAACAACTCTCTGCAATTTCTTCCAAAAAATAGAAGCTAGAGGGAATATTTCCTAATTTATTCTATGAGGCTGGCATTACCCTAATACCAAAACCAGACAAAGACATTACAAGAAAACTGCAGATCAATATCTCTTATGAACACAGATGCAAAAATTCTCAACAGGCTATTAGCATATCAAATCCAACAATGTATAAAAACAAATATACATCACAATGAAGTGGGATCTATTTCAAGTAAGCAAGGTTGGTTGAACAATCAAAAATCAATTAATGTGGGGCACCTGGGTGGCTCAGTTGTTAAGTGGCTGCCTTCGGCTCAGGTCATGATCTCGGGGTCCTGGGATTGAGCCCCGCATCGGGCTCTCTGCTCGGCAGGAAGCCTGCTTCTCCCTCTCCCACTCCCCCTGCTTGTGTTCCCTCTCTTGCTGTGTCTATCTCTGTCAAATAAGTAATATCTTAAAAAAAAAAAATCAATTAATGTAATCCATCACATCAACAGACTAAAAGAGAAAAATCATATAACGATCATATCAATAGATGCGGAAGTATTTGACAAAATCCAACACCCATTCCATGATAAAAACTTTCAGCAAAGTAGAAATAGAGGGGAACTTGTTCAATTTAATGAGGAACATCTACAAACAAACAAAACAAAACACTACAGCTAACATCATACTTAATGGTATGAAACTCAAAGCTTTTCTGCTAAGATCAGGAACAAGGCAAAGATGTCCCATCCCTCCACTGCTTTTCAACATCATACTGGAGTTCCTAGCTAATGCAATAACACAGGAAAAGGAAATAAAAGATATACAGATAGGGAGGGAAGCTATAAATTATCTTTGTTTGCAGATGACATCATCTTCTATATAGAAAATTCAAAAGACTCTACCAAAAAACTCCTAGAACTAACAAGTGATTATAGAAGGGTTGTAGGATACAAGGTTAATATACAAAAGGCAAGGGGCGCCTGGGTGGCTCAGTCATTAAGCGGCTGCCTTCGGCTCAGGTCATGATCCCAGGGTCCTGGGATCGAGCCCCACATCGGGCTCCCTGCTCTGCGGGAAGCCTGCTTCTCTCTCTCCCACTCTCCCTGCTTGTGTTCCCTCTCTCACTGTGTCTCTCTCTGTCAAATAAATAAATAAAATCTTTAAAAAAAAAATATATATATATATATACAAAAGGCAATCACTTTCCTATATACTAACAATGAATAAGTGGAATTTGAAATAAAAACATATTATCATTTATATTAGCAGTCCCCAAAACAAAATACTTAGCTATAAATCTTACCAAATTTGTACAAGATCTACTTGTACAAAACTTTTTTGAAGAAAACTACAAAACTCTGATAAAAGATATCAAAGAACTAAATAAATGAAGAGAGATTTCATATTCATGGATTGGAAGACTCAATATTGTCAAGATGTCAGTTTTTTCCAACTTGATCTATAGATTAATGCAATCCCAGTTAAAATCTCAGCAAGTTATTTTGTGGATATTGACAAACTGATCCTCAAGTTTATATGGAGAGGAAGAAGACCCAGAATAGCCAACCAAGTATTAAAGGAGAAAAACAAAGAAGACTAATATTACCTGACTTCAGAACTTAATATAAAGCTACAGTGATCAAGACAGTGTGGTATTGGTGAAGGAACAGAAAAATAGATCAATTGAACAGAATAAAGAGACCAGAATAGGTCCACATAAATGTAGTCAACTGATCTTTGACAAAGGAGTGAAGACAATACAGTGGACCAGTAGTGCTGGACGTCCACAGCAATAAAATGAATGTAGTTACAGACCTTATGCCCTTCACTAGAGTTAACTCAAAATGGATCATAGACCTAAATGTAAAACACAAAACTATAAAACTCCTAGAAGATGATTTTGGAGAAAAATCTACATAACTTTGGGTATGGCAATGACCTTTTAGATTAAGGACCAAGGGAATGATCTGTGAAGAAATAATTAAAAAGCTAAACTTTGTTGGAAGTAAAAATTATGCTCTGATAAAGACAATATCAACAGAAAGAAAGACAAGCCACAGGCTAGGAGAAAATATTTGCAAAAGACACATCTGATAACGGATTGTTATCCAAAATATATAAAGAACTCTTAAAACTCAGCAATGAGAAAATGAACAACTCAATTAAAAAATGAGCCAAAGAACTGAACAGACCATACCAAAGAAGACATACAGATGGCAAATAAGCATATGAATATATGTTCCACATCATATGTCATTAGGAATGGCGAATTAAAATAATAACAAGATATCTTCATACCTATTATAATGTCCAAAATCTGAAACACAGACAACACCAAATGCTGATGAGAATGAGGAGCAATGGAAACTCTCACTTATTGCTGGTGGGAATGCAAAATGCTGCAGCCACTTTGGAAGACAGTTTGTCAGTTTCTTACAAAACTAAACATATGCTTACCATATGATCCAGAAGTTGTGCTCCTTGTTATTTACCCAAATGAACTGAAAACTTATGTTCACACCAAAACCTGCACATGGGTGTTTATAGCAGCTTTTTTCATAATTGTCAAAACTTGGAAGCAACCAGGATGTTCTTCAGTAGGTGAATGGACAAACTGTGGTACATCCAGACACAAGAATATTATTCAGTGCTAAAAAAGAAAGAAGCCAATCTGCAAAGTTTATGTACTGTATGATTCCAACTATATGATATTCTTGAAAAGGCAAAATTAAAGAGACAAAAGATCCGTGGTTGCCAGGGACTGGTGGGGAAAGTGGGGAGGGATGAATAGATGAAGCACAGAGGATTTTTGGGGCAGTGAACATATTCTGTATAATACCATAAGGCTGGATACATGTCATTATACATTTGTTCAAACCCATAGAATGTACAACATCAAGAGTGAACCCTAATGTAAACTATGGATTTTGAGTGGTAATAATGTATCAATGTAGGTTCATGAATTACAACAAATGTACCAGTGTGGTATGGGATATTGAAGTGGGAGAGGCTGTGCATGTGTTAGGAAAGAGATATATGGGAAATTTCTATACCTTCCACTCAATTTTTCTGTGAACATAAAACTGCTCTAAAAAATAAAGTTTATTAGAAGTAGAAAAACGGACAAAAATAATATTGATAAAATTATAGGCCACTTTCATTTGTGAATACAAATATAAAAATCTTTCTAAAAATTTTACCAAGTAAAATCCAATAGTGTATTACTATATCACGACCAATTGGGATTTACCATAGTAAAACAAGAAAATTTTGATATTAGGAAATGTTATTAATGTAATTCCCTATGTTACCAGATTAACGTAAAAAAGCTCATGATCTTTCAATAGAAGCTGAAAAAAGTGTTAGACAAAATTCAGTACCCATTTGTGATAAAAAAAAATCTTTTAAGCTAAAGATAGGAAGCAATATCTTTAATAAAGTATGAGGTATAGTCAAGAACTGACAGCAAGCTCCATACTGAATAGTGAAATATTACCATGACAATCGGAAATAAAACATAGTCACCGTCTGCACTAATGCTTGTCACTGTATAAACAAGAAAAAGGAATAAAAGGAATAAATACAGGGAAAGGAGGCAATAAAACTGAAATTATTTCCAGTGAAATGATCATCTAACTCAAATTTTAGAAAATAATCAGTGTGAATTTTGTGATGGCTATGCATTACTAACTTATTTGCACAGTAAAACCAACTAGTGTATTTAAAAATGAATATTCAATGTATTAGGGTAAGAAACTTTAAAACTTTGGTTCTCTCTAAGCCTTTAAGTTCAACTTACAAATCTTGCTTTTCTTTTTTTTTTTTTTTTTTTTTTTAAAAGATTTTATTTATTTATTTGACAGAGAGAGACACAGCGAGAGAGGGAACACAAGCAGGGGGAGTGGGAGAGGGAGAAGCAGGCTCCCCGCGGAGCAGGGAGCCCGATGCGGGGCTCGATCCCAGGACCCGGGATCATGACCTGAGCCGAAGGCAGACGCTTAACGACTGAGCCACCCAGGCGCCACCAAATCTTGCTTTTCTTTTTGTAAGTATTGTTAAATATGAACAATCACCTTCACCTTTTTTAAAAAAAAATGTTTGAGTCACTTAAGTTTTATAGACTAAATTCTTTAAAAATTAGTTTTTTTAAGATTTATTTATTTATTTTAGACAGAGTGAGAGAGAGCATGAGCAGGAGGGGCAGAGGAAGAGGGAGAGAGAATCTCAAGCAGACTCTACCTCAAGTGCAGGGCCCAAGGCCGGGCTCCATCTCACGACCCTCATCAGGACCTAAGCAGAAAGCAAGAGTCTGACGCTTACCTGACTGTACCACCCAGGCGCCCCCACAATTAGTTCTATTTACACCTTACACTCTCTTAAAGGAAATAAAATGTACTTACAACTTTGATAAATTTATTTTTCTTCAAAACCTTAAACATGCCTGTTGTAATAAGCAAAACCTTTCTAAGTATGTATACAACTTTTATAAATCAAATAAATTAAACCTGTAAGTGTAGCATAGCTCATATTATTTAACATTCCAATACTGTTTACAGATTTGGTAAATTCTCTTTCATATTTCAAAATAAATCCCTAATTCTTTTTTTTTTTTTTTTTTTTTTGTAGGCCAAGGAGGGACAGTGGGAGAGGGAGAGAGAGAATCTAAAGCAGGCTCCACACCCAGCGGGGAGCCAGGCACAGGGCTTGATGTCATGACCCTGAGATCATGACCTGAGCCAAAATCAAGAGTCAGACACTTAACTGACTGAGCTACCCAGGTACCCCCAAATAAATCCCTAATTCTAAAGTCAGTTATTCAGCTACACATTTCAAATTGAAATCACAAGCCTAATCCATCAGAAACCTAATGGCCGTTCAAATCCAAATCTACCCAAATTATGCTAAATATAACACAAAATAATTTGTTTTATTTTCTTTAGAATATATTAAATTCTAAACTTCCATGAGATTGGAAACACACTGCCTCAAGGGGTCAGTTTTACCACTGCTAGCAAACTGGGTTTTATCATCTCAAGTAAACATAGGTTAAGAGAAAGGAACCTGGGATCTGTATATCCAGTGTGATTCTCCCCTTATCACCAATAGACACCTTGAGCGCCTTTCACTGTTGCTATGACAACAGGGACTCCAAGTATAAACCCTTCAAATGGGATTCCCTTCTCTTGGATTCAAGTTACAAAAATACCCAGTTCTTCCATCTGATTTAAGTCCACAACCTCTTACTGAGGTTGCTGATAACTGTCCACCTAAACTCTTTACTGCCTGATCGAATTCTGTATTTACATGTTCTTTCTCTCTGGTTAGATGTGAAATCTTACAGATACTTAAAGGACACATGAATATATTTCACACCTGTGGCTCTAAGGTCAAAATATCAGTCATACTAACAAGAGTTTTCAGAGAGGAGTGAAGAGAATTAACTAAAGGGATTTTTAATAAAATGGCTGGATATAAGATATTTGTAGTATCTCTACACCAGCAATTAGGAAATGTAATAGCAAAAGCAACAAAAACTATAAAATATCAGGAATAAATCTATCAAGAAATGTGTAAAAACTACGTAAGTAATACTTTAAAACCTTATTCAAGAACATAAAAGAAGACCTCAATAAATGAAGATGGAAGTTATGTTTCTGGATGAGGAGGTTTAACACTGTAAGGCTATCACATCAGTTGCAAATTAATAAATTCAAATTTTTATGAAATTTGAAAAGTGATTCTCAAACATACCAGATTTTTAAAAATGAATGAGGAAAAATGAGGTGGAACTTGACTTATCTGGTATCAAGTTATTCTATAAAGCTATAGTAATTAAAGTAAAATACTATTAACTCCTATATAAAGAGAACAATTGAACAGAATAGAAAATCTCCAAACAGATGAAGAAATGAATTGGAATTTAGTTTATAATAAAAATGGTATTTTGGGGCACCTGGGTGGCTCAGTTATTTAAGCATCTGCCTTCGGCTCAGGTCACGATCCCAGGGTCTGGGATCAAGTCCCGCATCAGGCTCCTCGCTCGGTGGGGAGTCTGCTTCTCCCTCTGCCTCTCTCCCCATCTTGTGCTCTCTCTCTCTCTCACTCTCTCTCTCTCTCCCTCAAATAAATCAAATCTTTTAAAAAATGGTATTTTTAACCAAAGAAGAGAGAATGAAATGGTGTTGGAACACTTTGGAAAAATAAATATATGTATCTATTCACACTACAATAACTCCAAATGAATTAAAAACTTCAACTTGAAAAAACAAAATTGCAAGAGTATTAGAAGGAAAGATGGAGAAATATTTCACTGGGGTAAGGTCTTCCTAAGCAACACACAAAACCTAGAATCCACAAAGGAAAAAATACTTTTTCTCCCATAAAAATATAAAGTTTTCCTCAAAGACACCATTTAAAAAGTTAAATTCAAACACAAATAATAGACTGAGATAAAAATATTTGTCAAACATGTAATTAACAATTAGTATCCACAAAATAAAAACGTACCTCACAAATACAAAGAAAGATGAACAACCCAATTGAAAAATAGGGAAAGAATGTGAATAGGTCATTAACAGCAGAAAAGTACAAATGGTCCACAAACATAAAAAGTTGGGGAGCCTTGCTCCTTATGAAGGAAATGCAAATAGAAACAACACTGTGATGTCATTTTTTACTCAGTGGATTGGAAAAAAAATTTAACTTGATAATATCCAACATCAGCAAATGTGTGGGGGAAGTAAATGCCATCAGACAGTCCTGGTAGAAATGTAAATTGATACCTTTCGGGCAGTATCTGTCTACACGAATGGATCTTTGACCCAACAAGGATTCTATGTTGAAGAAATATTTGTGCCTGCAGAGATGTTAGAAAAAATTCCTCTTTATACAATTTAAAGATCCATCAGTAGAAATGTGGTTGGATAAATTATGATATGTCAGTATTATGTGCACCTATTAAAAAGGAAAACACGTTCAGTCAAAACAAGTATATCGAATAACACGTATATTGTGACTCCATTAAAAAAAGCAAATGAACACCAAAATGTATATGGTTACATGTCCCTGTATTTATGGCAATGTATAGAGAAAGGACTAGAAATTTACAGACCAAATTGCTGACTTTGGATCGTCTTTTGGGAGGGGAGTTGGAATATTGGAGAAGAGGGTTGTTTTTATAAGTATCTGACTTCTTTAATTCAAAACCTTTTCAGCTGTCATAGCTTTTGGCTAAATAATCAATAAAATTACCTCCTTGTTTCTCTAGGATGTTCTCCTGGATTTATCTCAGAGCTCCATTAGCAGATGCTACAGACAAGTGGGATCTGAAAGGATGCAGCATTCGGAATGGTCTCCCCATCGTGGACAGGTTAGCTTTGGGAATTGTTGGGGCGTGGTTTATTGATTCATATATTTGTCATTCTTTCATTCTGTAAATAGTATGCTGATGAAGCTAGACTCACAGAGAGTTAACATTTATTTAGCAGAGCTAGCCCTACTTTCAAACTCTGGATTAAAATCTTGGCTGTGCTGGTTCACCGATCACTCCGGCGGAGGGGGGAAAATATCTTGCAGTCACTTGTGTCGTAATCATGGCCTCAATTGAGTAATTAATTGTCCAGTCCTATGTAGTAATCAAAGTCTGAATTTGTGTCAGGTTAAATCACCTTTCTTCCCCTGGCTGAGTCGTGCTTCTGCTTGGCCCTTCAGAGTGGAAGAGGGATTGCTGTCCATTTCTTACCAGCCTCTCATTTCTCCTCCTCTCCCCCCTGACTATGCAGGGGACCCAGCGGCGGGGAAGACGGGGGACTTGACAGGTTCTCACTTGACCGTTGCTGTCATAAGCTGACTTTGCCATCTCTGGACCTTATAAGTTCTTCTGTGGGTTCCTCAGAGGCTCCCCTGCAGGGCCTCTTCAAGTTCAACTCCTTTGAAGTGGGCAGTGTCCCTTCTTTGGCTGGTCACTCTGCAGCCTCACCGATTGCTTGGCTTCCGCATTCTTCCACTTTCATCTGATCTCTGGCAGAAGCTTAGACAGGGCAGGGCTCCATTTTTAAGGACATTGGGACAGCATTCTTCTGTGGATTTCACACATTTGGGGGGCTCTCACGGCACTGGCTTGCAGTTATTACTACTTGGAAAAACACCCATCAGGCTCTCCAGATGCTCCCTTCGGAGCCCCTCTCACTAGAACTAGGATAAGGAGCAGGTACTTCTCTCTCTCTCTCTCTCCCCTAGTGGCAGGAGGGCTAAGCAGTGGGAGCCACAGTCAGAAGTGGACCCCAGGAAATCCTCTTCTCCAAAGCCCCACTTTAGGCACTTTCAAGGGATGGATCCGAAAGCCCAGTGAATCAGAACCTCACGGAGGCCTTGTCTCTGCCCTTTTAAGCCTGCATTATGGGTGAACACATCCACAGTTGAGAAATTAGTTCTTAACATTTTCTTTAAGTGTTTACATCTTGGTTAGCACCTTCTGCTGGATTTCCTTTCTGTTTCATCTTGGTGCCTCAGTAGAAAATTTCAAATTAACATCCTGTTTCCATTTGTTTGCTTGTCTATTGTAGCAAACAATTATTGAGTACCTTTGGTATGCCAGCATAGCTACAGTGATGAATCATTTGAGAGCTTTAATTCCTATGAACAAGAGAGGAAAAAAAAAAAGAATAGTTTTATCTTCAGTCTGTGTTTAGGAACCCAAGTTCAGAAATGCCATTTGTTCTCCTTACCCTCACTGGTGCTTTGTCTTGTTTTCTTGGAGCAAGAAATTTTGTACCACAAAATGTATTTGGGTTAGCCTTGATCAAAACATTTACTTCTGGACAAAGAAAGAAATGAAGAACCAGCATCTTCTTTGTAACACACATTGAGCTTGGGAATCATGAATAAAATTGATAGTAACTGAGTTTTGGAGTAAGATATACATGGATTTCAATCCTGGTTTCACTATAGTGCAAGGGTCTTAATCTTTCTAAGTTTTATCAGTAGTGTGGTGTGATGGTTAATTTTATGTATCAGTCTGACTAGGCCATAGCGGGCCTAGACATTTGGTCAGATATTACTCTGAGTGTGTCTGTGAGGATATTTCTGCATGAGATTAATATTTGAATTGATAAACTGAGTAAAGCAGATTGCCCTTCTTTCCACATGTTAATAATAATGGCAACACAACCACTACCCAGTCTGCATCAGTCACCGTGCCAGACACTGAGAGTGATGAACACTGATAAGCCCCCTTCCCTTGTGAGTTTGTGAGTTTACATTCAGGTGGTAGGGTGAGGGGGACAAATAAAAACAAAGAAAAACAAAACACAACCAACAACCAGAGAGTAAATAACTGAATAGAAAACTAACAAACTGCAGATGTGGCAGGAAGGAAATAAAAAGGTGATGAGAGAGAATAATGGGGTGTGGAGGGGACTTTAACAGGTAGTAAGGAAGGATACAAAGGGGAGGTGACGTTTAACCTGAAACTATGAGGATGGGAAGCAGCCATCCACTCACAGGATGAGGAGGAACATTCCAGACAGAAGAACAGAGTCCCAGAGGCAGAAAGGCATTGGCCCGTTCAGGGAACTGAGAGAAAACCTGTGAGTGTGGGACAGAGTAGGGGAGGGAGAGAGTGCTACTAGGTAAGGTAATAGAGAAATGGGGAGGAGTCAAGCCTTGCAGGGCCATGGAAACCATAGTACAGAGTTTGGATTTTATCCTAGGTGTTATGAAACCAAAACATATCTTAGGATGGAGAGTAACATGAGCCAAATTCCATTTTAAGAAGATCTAGCTTTCTTGCTGTGACAGAGAGAATGGGTTAGAGGGGGACCAGAGTAGAAGCAGGTAGAAAAGGTTGCATTGGTGTTGCTTGAACAAGCAAGATTTGATGGTGGTCCCAGTTATGGTGATGGTGAGGGAAATGTGGAGAAAGTAGCAAATTTATATTATAACTCAGAGATAGAATTAATAGGATTTGCTAATGGATTAGATGTGAGCTGAGGAAGCTGGGACAAGGCAAGGATCGTCTTGATTTCCAGGTTTAGCAAATGAGTGGATGATAATGCCATTGTCTCAGGGGAGCAATTCTGAAGACATGGTAGGAGGGCAGAATTAGGGAGGGAAGAGGAGTTTTGTGTCGGGTGTATTAAGTGTGATATTTCTGTAGAGATGTAAATAAGGCTATTAAATATGTTGGCCTGTGCCAGTAGTTCTCAAACTTCAGGGAGCATCAGAAACACCTGCAGGGCTTGATAAAACAGATTGCTGGGTCCACCTCCAGAGTTTCTGGTTAAGAAGGTTTGGGTGGGGCCTGTGAATTTGCATTTCTAACAAGTTCCCAGGTGATGCTGTTCCTGCTGGTCCAGGGTTTCTACTTGAAGAATCACTGGTCTAGACAGAGGATAATTCTAGGAGTCTGGAAGTCATCAGCATGAAGATAACATTTAAATCCATGGGACTAGATGAGATTGCCTAATGAGGTTGTGGGGAGAAAGGAGAGAAGAAGGCCCCGGATTAAGTTTTGAGAGGGATTAGAGAAGAAAAACCCAATAAAGGCAGGATCAGAGAAGAAGGAAAATGAAGAAAGCATGGAGTTTCAGAAGCCAGAGGGGTTGAAGATTTCAGGTCCAGATTGCCTGAACATGACAAATACTGTTGAGAAGCAGAATAAGAAGGGGGCAGTGAAGTGCCCATCATTTTACCAATATTAGAACTTCTGTGAAGGGCAAGTACTTTACAAACAGTATCTCTCTGAATCCTTCACAAATCCCATGAAAGGAGTACAGTTAGCTGAATTTTATAGTTAAGGGAAGTGAGGCTCAGAGATGATACAATTTGTTAGGGCGACAAAGGGTCTAAAGCCCACGTTTCTTCTGCTAGCATCCTAGGGAAGGCGATGCTAAAATCTACAAGGCAGGCCAACCTTTGGCAAAACCTTGAAGGAGACATGCTGCTCACTCCTCCCCAAGGCATTCACTACCCCCTGGCTGCTTCCAGACAGCATGCTCCCCCACCGTCCTGGTTGACTCCCTGTGCCTTCCGTACTCAAGACCCACCTGGACTTCAGTCCTTGGCAATAGCATAAACCTGTCTTATTACCAAATGATAATGGATCAAAGTGGGTGCTAGTTGGTGGTGTGCAGTAAAGACTTCACAATCACCTTTCTCAAAGCGAGGGGAGGCCCTGATTTGCAGCATTTGGTGATTTCAAGGCACCACTGGCTGATTTCAGGCTCCGGTGTGATGGGAACGTGGAGTTGGGAAGAGATGCACATAGTTGGCTCTCTCAGGCCCCTGTGAGCTGGATCCAGCACACTGCTGGAATGATTTAACATGTTGATTTTCATGTCACATATTTCCATTCTACACACAGGCTTCTGGAGACAATGTCTTAACCACAAGTTGTGGGAACTCCAGGCCATCTGCCCAGCCACGGGGGGAGATGTGCAGAATAGGGAGGCCAGTGTGCAGCCTCCTAGCCATAACTCAAAGGCAGTCACCTGCTTCCTCAATGTCCGATCTCGCCCAGGAGCAGAGGGAATGTCGGTTTAAAAACTGGCATCCATATCCCTCTTTGGTTTCCAGGGTTCAAAAATGTTCTTTTATGAGGATTACAGGCTTGTTCTTCTTTGGTGTCAGCAGGCGTTTATGATGGCTGTAGCAGGAATGAGAATTTGGGTCTGGAATAAGCCTCGCTGTTTCTTGCCAGGCTGCAAAGGTTTATGGTGGAGACCAGACACATGTCTTGCTCACGCCCATATGCTACTCTGTATCCGGAATCAGAGAGGAGGCCACATCCTCACACAGGCAGGAATGGCAGCCGAGGGCTCAGTCCCAAGGCACAAGGGAATTTTAACTTCCTCATGTAACTTCCATTTGCTCTTAGCCTTTTATTCCTAAAAGCACAGGTCTCAGAAGTGGTCTCTGGGGAGTTCCATGATGTGAGATTATGGTGGATAGTGTTGTAGTGTTACCTCACACCACTTAAGGGGAGGGAATCTAGTCGGTGGGGAGCGGGGACAAGTGGGAGGAAGCAGGGGCCTTAATGGGAAGAGGAGAGGAGCATCGAGAGCTGGAACTTGGCACTACTGATGTGGGAGGGGGAGAACGGGGCTGTGAGGTGGGCTGAAAGAGGTGTTTCTTTGCAATCTGATTTTATGACTGTGTGTTTTGCAAGTGGCTACAGTTAGCTCAGGAACAAACTCTTCTAGGCTCAAGGTCGTTTCTCCATATTGGCGAATAGAGAAGTCTGAGAGAGTTACACTTCACTGCCTTTTAGGGTGCTGATCACATAGTCAGGTTTTACCCCTAAAGGAAGCTGGAAGGACTGTGGTATTGGCCAAAAGTCTTCTAGAAAGCACTTAAGCATAGGCTATGGTTGATTTTACACCAGCTACCCAAATTCTTATTTCTGGGACCAGTTGTCTTATTGTGTATAAATTACTCATAGGATGACACTTGAGAGTCACATACTCTCATCCAGTGCTCTAGGTGCAAATTTGCTCACACATGCATGCATGCAAATGTGTCAAAATAACACTAATATTTATAATAATACTTTGCAATTCTACACTGCCTTTCATCTGTAGATCTCAGGGTACTTTGCAAACATTCATTAATTCTCCCAACACTCCTCTGAGGGAGGTAAATATTATTATCCTCCTCTGTACAGATGAAGTAATTGAGGCAGATAAGTGATTTGCCTCAGGCCAGTCAGGGAGTGTGGGTGGAGGGCTGAGATTAAGAGCTCAGAGTTCCTAGAGATGTCCACTAGGGAAGAAGCCCAGCAGTCAAAACACAGAGGGCACCGTGGGCTGTTGGAGGGGGTCACTTTGTCCTGTGAAATCCATCGCCATGGTAGTGAAAGCTGCTTATTAAACATCGACTGTGGTATTGAGTGCTTTACATATGTTATTTCCTGTCGTCATATTAAAACTAGAATTATCCCCATGGCACAGATGAGGAACTGAAATTTACGGTGGTGAAGTATCTTGTTCAAGATCACATAGCTAATAAGTGCCTGGGCTGGAATTCAAACCTTGATCTGTTTGCCTCCCAAGCCCAGGTTCTGTCCCCCCAGCGCATACCTCATGTTCATTTGAAAATTTCAGGGATGCACCTTTCTAACTTTTCAAGTCTGTTCCTTTAGTCTTCAAGCCTTTATTTGTCCTGTCTACCACCAATTTCTTTGCATTTGACTAAGTTTTGAGACTAATGCTTATAGCGTATCTGATCTGGACAGACGAGTTCTAAGCCCAGGAAAGGAAAGCCTCTGAGGTAAGAGGTTTACATAAGTCAGAAGAGAAAACATTATTTATAATTACTTTTTGCTTTATTTTGTGTTATTTCTGGTAAATGTATCAGTTTGGCATCTCTTGACAGAATAAGAAAATAGCCACAAAGAGAGAGGGGGATGGGGAGGGAGAGAGAGGGAGTGGGGGGTGGGGGGGTTGATATGAATTCTCTTGGGACAGCTGGATCTCCAACTGTACTGTCAGGAGAAGAGTCAATGAAAGAGCCAAAGAGCCAAAGGACTTAGACATGTAAGATGAACTAAGTTTTACTCTGGTCTTGGGTCTGCTCAGTTAGTCTGCTCTCAGGAACTCAGCTGATTCCCAGACTTTCATAACTCAGCTTGCAGTCAGAATGGTCTGTCTTAGGTGCTGGGGCAGCCACGCAGTCTGTGGAGTTACCAAGGGCTTGATGGAAAGACCTGGGAGCACACAGAACTGCCGATGTGGCAAGGCGCTAGGAAATTGTGCACCTTCAGAGACATACCCCCAAGGTGCCTGCTAGTCAGTGAGCTTGACCTGAGCAGCTGCCGGCCCTTGGGCAGAATTCAAAAGGACCAGCCCAGGGCCACCATTGCCTGGCTGGGGGTGAGGGATGGGATAGGGGTGGAGTGGGGGGTTGTTGGGGGAGAGGAAGCTCCCAAGATTCAACCAACTAGATAGAATCTGCACCCTTTGGAATTAGACTCTGAGAAGTCAGCTTTGTAGTATGATACACTTTGTAAGCAAGATAAGGAAAATCAAGTTTGAGTCACAACTCATTTGAAACTGTATTTTTCTTGGAGAAGTGAGTATATAAAAGTCAGTGATTATACAGGAATCTGAACCCAGCTGACCTGTCTGTTTTGTTTGAATTCTTTTATAATTAGTTTAGGAGTGATCCCAGGGTCCCTTCCCAGCCACCCTCTCCCCTTACACAATCTATACCCAGTTTCTACCATGCTGTTGCATATGCTTAAAAGCAGGACTCTAAAGAAATTATTAACTACAAATTCTGTTGGATCCAGAATCCACTTGCCTGTCACGTGTGTGCCTGTTTGTACACACACCCGGGATATATACACAGGGCTAGAAGCACGGGGGCAAAGAGAGAATGTGTGCTATGTGTGTGGAATACGATGGTCAGACGTCCCAATTTGCTGGGGAATGAGAAGTTTCCTGGGCTGTGGGACTTTCAGGGCTAGAGCCAAGAGAGCCCAGGGTAAACTGGGGCAAGTTGGTCACCCTGGTTCATGAGGATGTTAAACTGAAGGTGAGCCAACCCACATTTTTAAGGTATCATATTTTTGAAATGCACTAAACTGTAACAGACACTTCCCAAAATATAAACGTAAGCCCACCTTCCACTGCCCCATGGTGTCAATTAGCACCTACACAATTTACAAGTAGCTATAAATATTAGAAAGCCTTTAACAGAGTCCAACATTCATTTTTGCCTATCTTGAAGTCACAGAATAAGGATTCTCCTGGTGGGGTTTCCCCCCCACCCCTGTAGGAGCGAGTGAAATAGAAAAAAATACCCGCGGTGTATTCTGTACTGCCATATAAACACTTTTGAAAAGTGTTAAGTGGAGGGCAGGGCTGGTAATGGGACTGTAATGGTAATGGGCTGAACGGCAGAGCCTACACCTGCTTTGAATGAATGCAGGGAGCTCTGGGAAGCTGAGGGTCCAGCGGGGAGCAGCCAGATGGGGCGATGTGCTTCCCTACCCGTGCTTAACCACATAATCATTAAAGAGCAGAAACCTCTTCTTGTAATCCTCTCCTATAGGACAGCGGGGAGTGTTAGCATATTTGAACTGCTTCACATTCCTTCTTGCCTACTTTTGAGAACATGCTACATTTTAAAACTTGTTGGTTTCTTTCATGTTTTATTTGACCCTATGTAATTGCATTCCTGAAGGAATAACAGGCTCCCCTAGTGATTTACACCCTGTATTAAATGTCAGTTTTGAAGAGACACAGTTAACCGTTTGGTTTAACCTCTTGCCTTCCCTCTCTCTATTAGCTCAACTCTGCAGTTGAGCTCCAGCTCTTAGAACTCTGAGGAAAGGGTACAAAGATAAAAAAAAGGAGTTGAAGCAGCAGCAATGTTGAAGGGAGCTTCCTAGCTCTAACTACTTTCCCTGTGTAGCCAGGCACCAGCCCAGAATATAAAAACATCCCTTTTCTTACGGGGATTCCTACTGTTCCCTTCTGCCCCAGCACAGTTGGGAGGACAGTGAATCAGAACCACATCCTGGACGAGCTGGCCTTCTGTTTCGTATTGCCACCCACGGCTCCAGCCTGGGGGACACCAACGACTGGCATAAACTGTGGTCCCCCCTCAACCCTGTAGTCCCCTGGGAGCCGTGTGTTTGAGGAAACTTTGGAAGAAGAAGTCTGTCTTAGTAATTATCTAATTTCATTTTACTTTATTTTATTTACGCACTTAGCTGCTATGATGTTATTGTTGGTTAAAATGTTTCATTTGCCCTTGTAGAGTCACTTAAAGTGTATTTAACAACCGCTTAATCACCTGTTGTGAACTAATCATTGGGATAATCTTTAAATACAGCTGGATGTGATGGCATATTCCCTTATGTTTCTGTGCATGTGTGCGCTTAAAATCTAGAAGTAAATATATCCTGTGTTATAACTTTATACGTAACTAAAGTATTGTTATTACTTTCAGAAGTCCAAATAAACAATATGGGGCAAAAGAGATTTTATGTTAAAAAGAGTTATCTATGCAGAGCACAAACTAAATTCGTCCTCTGCTCTGCTCTTCCCACTCCCTCAGCTTTTCTGCAGTGACCACATTCTATTGGGCTTGATTGAAATGACTACAACCAGGGGCAACAGGGTGGCTCAGGCGGCTGGGCATCTGACTTCATCTCAGGTCATGATCTCGGGGTCCTGGGATAGAGCCCCGCTTCAGGCTCCCTGCTCAGTGGGAAGTCTGCTTGTCCCTCTGCCCCTCCCCCTGCTCACACTCTCTCTCTCTCAAATAAATAAAATCTTAAAAAAAAAAAAAAAAGAATTGACTACAACGATACTAGGAAGAGAAGGGAGGAGGAAGCAATGACCATAGGGACAATCAGGCTCAATTCTCTGGGATATGAAGATGTAGCCTACTGTCATCATATCAGCACCTGAGACTTTAGTCCCTGACTCCCACTCTGAAGCCACTTACAAGCCATTAGGTAGGCCATTTGACCTGGAACTCTTTGTCTATGGGGAAAAATTCAGGCTGCCTTACAGGTTGAGAGTTTGTTTGACTCTTTGTGCATGTATTTATCTCAGTCTTATCCCCCAAGTTCTTTATGGTGGTTTATAAAATAGATAAAATAAAATAATGAAGAAATCAGGATGAAGGGGAAAAGAGGTAGGACAAACAAGATAATCCGAGTGATGAGTATTCACGAAAGACATTAGTCAACTATAGAGTAAAGCACAATCATCCATCCCCACCGCTACTGGAACTAAGAGTTATAGCAAAAATGGAATATTTAAAGGACACAAGTGCTAAATGACATTACTGTCAGAAACCATTGAGAATGGCCAAGTATATCTTGTGTCTCATTAAAAGTGATGCATATTTTCTAGTTACTCAGTCCTGCCCAGATGGGCCTTATCTCCCAAAAATGATGAAAGAAAAAACCGAAAGTTCAAATTCCATTCCAAAATATATCTCTCCAATAGGCACCCTTTTTTAAAAAAAGATTTTTATTTATTTGAGAGAGAGAGAGAGCGTGTGCACAAGCAAGGGGGAGGGGCAGAGGGAGAGGGAGAAGCAGACTTCCCCCTGAACAGGGAGCCTGACTCGGGGCTGGATCCCAGGACCCTGAGATCATCACCTGAGCCAAAACCAAGAGTCGGACTCTTAACTGACTGAGCCACGCAGGCGTCCCTCCAATAGACAGCCTTTACACTTGATTATCATCGATAGTTTCCCTTAGCATTACTGTTATTAATACAATTATTGTTCTTATCATTATTCTTTTTTTAAAAAAAGATTTTATTTTAATTCTCTATACCCAACATGGGACTGGAACCTACAAACCTGAGATCAAGAGTCACCTGAGCCAGCCAGGCGCCCCTGTTTTTATCATTATTCTTATTGTCATAACTCTGATGACTATCTTGTTACATTTATAATACTAAGAAGTCTCTGGGCCAAATATAGGATGATAACCATATTTTATGAAGCTGTAGAAAGAGCCTAGGACAATGATTTCAGTGTCTTTTTATTTGAATTACATCAGCATAGAAAAAGACCACAATAGAGTCTTCCTTGTTATTGTGCACATTAACAAAGAATTCTTGCCAGAACAAGACACATCGTGTTTGATGACACTCAAATTTTCATCAGCAAAAAAAATCCAGTCATGGCCATCTTATAAATGTGTGCTCTAAGAAACAATCGCTGGAAACTTAAGGGAACCTGTATCCATCACCAGTAATCCCCAGACTTTTCTTTGAAGCCCTCTGACCTCAAAAACAACATCCTAAATTAGCATCATGCACAACCAACCACCAGGTTTCGTGGGAAATTACCCAAGTGGCTGAGATTGCACACTGTGGAGGTGTTGAGATCTGGGCTCAAATCTCATCTCCTCCACTTACCTGTGGTAGCCTCAGTTGTCTTATAGTAAAAATGGGGCTAGAGGAGTAACTAAAGCTCATAAAGTTGATGTAGGGATTAAGTGAGATAATATATATTAAGAGATTAACATGGTTTGTGTGTGTGTGTGCACATGTGTGTGTATAGAATGAGCACTAAAAAAATATCAGTTATTGATTATGTTTATAAACACTATCTTTTTAAAAAGATTTTTATTTATTTGTTTATTTGAGAGAGAGCACAAGCCGGGGGAGGGGCAGTGGGAGAGGGAGCTGAGCAGGGAGCCTGACGTGGGATGATCCCAGGACCCTGAGATCATGACCTGAGCTGAAGGCAGAAGCTTAACTGCCTGAGCCACCCAGGTGCCCCTAAACACTATCTTTCTATTTGTGTTAGAAGTTTTTGTACTTGTTTGGAGAAGGCTTTGTACCTCACTTAATGATTTATTTCATGATATTGTAGGGCTACTAATCAATGCCAGTGTTTCAGTCCCTCTGACCCCTGGCCTGGGTAAGGTGGACATTCAGTTACTTCCATTCGGAAACTCCAGGTTGTCAGATACTGGATTTTCTTAGAGTGGTTTTCATAGGCCAGGGTTAGCAGTTTGCAAAACTGATAAAAGAGATAATTTTATCTTATTTTTGTTTTAATTTGCATTTCTCTCATCACTGGTGTGGTTGAGCATCACTTGATGTGTTTATTTGGGAAGAAAAGGTCCTCTTCCATGAATGATCTGTTTCCATCCTTTGCCCACTCTTTTATTGGATAGTTTGTCCTTTTCATTATAGTCTTTATTTTTATTGTCTGCTAGAATTCTTTATTTTTATTGTTTGCAAGAATTTTCATTATGTTTATACTAATCCTTATTATATAATCATATACATAAAATATATCTTATTTTATATAAGGATATATCTTATAAAAGTAATTACATTAATTGCAGAAAATGCAGATAGACAAAAGAATATTTTTTGCATATCTTCATATCAAGAAACATCTTGATGACTATCCTTTTTAGTCCTTTGTCTTTGCAAATACACATTTGTGCATGTGTGTATATATATATATTTTTAATGTATATTCCCCATGTTGTTTTATAATCTGTCTTTCCCCCTTATCTCTGTATCTTGCACATGTTTCTATTTCATTAAATACTTCTCCACAATATAACTTTAGTTTCTAGGAAGAATTCCATTATATATCTATATCATTATTTAATAATTTCCTGTTATCAGACAACTTTTTGCAATTATTTTAAAAAACTAACTTGACACAACTATAATTACCTATCTGATGTTTTTCTTTCCTACTAGACTGGTGACTTTTAAGCCTTTCTGACTATAACTCATAGTAAGTACACGGTATTCTGATTCAACACTCATCTGTGCATATATGCTTGTGCAAACACATGTAAGTGAAAAAAATGCCATGAAACAGAACTCACTTTCTGGTAATTTGTATTCTTTTCTTTCCTGTATCATTTTAAAGAAATTCTGGTCACAATCCACTAAATTTGTTTCATGACTCACAGATGAGATTTTACTCTCCATTTGAAAAGGGAAGAGGGGCTGTGCTTGGCACACAGTAGGCATTAATATGTTTGTGTTGAATGAACAGCCTCATAGCTAAATCTTTGTGTACATTCATGCTGACTGCTTAGGCAGTGTATTAGGGTTCTCAGGGAAACAGAACCAATAAGAGATATATATACAGTTGACCACTTGAACAACATGAGGCTTAGGGCCACTGACCCCCATATAGTCAAAAATCTGTACATAACTTGTAACTCCCCCAGAACTTAACTACTAATAGCCTACTGTTGACTGAAAGCCTTACCGGTAACATAACAGTCAATTAACACGTGTTTTGTATGCTTTATGTACTATATACTGTATTCTTACAATAAAGTAAGCTAGATAAAAGAAAATATTATTAAGAAAATGATAAAGGAGGGGCGCCTGGGTGGCTCAGTTGGTTAAGCGACTGCCTTCGGCTCAGGTCATGACCCTGGAGTCCTGGGATTGAGTCCCACATCAGGCTCCCTGCTCGGCAGGGAGTCTGCTTCTCCCTCTGACCCTCCCCCTCTCATGCTCTCTGTCTCTCATTCTCTCTCTCTCAAATAAATAAATAAAATCTTTAAAAAAAAAAAAGAAAATGATAAAGGAGAAAAAAAATGTTTACTGTACCGTATTTATAGAAAAAAATTCACGTGTGAGTGGACCTGTGCAGTTCAAGCCCATGTTGTTCAAGGGTCAACTGTATGTCTCCTATTGGTTATATAAATATCTCTTATTGGTTTTATATATATACAGTATATCCAAGGAGATTTATTGTGAGGAATTGGCTCACACAACTATGGAGGCCGGGAAGTCCCACAATCTACCATCTGTAAGCTGGACACCCAGGAAAGCCTGTGGTGTAATTCAGTCAGCGTCCAAAGACATGAGAGCCCGGTGAGCCAGTGGCAGAAGTCTCAGTGCAAAAGTAGGAAAAGATGGGATGTCTCAGCTTGATCAGTGAGGCTGAAGAAAAAGCAGGGGAGGAGGGGAGAATTCCTCCTGCCTCGGACTTCTGCTCTTTTCCTCTGAGGGGCCTGCCCTCAGCAAACTGTACATGCCCACCTACCACATTGGGGAGGGCAATCTAAATTTCTGTACCTACCAATTCAAATGCTAATCTTATCCTGAAACACCCTCGTGGACACACCCAGAAGTGATGTTTAATCTGGGCACCCTGTGGTCCATCAAGCTGACACATGAAATTAACCATCATAGGTAGTACACTGTGTAGTTAAGTCCAGGGACTCTAGTCAGACAGCATGAGTTTCAATGCTGGCATCACCACATACTAGCTGGTGGCTGTGGGACAAGTTACTTAACCTCTCTGTGTCTCATTTTCCTCACCTGTAAAATAATAGTCATAGCTCAAAAGATTGTTCTGAAGATTAAATGAGTTAATTTTTTTAAGCGCTGAAACAGTACCTGACATACAGTAAGCAATATGTTTTTATTAAGTAAATAAATGGGAAATTCCTGGAAGCTAAGTGGTTGGATCAAAGGGTATGTAAAAAACATAAGACTTTTTTTTTTAGACGTATTTATTTATTTGAGAGAGAGAGCACACACTCGTGGGCAGGGGGAGGGGCAGAAGGAGAGGGAGAGAATCTAAAGCAGACTCCCTGCTGAGTGTGGAGCCCTACACGAGGCTCGATCTCACCACCCTGGGTTCATGACCTGAGCCAAAACCAAGAGTCGGACGCTCAACTGACTGAGCCACACAGGTCCCCCAAAACATAAGACTTTTAAATTATATTGGCATACCTATTGATATAAATATATGACAGAGCTATCCTTGTCTCTTCCGCCCTTTCCAAAGTCTGAACCAACCTTTATTCCCAGCAGCCATCAGAGCCTTGTAGAAGTAGTGTCCTCAGGTGTTGTTCGCTGTGCAGCACTTACCTGAGGGTGCGTTGGGCTGGTCAAGAGTTAGCAGGGTGGTGACTCTTTCAAGGAGTGGGAGAAAGGAAGCAGCAGACAGACGCTCAAGGACAGAGACCCTCCAGAGGATGCCCACCCACACTTGGCAGAACTCTCTGGAAGAAGCAGTGTGGGCAAAACCCTGGGGGGGGGGCGGGGGGCAGGAGGATCTAGTAGATGCTTGCGTGGTAAGTAGAAGGTAAGACTCCCAGGCCAACATTCCTCCCTTGGGCACAGAATTCCCATCACTACCCTTGCCACTCTGCGACTTCCTTCTACTCTAGAACCCTGTCTCAAATCTGCAAGGAAGCACCTCAGTCCTATTTAGTCTGTGGCAGGTATATTTTCCCAACAGCTGAGTAGTTTTGTGAAAACTGGGTGTCCACCTAAGCTGCACACATGCATGCACACACGTGTGCACAGAGCCGAGAGCTTTCTGGGTTTTTTGTTTTTTTTTTAAGATTATTTATTTATTTATTTGACAGAGAGAGACACAGCGAGAGCAGGAACACAAGCAGGGGGAGTGGGAGAGGGAGAAGCAGGCTTCCTGCCAAGCAGGGAGCCCGATGTGGGGCTCGATCCCAGGACCCTGGGATCATGATCTGAGCTGAAGGCAGACGCTTAACGACTGAGCCACCCAGGTGCCCCAAGAGCTTTCTGTTTTAGCATTTGGGGAAGTACATAGACAACTCTAACCCCGTCTTGTCTACAAAGTCTCCCCTAACAACTGCAGCCTAGGTAGATTGCTCCTCCCTCTGAGGTC